>NC_140011.1:15779462-16379462 GCF_964263955.1 Coregonus lavaretus
CAGTGTTATCGCTCGGTTCCTTGATCTGATCTATAGGCTATGCATCAAAGCAGCATATTCTGCATTGATAACAAAACATAAAATCTCAGTGACTGCTCAAACAATAAGACAAACATTGTAGCCTTATTGGAATACCCCCAAAAAGGTATTATGTTGAGAAGTAATAACTACTGCTACACTGTAAAAACAGCTGGTAGCCTTTTCTCCATGATATTACATTCTATTTTTAGCCGATATGGGAGCAAATACATTGAAGCAGCTTCTCAAATTGGGATAATGTTGTAGGTTAAACTGGCGAGTAGGCTATAAGATCATTTGCCAGGGCAAATCATTTCTAAATCGTATTATTTCACATAGCTTGCTCGCTGTTTTTAGCCAGATAGCTAGCAAGCTGTTAGCGGAGTAACCTACAGCCTACTGGTAGGCACAAAACGAAGTAATGCAAATCAAACCTAAACTTTCATTACATGCACGTGAAGCCTGCAGAAAGCTTTATATTTAAAAAATGGCATGAATCTGCATCTGGAAACGCACTGATAAAAAGGCAGTCTTATAGAAAAGATAAGGTGACTTACATCTGATAAACATGCATAACGGTGTTAGAAATAAAATGCTACCATTACAGCAAGAGACTAGAGTAACATTTAGGTTACCTCCATTCCATTTACATTACAGTTGCATGAGAGGGAGAATGTCTCCAAAGAATGACAAATATGTAAGCCTGTTGATAAGCGTCGGGAAATATAACAGCATCAAAGATTTCCTTGAGCAAGACGGAGCACGTAGCCTATGTGCCTTGTACGGACTTGTTGGTAAACAACCAGTTTGGCAGAATTCACTTCAACCATTTCGAAGAACATTCTGTGAAACTGTTGAGACTGATAAAAGCCAGCGTAAATCATAAGCATTCAACTAAACCCTTATCGCTTCTTTACACTAGACTAGTTGGACAACACATAACAGTTCCATGACGCACATTCTTGCAGTGTAAAGAGACAGATCTAGATACGCATCTCTTTCCCAAGCCACCTCTGTAGGTAGTGTGGAACACATCTACATCACATACCCCCCTCTGAATGGTACAATGTAAAGATAATGGCTCTCCAAAGCCACACGTCCCTGCAAGAATTGCCTTAATACCAGTGACGGCATTTTTGTTCTGTTAGCCAAATTGAAAATTAAAGGCTTTTAAAATGTCCGCACATTTGTGAATCGTTGCATTAATCAAGTGTGCAACACTATGTTCAATATGGCTTAAATGATAAGCTCCAGTTTAGTTTGAAAAGTTATCCTTATTTTGTTTGTCTATATAGGCTACTGTGGTATGCTAATAGCTGCACACACACATCTGCAATAAAGCACATAAGACCATCCATCAATCATCACAAGTTATTCAAATGTTGTCCATGGGAGGCAACTGGAATGGGAGATTTCACAATTGAATTATGGTATGCATGGCAGTAGGTAGGTTAGCATCTATTATGGTTATGGTATCAATGGGCGAACCAATTCAATCACAACAGTTGTCAGCACTCCTGTCTGCTGGTACCCACTGCTAGGCCAGTGGTGACTAAATAAAACCATAAATATTGCTGCTTATAAACCAGAGAGACTTCTAGTCTGCTGTTTTTGTCACGCAAGCAACAACTTCAGCTGCTTAAAAACAGCCTCACAACACCAGGATCAACCACTATTTAAAATGTGTTACTAGGGTGGAGCCTGCCAGCCAAAAAGAGTGAATGGAAGTTTTGAACTGAAAGTAACGGTTTCTTCTTCTCAGTGGTTTTTTGGCCCAGAGTGAAGTTCCTCTTTGCTGGCTGGCTGGCTACGTGCCTCTCAGTCGAGAGGCCCAGGAAAGGAACAGCAGCACGCTGGTGTTTTAAAAAGCCTGGGAGCTGGAATGAGCCGGAATGTTTCCCCAAGCCCAGTCCAGCCCTCTCTCTCTTTCTCTCTCCACATCTGCTGCTCTGAAGTAAACCCCTGTGGCTCAGTGAGAGCAGAGGCCTCTTTCCAAGCCTCCACTCTCCTCCCTCTTGCTCCCCCATCCGGGGCCGACTCCAGGAACATTATCAAAACATTAAAAAGAGGAGTAGGGTGAGAGAAAAAAAAGCTGAAGCACTGGAGGAAAGGGAGAGAGAGCGGATCTGACAGAATCCCCAGTGCCAGGCAATAAATCACAAGCACTCTGAAGCAACAAGACCCTCTCGCTCCCGCCCACAGCCCTCCTCAGAACCTCTCCCCCTTAGCCTCCCCAGGCCCCAAGCCTCCCAGACTCTCTCCTCTGCCCCCCAGCCAGTCTTCAGCCCTGATCACTCAGCTCACCAACAGCTTTCCCAGCCTTCAGCCCATTCCCTCCAGCCACTTTCTTCTCGCGCCCAGCCTCAAGCTCTCCCTGCGTCTAACCCCCTTTCCGTAACTGGGACACAGAGACTTTCTTCTCCTGGTGCTACATTCACACTTGCTCTGGGCTCAGCGCCAACACTCAACTATTCAACCATTCAACACATGCCCCCTTCATATGGCTCCTCGCTCACCCTGCTAGCCCCAGCTAAAGAATTTCACAATCGCACCACAAAGGACAGGGAATGGAAACCAGGCAACCACAGCTTGTTTTATAGGTGAGCAGAGAGGACTACCAAAGAGCCCGCATACAGGATACGGCGTCTTTAAAGATGCATGTCTTTCTTCTTACAAAGTCTTGTAGCCCTGAGTGGCCATATAGAATTGTGTTGGTTTTGCCTGAAATAACCTGGGTTGTTTCTTTTATAATAGCTCACTTGTTATTTTCTACGACGGTAGATAAATTATGTATCATTTAAAAAAATAACAAGTCAATGGTGTGATATGCAATCTCGTTGACTCAAGGCTTTTCCACAACACAAAAATGACTCACGTTATCTTTTGTGAATGGAATATCAACCCCCCCCCCCCCACCACAAAGGCCGGAAGGAGAGATTTTCTTAACCAGGCAAAAATAATCTCCCTAAAAATATGCCCAATGCAAAAAGACAAGCTTCCAGATCAGATCCGGGTCATTTATGTCACATGTAGATTAGTCGGCAGAAAATACAAACAGTGCCTTTGGAAAGTATTCAGACCGAATGCATTAGAAAATAAAAACTGAAATATCACATTTACATAAGTATTCAGACCCTTTACTCAGTACTTTGTTGAAGCACATTTGGCAGCGATTACAGCCTTGAGTCTTCTTGAGTATGATGCTACAAGCTTGGCACACCTGTATTTGGGGAGTTTCTTACATTCTTCTCTGCAAATCCTCTCAAGCTCTGTCAGGTTGGATGGGGAGCTTTGCTGTACAGCTATTTTCAGGTCTCTCCAGAGATGTTCGATCGGGTTCAAGTCCGGGCTCTGGCTGGGCCACTCAAGGACATTGAGACTTGTCCCGAAGCCACTCCTGCATTGTCTTGGCTGTGTGCGTAGGGTCATTGTCCTGTTGGAAGGTGAACCTTCGCCCAAGTCTGAGGTCCTGAGCACACTGGAGCAGGTTTTCATCAAGGATCTCTGTACTTTTGCTCCGTTCATCTTTGCCTCGATCCTGACTAGTCTCCCAGTCCCTGCCGCTGAAAAACATCCCCACAGCATGATGCTGCCACCACCATGGTTCACAGTAGGGATGGTGCCAGGTTTCCCCAAACGTGACGCTTGGCATTCAGGCCAAGGAGTTCAATATTGGTTTCATCAGACCAGAGAATCTTGTTCCTCATTAACTGAGAGTCTTTAGGTGCCTTTTGGCAAACTCCAAGCGTGCTGTCATGTGCCTTTTCCTGAGGAGAGGCCACTAACATAAAGGCCTGATTAGTGGAGTGCTGGAGAGATGGTTGTCCTTCTGGAAGGTTCTCCCATCTCCACAGAGGAACTCTAGAGCGCTGTCTGAGTGACTATTGGGTTTTAGGTCACCTCCCTGACCAAGGCTATTCTCCCCCGATTGCTCAGTTTGGCCGGGCGGCCAGCTCTAGGAAGAGTCTTGGTGGTTCCACGTAGGATGACAACAAGTCAGTTCGTCAAATTTCTGCCCTTCTAGAGCTGCCCCGGTCAACTGTAAGTGCTGTATTGTGAAGTGGAAAGATCTAGGAGCAACAACGGCTCAGCCGCGAAGTGGTAGGACACACAAGCTCACAGAACAGGACTGCCGAGTGCTGAAGCGCGTAAAAAACGTCTGTCCTCGGTTGCAACACTCACGAGTTACAAACTGCCTCTGGAAGCAACATTAGTACAAGAACTGTGTCGGGTACTTCATGAAAACGGGTTTCCATGGCCGAGCAGCCGCACACAAGCCTAAGATCACCATGCACAATGCCAAGCATCGGCTGGAGTGGTGTAAAGCTCGCCGCCATTGGACTCTGGAGCAGTGGAAACGCGTTCTCTGGAGTGATGAATCACGCTTCACCATCTGGCAGTCCGACAGTTGAATCTGGGTTTGTCGGATGCCAGGATGCCCCAAATCATAGTGCCAACTGTAAAGTTTGGTGGAGGAGGAATAATGGTCTGGGGCTGTTTTTTATGGTTCGGGCTAGGCCCCTTAGTTCCAGGGAAGGGAAATCTTAACGCTAAAGCATACAATGACATTCTAGACGATTCTGTGCTTCCAACTTTGTGGCAACAGTTTGGGGAAGGCCCTTTCCTGTTTCAGCATGACAATGCCCCTGTGCACAAAGCGAGTTCCATAAAGAAATAGTGTTGAGATCAGTGTGGAAGAACTTGACTGGCCTGCACAGAGCCCTGACCTCAACCCCAATCGAACACCTTTGGGATGAATTGGAACGCAGACTGCGAGCCAGGCCTAATCGCCCAACATTAGTGACCAACCTCACTAATGCTCTTGGCTGAATGGAAGCAAGTCCCTGCAGCAATGTTTCAACATCTACAGCCGTGGTCAAATGTTTTGAGAATGACACAAGTATTGGTCTTCAGAAAGTTTGCTGGTTAAGTGTTTTTAGATATTTTTGTCAGATGTTACTATGGTATACTGAAGTATAATTACAAGCATTCCATAAGTGTCAAAGGCTTTTATTGACAATTACATTAAGTTTATGCAAAGAGTCAAAGAGTACTTGCAGTGTTGACCCTTCTTTTTCAAGACCTCTGCAATCCGCCCTGGCATGCTGTCAATTAACTTCCCATTCTTGCATAATCAATGCTTGGAGTTTGTGGGTTTTTGTTTGTCCACCCGCCTCTTGAGGATTGACCACAAGTTCTCAATGGGATTAAGGTCTGGGGAGTTTCCTGGCCATGGACCCAACATTTCGATGTTTTGTTCCCCGAGCCACTTAGTTATCACTTTTGCCTTATGGCAAGGCGCTCCATCATGCTGGAAAAGGCATTGTTCATCATCAAACTGTTCTTGGATGGTTGGGAGAAGTTGCTCTCGGAGGATGTGTTGGTACCATTCTTTATTCATGGCTGTGTTCTTAGGCAAAATTGTGAGTGAGCCCACTCCTTTGGCTTAGAAGCAACCCCACACATGAATGGTCTCAGGATGCTTTACTGTTGGCATGACACAGGACTGATGGTAGCGCTCACCTTGTCTTTGCCGGACAAGGTGTTTTCCGGATGCCCCAAACAATCGGAAAGGGGATTCATCAGAGAAAATGACTTTACCCCAGTCCTCAGCAGTCCAATCCCTGTACCTTTTGCAGAATATCAGTCTGTCCCTGATGTTTTTCCTGGAGAGAAGTGGCTTCCTTGCTGCCCTTCTTGACACCAGGCCATCCTCCAAAGGTCTTCGCCTCACTGTGCGTGCAGATGCACTCACACCTGCCTGCTGCTATTCCTGAGCAAGCTCTGCACTGGTGGTGCCCCGATCCCGCAGCTGAATCTGCTTTAGGAGACGGTCCTGGCGCTTGCTGGACTTTCTTGGGTGCCCTGAAGCCTTCTTCACAACAATTGAACCTCTCTCCTTGAAGTTCTTGATGATCCGATAAATGGTTGATTTAGGTGCAATCTTACTAGCAGCAATATCCTTGCCTGTGAAGCACTTTTTGTGCAAAGCAATGATGACAGCTCGTGTTTCCTTGCAAGTAACCATGGTTAACAGAGGAAGAACAATGATTTCAAGCACCACCCTCCTTTTAAAGCTTCCAGTCTGTTATTCTAACTCAATCAGCATGACAGAGTGATCCTTGTCCTCGTCAACACTCTCACCTGTCCCCTGTAGCTCAGTTGGTAGAGCATGGCGCTTGCAACGCCAGGGTTGTGGGTTCGTTTCCCATGGGGGGGCCAGTATGAAAATGTATGCACTCACTAACTGTACGTCGCTCTGGATAAGAGCGTCTGCTAAATGACTAAAATGTCAAATGTAAAAATGTGTTAACGAGAGAATCACTGACATGATGTCAGCTGGTCCTTTTGTGGCAGGGCTGAAATGCAGTGGAAATGTTTTTTTGGGATTACGTTTATTTTCATGGCATAGAGGGCCTTTGTTGCAATTAATTGCAATTCATCTGATCACTCTTCATAACATTCTGGAGTATATGCAAATTGCCATCATAAAAACTGAGGCAGCAGACTTTGTGAAAATGAATGTGTGTGTCATTCTCTAAACCTTTGACCACAACTGTAGATGAAAGCAATCCCAGAAGAGTGGAGGCTGTTATAGCAGCAAAGGGGGGACCAACTCGATATTAATTCCCAGGCTTTTGAAATGAGATGTTCGAAGAGCAGGTGTCCACATACTTTTGGTCATGTAGTGTAGAATGACAGGCGAAAAAACAACTACTTTGTGCCTAAAGGAAATTGAATTGTATCTCTTTTCGATGTAGGCCAAGAGGAGTAACAAAGGGGAGTGCTCCAGCGGTCCAATCAGTGGGCTGGTACCAGGTGCTGCGCAGCACCACAATGCACTGGGCGCTGGACCCGAGCCAAGCACCATTGTCCTCCGGCCCTGGTTAGCATTCAGTGGGGCTACTGTGAGCACTGCCACTTGTTATCAAGGCTGACATTGTAGTCCCACCATCTAAACCCTCTTTCTCTGCTAGTGTTTGACGCTGGGCCAAAGTAACCACATGGACCAAACTGCATGGGCAAGTGCAAATGAGGTAACTGAAACAAAAAACTAAAAGGAAACCATGTCAACTGACTTGCTTGGGCAAGTCGAGGAAATGGCTCCATTGCAAACATTGGCACGTAGGCTATACCAATCGGACATTTAGTAAACGGTCTAGAAATCAACATTCCCTAGCGAATTCTCATTGTAAACTTCACAGGGTGAAATTTTGTTTCGTTTAGCGTGACCAAAAAGCACACATCCTGCTATAAGAGCGTCTGCTAAATGATGTAAATGTAACCAACAAGCAAGGCCTCTTTACCCATTCTCTACAATGACGAAGAGGGACAAAAATTAAAATAATAATCGTGATAATCGTGCGGACCCTTGATTTTTTAAATCTCATGTCCTCTGCAATTGAGGCGGCTTGAGAACACCTCTGCTTTTTTCCAACTCCATGGCAACAGGTTTCCACAGGCCCTAATAAAAGGCTTTGCTGCGTGGAGATCTGCTAACTGAGTTAGCAATAAACTGGGAACTGGTTCGAATGGCCAATCGCTTAAGATAGTATAGGCTAATACTTTGTAGATCGCCCAATGGGAAACGTGATTGCGTCAGGGCATTTCCATGTAAAAAGCCCCATAAGCACTAACATGTTAAGTTCATAGGAGCACATCAAATTGGGTGTCAAATGAAAGCGAAGAGTCTTAAAAAATGTTTTATTCAAGCATATACATTTTTCAACCGTTTTCCATCTTAACATTTTTGAATAAGCAAAGGCTTTGATTTCTAGTCAAACAGATGGTTAAGGGGTCTTAGAAAACATATAGCAGAAAAAAATGTTTTAGAAATACATTCAATCCCAATGTTGAAGTAAAGACCACTGCCAACTAATATCAACATTTATATTTCGTTTTGCAGAAATTATTTGCTTTCTGTAAGTGTAAGAAATATTGCCTAATGTCTTGTCATTCTGTTACCAAAAACTCATATCTTTAAGATATTTTCTAATTTCTCTTCCTCATGAGGAAGGAGGATAATAAAAGTTCACAGAAGTAACAAGTAAAAGTAGACCTACCAATTTGTTCGCGTTTTTACTGATAAGTTGGTTTATGTGATTAAAACACATGATTCTGTTACCAAATCAGTAACATAATGACCAAAAAATCTGTAACAGAATGACTACAACACAAACCACAGTTGGGTCACCTGCTACTGTCTTCCCTTCCACTGGCATACTGTTATGTTCAGCTCATAACTGTTTTCTTTCTGTCACGTGGTGGTCAAAGCAAGTGTGTGAAAACAGTCTGGACAACCCCTCCCTCTCTTCTCTCTCCAGTTAATATCACCTACCTCTCCCGGCTCTTACTGACATCTACCCATGAGCCCCCTCTCTTTCCATTTACTGTAACCAGCCCTATTACCCACTGAGCACCGACCGACATCGGACGTGCATGGATGTTGAAAAGTAGTTGAAATTTGGTCAGTCCAAATCTGAACCAATCATAGACGTCTGTTTCACAAGTTCGGACAAAACAGTACAGTAGAGCACAGTACAGTAATGAAAAGAAAAGCAGAGGTCAGTGCAATACAGTAGAGTTTGGAGCAGTACCGTAGAGCACACCAGAGTATTTACATTTTAGTCATTTAGCAGACGCTCTTATCTATAATTTACTGTATTGTACTATACTGCACTGAACTCTACTATTGTACTGTAGTGAACTATACTTTATAGGGCTCTCAAACGTATAAAATAATTAATTTTAGAATTTGCTCAAATTTGGCCCTAAAAAAATATTTGTTCCATTAAGAAAGCAGTACATAGAGTTACAGGCTACTATGTTTTGATTATAAGGGACGGAAACACAAAACAATCTGTATCAGAATGTTTTTAATAGCATTTTCACCATAATCAGCACAAAAGTTACTAAAATACAGCTATTAATGCTCACAATGTTCAAGTAGGCCTACTTCCTCTTATGAATGTTCTTGAAGTTTAACACTTGCACGCACACACACACTCAAGTACTGTTAAAATCAGGCATTCTAAATCAAAAGGGATGCTATAAAAAATTGATTGAATTCAAATGGATTTACCCCTAGGCTACTTATCCATGTTCTTCAACATGAACTCACAAGCTGCTACTACTAGAATTGGACGTCTATGATTGGTCCAGACCAACCAAATTAGGTCTTGTTTAGGGCGGAGCTCATGAAAATAATATCCAATGTGTAGAATAATACCCAAATATGCAAAGGAGGATATTCAATTATCCTACCTACCTTTGTGTACCTATTGAGGATAAATCACCATGAAGAGAATTATGCATTACTGTATAGTACAGATCAGGGAGTCATGATGTTACTATCATTCTGTTACCGGGTGATAATCCACTTCACTTACTGTAGTTCAATAAGCAAAACATATTTTTTTCTAACTCAAGATGTCATATCATAGATCACACCCCATTCTTTCTGCACACATCTTTGAATCTTAATTTGGGGTGGATATTTAACCTCTAAAAGTCTAAGCCGTTGGGGGTGGGGGGGGGTTCTACTAAGCTAACATATGGAATTGTTTTAAGATGGTCATACCATGGATCATTAAGCTATTTCATTTTGAATTATAAAGACCCCTTTAGGTATAAAATATACAGTGCCTTCGGAAAGTATTCAGACCCCTTGACTTTTTCCACATTTTGTTACGTTACAGCCTTATTCTAAAATTGATTTTTCCCCCCCTCAATCTACACAAAATACCCCATAATGACGAAGCGAAAATAGGTTTTTAGAAATGTTTTCAAATTTATGAAATTTTTAAAAACAGAAATACCTTAATCAGACCCTTTGCTACAAGACTCGAAATTGAGCTCAGGTGCATCCTGTTTCCATTGATCATCCTTGAGATGTTTCTACAACTTGATTGGAGTGCACCTGTGGTAAATTCAATTGATTGGACATGATTTGGAAAGGCACACACCTGTCTATATAAAGGTCCCACAGCTGACAGTGCATGTCAGAGCAAAAACCAAGCCATGAGGTCAAAGGAATTGTCCGTTGAGCTCCGAGACCGGATTGTGTCGAGGCACAGATCTGGGCAAGGGTACCAAAACAATTCTGCAGCATTGAAGGTCCCCAAGAACACAGTGGCCTCCATCATTCTTAAATGGAAGAAGTTTGGAACCACCAAGACTCTTCCTGGAGCTGGCCGCCCGACCAAACTGAGCAACCCGGAAGCCAGCCGCACCAATGTGTCGGAAGAAACACTGTTCAACTGATGACCGAAGTCAGCTTGCAGATGCCCGGCCGACCACAAGGAGTCGCTAGAGCACAATGAGTTAAGGAAAGCCCCCCGGCCAAACCCTTTCCTAACACGGACAACGTTGGGCCAATTGTGCGTCACCCTATGGGGCTCCCGGTCACGGCCGGGGATCGTACCCCAGGCTGTAGTGGCGCCTCAGCACTGCGAGGCAGTGCCTTACACCGCTGCGCCACTCGGGAGGCCGAGTAAATGTGTTTTTGTACAATTTTCTGTGGAAATTGTTAAAAGTAGTCATTGTGCATACAGTTGTATGGTTTGTTTAACTTTGCAATCAATGGTTTTTGTTTGGCATACTTTTAAAGTGAAAAATCTGGGTCTCCGCGTCATTCTGTTTAACGTGGAATTGCCCTTCAGCAAAAACACAACAAAGACCACATCCATCAGGCATTGTTTGCTTTGGTCTGTTACATAAATTATCGTTTTCGCTATCCATTTGCTGTAGGGAGAGAACAAGTCTTATAAATGTTAGGCTTTGGAATCCTCTTGTACGATTTCAATATGAGGTGTCTATAACCGGCTGTGTCTTAGCTACAACACAGCCAATGAATGTGCAACATGAGCTGTGGAACACAATACTACCCTGGAGCAGAGTGTAAATGGAACCATGAAGTGAACCAAATAGGTTTAACTACTACTGTGGTTGGACTAAATCGCTTCCAAACAGACTCAATGGTGAAGTTCAGGAACAAAGTCTGAAATGACACAAATGCAGTAATGCACTAACTCAAAATAAAATGCAACGTTATAACACCAGGTTATTGAGTCTTTCAAATGCTTTCAAAAAGAAGCATATACCACTGAGGGATGATTGAACACTCAATTTAGGGGTAGGGTATTCGCAAAGCAGCCTACCATCTGGATTTGCTTTGTGGGTGAAAAAGTATCTTAGATTAAATACAACAAAGGGTTTGTATGGGGTGAGGTATCTAAAACTCAGTGGTCATGTTACCAAGAGATTAGTCCATCACGGCAGGGTTTACATGTCAGCTTGGCTGCAAACCAATGGTGGATTAGTCTTTGGTATGTCATTGTGTTTCAGCAACTGGTTGTTAATGCAGGAGAAAAGTTTGGCTTAACTGCGTGGAGCCCTACTCAATCAAAACCTGTGTGGGGCATTTAAAAAATAAATAAAATAATACCCATGTGATGTGAAATTATGTTTCATTGCTTCTCTGTTGATACTGACCATTGTTTTGTTTAGTACTGTACAAAATCACAACTGCATCCCAATATCAGGTCCCAGAAACATGGTATTGGGGTTCGGTTGAAGAAGGCAGACTGTTAATAACTGACCTTGTTCATCACCAGAGTCGGCCTTGGAAGAGCCCGGGGCCACGGGTAAAGGTCTGGGGGGTCTCGGCTTGGGAGTGGGAGGAGAGATCCTTTTCTTCCCAATGAATTCCACATATGTCCCGGGGAAGTCCCCCTTTTCCTGAGTGGTTTCATTAAAGCCAGGCAGCCAGCCAATGTCCTCTGGCCTTTCCTCCAGGCCGTCACTGTACCCGAGGGCCCCCAGGGCCCCTTTGGTCACTGTTAAGATGTCCCCCACATGGAGGTCAATGTCCTCCTCTCTCTCCTTCTTGTAGTCGTAAAGTGCCCTGTACTGATATCCTTCCGCGGCCATCGTGATGACCTTTTTTCACAGGGGTGTTATTTCTTTAGAAAATAAACACTGTATGAATAACTTGTTCGGGCAGGTCCGCCAATTGGTTACAGAGTCCCACCAATTGGTTACTCTTCTTGTTTTTCTGAGAATGTATTAACTGAGCAAACACACGTCGGCCAAAAAAGCTAAACACAACACACAACACATGTATTGAACGTTCTAGTCCTCAATAGTTATTTGGGTGATTATGGTGTTTTAACTTGTCTTCAGGTCATTCTCAAAAGCACCCCTATGGTGCCTCCGGCAGTGTGTTTCCATCAGTATATGGCCTGCAACAGTGGCCTTGAGAATGTACCCCTGACCTGCAATACAGAGCAGAAGAAGCCATTTGCAACATGTTGCGTAAGACAATACTTTATCATCAAGTACAGCTTAGTGGTGGCGGCTACATTTACAAGAAAGGAACCAGCAACAATACCGAATACTCTCATATGGTGGTTTCCTCACTAGTGCCAATATGATTCGTTCTGCTGAATAAACTCAATATTCAAACAAACAGTGGTAGAATGAGCACCAAAATACCCCAGTTATAAACTAACTAAACAACTTTTAAGTTTACATCATGCCTGAGATGGAACGCAAACAGACATACAGTAGCTAGATTTTTTTGATTATTTTTAATAGCTCATACTTTTCATCCATGATGAATGCCAATCAAACACGGTAGCGTATGCACCAGTCACGTAGCTAAATTGGCTACAATGTAACTCTACAACAAGCAATACAAATGCAGTTTTGGTAAGCTAGCTAAACTATATTGTTGCACTATACAGCAGCACAGTACCATCTAGAATAGTTAGCTACTGTAACTAGCTACCTAACGCCAACTAGTGCTAGCTTTACCACAGACAATGGGCTTTAGGCTCAAATGACGCCTGACATGTTGACAGCTAATTGGTAAATTAACATGAACTAGTCTGAAAAGTGTTCACGTTATGTAAGGCTTGATGACGAGTAACGTTTCGCATGAATAACGTAACAACATTTAATTTAATTATCACTAGCTAGCTGTGTTGCATGGCTAACGACGAGCAATCGAAGTGTCTAACTAGCAAGTTCCGTTATCAAACTTTAACTACTTTATTTTTTAACAATATGACGTTATACGCTATGCCAATAAATGTACATAATTACTTGCAAGTAAAGCGATACGGGATAGCATTCAATGCTGACGTTAGCAATGCATACTGGCTAAATACTGTGCTAACGTGCTAGCCTTCATGGCTAGCTAGCGACACATACTAAGCACACGGCTTGAGACGAGAACAACTCACTTGCATGAAGAGTGCCCAGGTTGAGACGAATCGGATGAATTCTCCTTCCTTCCCGTGTGCGCACACAATTCCACTCCTATCCCCAAAATATACCTCGTTACGCGTTAGCCACACAAAGACAAAAGCCTTTGGAAGTACCGATAAAGGTGTCGATCAATCGACCAAATTAGTCCAGGACTTAAACAATGGGTTTTAATCTTCTTTACTATAGCTACGACTCGTACTCTGTCGATAGCAAGTTTACGTGCAAATTTCAGCGAGGTTGCGTGGTATTCGGAGAGGCATGGTAGTGGCGTAACCATACTGGTGAGTAGGAGGAGTCTTCTTCTTCTTCGGTGGGGTTAACGGCGGTTGGCATCCAATATCCATTACCGCCTCCAACTGGACTATAGTATAAATACATTATACTTTGTGATACAAAATGGGAAAAGGGGAAAGTAAAAAAAACACCCTTCCAACTAACCCTAGCTACACTCATTAAAACCAGTGGCGTGTATTCATGTATGCCAAGGGAAGCCAGGCTTTCCCAAAAAAGTGACAGAAATTAAATACAAAATACATATAAAATAATGTATCTTTCATCTGTCTGTGTTTTCCTTCAATTCGCAAGAGGCTGAACCTATCTATGTAACTCTGTGTTGTTGTTTTTATCGCACTGCTTTGCTTTATCTTGGCCAGGTCGCAGTTGTAAATGAGAACTTGTTCTCAACTGGTTTACCTGGTTAAATAAAGGTGAAATAAAATAAAATAAAATAAATCTCACTAGAGAAACATCAGAGCGAGCAAAACAGCGCCCAAAACAGCGCCCCACAGTTGTCACTGTATTAGACTAAGCATAGGGGATTTGATGATGTTGAAGTGTTGAAGTTGAAATGGTGCTGGACTAGTGGAGCTAGCTCCTGTTTTCTTTGCGATTTGGGGTAACTCTCCGGTGTTCTAAATCAATAATTGTTTAGTAGTCCGAAAATGTTGGAAACATTAACTTGATTGACCATGCTTTGGGTCATTTAACTGTTTGCTACATGCAATATGCTTTGTGGACTCCACCGGACAGATGTTGCTTTCCGGTTTTGTGATGAAACAAAGGTGTGGTTGAATTTATTCTGCCACTGTGTCTTATTGTCTCGGCCTTAGGCCTATGCTGTATATCACGGTGGCAAGGTATATGAACAAACAGGTTATAGAGCAAACAATGCAATTATCACAACACATACTGTATGTTCTAATATGGCTTTATTTTCCTGGCTTGGCTTCCCCAGTGATTTTACCCACGCACCACTACTGTTCAAAACCCACTACCCCATTCCACTACTTTGACCCTTTCTGCTCCTGTACCATGCCAACGGCCTGGGAGGACGGGACACCACCACTCAATACACCCTGTAACTCTTTTGAAGTAAAATCTCGTACACCCAAGTACTTCTCTGCAGCTGCCATCACAACATCTATTTTCTGTGATTTATGTTCCATTTCTGCGGTACAGTTGATAACCATTGATATGAACACTAAGAAGCCAACCTTACTGAAACATACTGTATCACTCGTTGGCCTATCCGTCTCTGCTGGCACAGATCTACTACCCACAGGGATCCTCTCAGGATCCCTCACCCTTGACCCATCCTCCTCTACTTTCTTCACTGCCTCTGCATTCGACGCCTTCTGCACTACTCTGACTCTGGCACTCTCAACCTGCCTCACTCATAATGACACTTCTGATCCACAGCAACATGGTTAACCCTATAGTTGACACACGAAACGTTTGTCACCGAAACGACACAATCCTCTGTCCCATGCCCTTCTGCACACTTCCCACATCTTGGAATCTCCCTCCTACACACTGCTGCCACATGACCATAAACGTGGCACCTGAAACACTGCAGTGGATTTGGGGGGGGGGGGGGGGGGGTTGGATGTCAGGAAGCCTCTGTAGCGCCTTACGTTCAGATGCCGAGCAGTTGCCATACCAGGTGGTGATGCAACCGGTCAGGATGATCTCGATGGTGCAGCTGTATAACTTTTTGAGGATCTGGGGACCCATGCAAAATCTGAGGAGGAAAAGGTGTTGTCGTGCCCTCTTCACAACTGTCTTGGTGTGTTTGGACCATGATAGTTTGTTGGTGATGTGGACACCAAGGAACTTTAAACTCTTGACCCGCTCCACTTCAGCCCCGTTGATGTTAATGGGGGCCTGTTCGGCCCTCCTTTTCCTATAGTCCACGATCAGCTCCTTTGTCTTGCTCCTAGCACCAAACTGCCAGGTCTCTGACTTCCTCCCTATAGGCTGTCTCTTTGTTGTCAGTGATCAGGTCTACTACTGTTGTGTCGTCAGCAAACTTAATGATGGTTTTGGAGTCGTGCTTGGCCACGCAGTCGTGGGTGAACAGGGAGTACAGGAAGGGACTAAGCACGCATCCCTGAGGAGCCCCAGTGTTGAGAATCAGCGTGGCGGATGTGTTGTTGCCTACCCTTACCACCTGGGGACAGCCCGTCAGGAAGTCCAGGATCCAGTTGCAGAGGGAGGTGTTTAGTCCCAGGGTCCTTAGCTTAGTGATGAGCTTTGTGAGCACTATGGTGTTGAACGCTGAGCTGTAGTCAATGAACAGCATTCTCAGATAGGTGTTCCTTTTGTCCAGGTGGGAAAGGGCAGTGTGGAGTGCGATTGATGTTGCATCATCTGTGGATCTGTTGGGGCGGTATGCGAATTTGAGTGGGTTTAGGGTTTCCGGCATGATGGTGTTGATGTGAGCCATGACCAGCCTTTCAAAGCACTTCATGGCTACCGACGTGAGGGCTACGGGGCGGTAATCATTTAGGCAGGTTACCTTCGCTTTCTTGGGCACAGGGACTATGGTGGTCTGTTTAAAACATGTAGGTATTACAGACTCGGTCAGGGAGAGGTTGAAAATGTCAGTGAAGACACTTACCAGTTGGTCCACACATGCTTTGAGTACACGTCCTGGTAATCCATCATAAATACTGCACCCTCAACTTGAAAACCCCTTTGCTAGTTATACAATCATGTGACTAAGACATTTGCTGAAAAGAAAATGGAAAATGAGACATTGTTTTGTTAAATAGTCATGACTGGTTCGAGATATCTGTCATAAGACGACGGTGGCAAAAGATATCATTGCTACTTAACACGGATCCAAGTTCAGTTTTGAGCTCCACCGGCGTCATTGGCGTGGGGTTAGTTGGACGTTTCTGACTGGTGTTGGAACTGTGACAACAGACAGCCTCTCCCCGCTTGGTTCGATGGGATATGTAGTGATTTTGCCAACACAGCCAGATACAGTGGCTTGCGGAAGTATTCAACCCCCTTGGCAGTTTTCCTATTTTGTTGCCTTCCAACCTGGAATTAAAATTGATATTTTGGGGGTTTGAATCATTTGATTTACACAACATGCCTACCACTTTGAAGATGCAAAATATTTTTTATTGTGAAACAAACAAGAAATAAGACAAAAAAAACAGAAAACTTGAGTGTGCATAACTATTCACCCCCCAAAAGTCAAGACTTTGTAGAGCCACCTTTTGCAGCAATTACAGCTGCAAGTCTCTTGGGGTATGTCTCTATAAGCTTGGCACATCTAGCCACTGGGATTTTTGCCCATTCTTCAAGGCAAAACTGCTCCAGCTCCTTCAAGTTGGATGGGTTCCGCTGGTGTATAACAATCTTTAAGTCATACCACAGATTCTCAATTGGATTGTGGTCTGGGCTTTGACTAGGCCATTCCAAGACATTTAAATGTTTCCCCTTAAACCACTCGAGTGTTGCTTTAGCAGTATGCTTAGGGTCATTGTCCTGCTAGAAGGTGAATCTCCGTCCCAGTCTGAAATCTCTTGAAGACTGAAACAGGTTTCCCTCAAGAATATCCCTGTATTTAGGGCCATCCATCATTCCTTCAATTCTGACCAGTTTCCCAGTCCCTGCGATGGAAAAACATCCCCACAGCATGATGCTGCCACCACCATGCTTCACTGTGGGGATGGTGTTCTCGGGGTGATGAGAGGTGATGGGTTTTGCGCCAGACATAGCGTTTTCCTTGATGGCCAAAAAGCTCAATTTTAGTCTAATCTGACCAGAGTACCTTCTTCCATATGTTTGGGGAGTCTCCCGCATGGCTTTTGGCGAACACCAAACATGTTTGCTTATTTTTTTCTTTAAGCAATGGCTTTTTTCTGGCCACTCTTCCATAAAGCTCCCGAGTGGCGCAGTGGTCTAAGGCACTGCATCTCAGTGCTTGAGGTGTCACTACAGACCCCCTGGTTCGATTCCAGGCTGTATCACAACCGGCCGTGATTGGGAGTCCCATAGGGCGGCGCACAATTGGCCCAGCATCGTCCGGGTTTGGCCATCATTGTAAATAAGAATTTGTCTGGTAAAATAAAAGCCCAGCTTTGTGGAGTGTACGACTTAAAGTGGTCCTATGGACAGATACTCCAATCTCTGCTGTGGAGCTTTGCAGCTCCTTCAGGGTTATCTTTGTTGCCTCTCTGATTAATGCCCTCCTTGCCTGGTCTGTGAGTTTTGGTGGGTGGCCCTCTCTTGGCAGGTTTGTTGTGGTGCAATATTCGTTAATTTTTTTAATAATGGATTTAATTGTGCTCCGTGGGATGCTCCTATGGGGCCTTTCAGAACAGGTGTATACAGTTGAAGTCGGAAGTTTACATACACTTAGGTTGGAGTCATTAAAACTCGTTTTTCAACCACTCCACAAATTTCTTGTTAACAAACTATAGTTTTGGAAAGTCGGTTAGGTGCATGACACAAGTAATTTTTCCAACAATTGTTTACAGACAGATTATTTCACTTATAATTCACAATTCCAGTGGGTCAGAAGTTTACATACACTAAGTTGACTGTGCCTTTAAACAGCTTGGAAAATTCCAGAAAATGATGTCATTGCTTTAGAAACTTCTGATAGGCTAATTGATATCATTTGAGTCAATTGGAGGTATACCTGTGGATGTATTTCAAGGCCTACCTTCAAACTCTGTGCCTCTTTCCTTTTTCATGGGAAAATCAAAAGAAATCAGCCAAGAACTCAGATGGTCAAAAATTGTAGACCTCCACAAGTCTGATTCTTCCCTGGGAGCAATTTCCAAACGCCTGAAGGTACCAAATTCATCTGTACAAACAATAGTATGCAAGTATAAACACCATGGGACCACGCAGCTGTCATACTGCTCAGGAAGGAGACGCGTTCTGTCTCCTAGAGATTAACGTACTTTGGTTCAAAAAAGTGCAAATCAATCCCAGAACAACAGCAAAGGACCTTGTGAAGATGCTGGAGGAAACAGGTACAAAAGTATCTATATCCACAGTAAAACGAGTCCTATATCGACATAACCTGAAAGGCCGCTCAGCAAGGAAGAAGCCACTGCTCCAAAACCGCCATAAAAAAGCCAGACTACGGTTTGCAACTGCACATGGGGACAAAAATCGTACTTTTTGGAGAAATGTCCTCTGGTCTGATGAAACAAAAATAGAACTGTTTGGCCATAATGACCATCGTTATGTTTGGAGGAAAAAGGGGGTTGCTTGCAAGCCAAAGAACACCATCCCAACCGTGAAGCACGGAGGTGGCAGCATCATGCTGTGGGGGTGCTTTGCTGCAGGAGGGACTGGTGCACTTCACAAAATAGATGGCATCATGAGGAAGGAAAATAATGTGGATATATTGAAGCAACATCTCAAGACATCAATCAGGAAGTTAAAGCTTGGTCGCAAATGGGTCTTCCAAATGGACAATGACCCAAGCATACTTCCAAAGTTGTGACAAAATGGCTTAAGGACAACAAAGTCAAGGTATTGGAGTAGCCATCACAAAGCCCTGACCTCAATCCTATATTAAATGTGTGGGCAGAACTGAAAAAGCATGTGCGAGCAAGGAGGCCTACAAACCTGACTCAGTTACACCAGCTCTGTCAGGATGAATGAGCCAAAATTCACCCAACATATTGTGGGAAGCTTGTGGAAGGCTACCTGAAACGTTTGACCCAAGTTAAACAATTTAAAGGCAATGCTACCAAATACTAATTGAGTGTATGTAAACTTCTGACCCACTGGGAATGTGATGAAAGAAATAAAAGCTGAAATAAATAATTCTCTCTACTATTATTCTGACATTTCACATTCTTAAAATGAAGTGGTGATCCTAACTGACCTAAGACAGGGAATGTTTATTAGGATTAAAAGTCAGGAATTGTGAAAAACTAAGTTTAAATGTATTTGGCTAAGGTGTATGTAAACTTCCGACTTCAACTGTATCTACTGAGATCATGTGACACTTAGATGGCACACAGGTGGACTTTATTTAACTAATTGTGTGACTTCTGAAGGTAATTGGTTGCACCAGATCTTATTTAGGAGCTTCATAGCAAAGGGGGTGAATGCATATGCACGCACCAATTTTCCGTTATTTATTTTTTTGAATTTTTTGAAACAAGTAATTTTTTTATTTTCACTTCACCAATTTGGACTTTTTTGTGTATGTCCATTACATAAAATCCATTTAAATTATAGGTTGTAATGCAACAAAATAGGAAAAACGCCAAAGGGGATGAATACTTTTGCAAGGCACTGAATGTACACAGTCTTGGTTTTAATGTGTGACACAGTCCTGTACCCTTAACCTTTTTAAACTGACTATCGTATTTATTAATATAATGTCTATTCCAGGAATGTCACGAGTTAACTGACACGATAAAACTCGAGAAAATAGCAACTCTACAGAGCGCATTGACTACAATGAATGGCTAAATTACTTCTGGACAAAAATGGTCCGTGGAGGTCCTCCTCACCCCCCAATAACGATTCTAATGCCGCGTTCAAAACAACTGGGAACTGGGAACTAGTAAATCTCTGACTTCCAACTTCAGTGCGTCTAAGACAACTGGGAACATATTTTGAATGGTAATTTAACTCAGATTTCCATGTTGAGATCTCGGGCATCCTTCTAGAGCTCATATTTTCCAAGTTCCCAGTTGTCTTGAAAGCAACCCCCCAATTGATTCCAGACACAGAAGAGAACTAGCTACATTATGGTATGAAAACCACTCCCATTGTAGCTGAAGCATAGGAGTGCCAAAGAGGTCCATGGAAACTTAGTTTCAAAACTCTGTGCAGTGCTGTGACGCACATTATGGCTATATGATTAGCCTATTTACCATATACTGTACGTATTTGTTTTTATTTATTTATCTAAATCCTATTGAGATAAAATATATTTTACAAGGTTGTCCCAAGAAGGCAGCAACTTTTGGGAAGTGAAGTATCTAGATATCAAGATTATCTTTTTTCTGAGGGGATCTCCTATACCTTTACACTGAAGCATGTGTTGAGCTCAATTCAAAAGGCCACTTGTTCCTCCTCATACACATTTCATTGCTCAGAATTTCATTAAACCTAAGTGGTCTCATCATAAATTATGAGCATGCGTTCATGTTTTATTTTTTCCAAGAAATGGGAGAGGCTTCTGGAGAACTAGAGATAAATCATTAATTTATTGTAATAAAACCATCTAGGCTTACTACATACCTACAGAGGGGACTTTCCAGAGCCTTTTTCTTGCTGCTTTCTCCAAAGGATAAAGAGCTTTTGAGGGAATTTTCTTGAAAATGTAGGTTTAATGTTCTTTAATTGTGTCACACTTTATTCATCAGAATAACTAGATTTTATGGAAATCTAAGGGACCACAAATTCAATCAAAAAAGCTGGGCTGCTGCCTTGTGACGTTCTGGCTCCGGGACTCGTTGTTGTGAGCCAGGGTTGTCATTTTCTTTTGGGTGTATTTCTATGTGGGATCTGGTTGTTCATTTTCGATGTTTGTTTTGTTGTTTATTGGGCATATGACTCCCAATCGGAGGTAACGAGTGTCAGCTGTTCGGCTCGTTATCTCTGATTGGGAGCCATATTTAATCTGTGTGGTTTCACCTTTGTTGGTGGGTTTTTGTTTCCGTGGTGCTGTTTGTTGTATTCAGCATTGAACTTCACTTTCGTCTATTTTGGTTTATTGTTTTCGATCGTGGTTTCTTTAATAAATAAAGTCTACGATGTTCGCTCAACACGCTGCGCTTTGGTCTCATCCTTTCGACGATCGTGACAGAAAAACCCACCAGAATAGGACCAAGCAGCGCGTCCAGGAGCAAAGGGTCTGGACATGGAAGGAACTGTTGGAAGGTAAAGGGTCATGGACTTGGGAGGAGATCCTGGAGGGTATGGATCGCCGTCCATGGAGCGAGAGGGTGGAGAGGCGACGGCGAGAGGAGCAACTGCGTCGGCAGAGCCAACGTCGTAAGGACGAGAGGCAACCCCAAGAAATTTTTTGGGGGGGGCACATGGCTTGGGCGACGGAGCAGCAGGAGGCCGCCACAAGGCAGAGTCAGAGGGCTGCCAGGTTAAGGGGGCTGACGGAGGCAGAGAAGGGAAGGATTCAGTGGGCTACCAGGTCAAGGGGGCTACTGGGTAAAGCAGAGAGGGAAGGTGTTGAGGCACGGCGTGAGGTACTGGGGTGTGTAACCAGTTCGGTCCGGCCCGTTCCTAGTCCCAAGGTGCAGCCAGTAGTGTGTGTTCCCCGTACGGTACAGCCTGTTCCGGTCCCTCGCACTAAGTGTAAGGTGCGCGTCGCCAGCCCGGTTCGGCCTGTTCCTGCCATACGCACCAAGTATGCGGTGCGCGTCGCCAGCTCAGCCCGGCCTGTTCCTACTCCACGCACCAGGGATACGGTGCGCGTCGCCAGCCCAGCCCGGCCTGTTCCTACTCCACGCACCAGGGATACGGTGCGCTTCGCCAGCTCAGCCCGGCCTGTTCCTACTCCACGCACCAGGGATACGGTGCGCGTCGCCAGCCCAGCCCGGCCTGTTCCTACTCCACGCACCAGGGATACGGTGCGCTTCGCCAGCCCAGCCCGGCCTGTTCCTACTCCACGCACCAGGGATACGGTGCGCTTCGCCAGCCCGGCCCGGCCTGTTCCGGCCACTCGCACCAGGGATACGGTGCGCGTCGCCAGCCCCGCCCGGCCTGTTCCTGCTCTCCGCACTAGGCGTGAGGTGAGTCCCCAGGGTCCAGCATGCCCTGTTCCGGCTCCCCGCACTAGGCGTTATGGGAGTTCCCAGGGTCCAGCATGCCCTGTTCCGACTCCCCGCACTAGCCCTGAGATGCGTGTCCTCAGCCCGGTACCTCCAGTTCCGGCACCACGCATCAGGCCTACGGTGCGTCCCCAGGGCCAAGCATGCCCTGTTGCTTCTCCCCGCACTAGCCCTGAGATGCGTGTCCTCAGCCCGGGACCACCAGTTCCGGCACCACGCACTAGGACTTATGTGCGTCCCCAGGGTCCTGCATGCCCTGTTGCTTCTCCCCGCACTAGCCCTGAGATGCGTGTCCTCAGCCCGGTACCTCCAGTTCCGGCACCACGCATCAGGTCTACGGTGCGCCTCAGACGGCCAGAGTCTGCCGTCTGCCCAACGGCGCCTGAACTGCCCGTCTGCCCAACGGCGCTTGAACTGCCCGTCTGCCCAACGGCGCTTGAACTGCCCGTCTGCACAACGGCGCCTGAACTGTCTGTCTGCCCAACACCGTCTGAACTGCCCGTCTGCCCAACGCCGTCTGAACTGCCCGTCTGCCCAACGCCGTCTGAACTGTCCGTCTGCCCAACGCCGTCTGAACTGCCCGTCTGTACTGAGCCTGCAAAGCCGCCCGTCTGCCATGAGCCTTCAGAGCCGTCCGCCAGACCGGAGCCGCTAGAGCTCTTCGCCAGACAGGATCAGCCAGAGCCTTCCGCCAGACAGGATCAGCCAGAGCCTTCCGCCAGACAGGATCAGCCAGAGCCTTCCGCCAGACAGGAGCAGCCAGAGCCTTCCGTCAGACCGGATCAGCCAGAGCCTTCCGCCAGACAGGAGCAGCCAGAGCCTTCCGCCAGACGGGATCAGCCAGAGCCTTCCGCCAGCCATGAGTGGCCAGATCCGTCAGCCAGCCATGAGCCGCCAGATCCGTCAGCCAGCCATGAGCAGCCAGATCCGTCAGCCAGCCATGAGCCGTCCAGCCAGGATCCGCCAGAGCCGTCCAGCCAGGATCCGTCAGAGCCAGCCAGCCAGGATCCGCCATTTAGTCCAGTGCTGCCCCTTAGTCCAGTGCTGCCCCTTAGTCCAGTGCTGCCCCTTAGTCCGGTGCTGTCCCTTAGCCTGGTGCTGCCTCTTAGTCCGGTGCTGCCCATTAATCCAGGTGGGTTTAAGTGGAGGGTGGTCATTGGGAGGAGGTTAAGAAAGCGGGTAGGAACTATAGTGGGGTGGTGGTCAAGCCCGGAGCCGGAACCGCCTCCGGGGAGCAACACCCACCCAGCCCTCCCCTATTGTGGGGTTGTGAGGCGCGGTCGCAGTCCGCGCCTTTAGGGGGGGGTACTGTGACGTTCTGGCTCCGGGACTCGTTGTTGTGAGCCAGGGTTGTCATTTTCTTTTGGGTGTATTTCTATGTGGGATCTGGTTGTTCATTTTCGATGTTTGTTTTGTTGTTTATTGGGCATATGACTCCCAATCGGAGGTAACGAGTGTCAGCTGTTCGGCTCGTTATCTCTGATTGGGAGCCATATTTAATCTGTGTGGTTTCACCTTTGTTGGTGGGTTTTTGTTTCCGTGGTGCTGTTTGTTGTATTCAGCATTGAACTTCACTTTCGTCTATTTTGGTTTATTGTTTTCGATCGTGGTTTCTTTAATAAATAAAGTCTACGATGTTCGCTCAACACGCTGCGCTTTGGTCTCATCCTTTCGACGATCGTGACATGCCTGCATGATTCATAACTGAGCCTTTCATAAACAGGAAGGGCACTTAATTATATTAATCCACATCTGTAGCATTTGAATAGGCTATATTGTGAATACATAGTGTCTCCTCTATTAATTGATACACTTCATAACATTAATATAGCAGCCTAACAACTGTTCATCACAGATTGTGCATAAGAAATTGTGAATTCCGGTGTCATAGCCTAATAAAAAACAACTTGCTACTGAAAAAGTGAATCTCTAATTCAGATTAGCAAACAAGGAAAACTCCAAGGTGCTAGCTAGCTCAATGTATTCAATGGTACATTAATTGAAAAGCAGCAGAGCCCCTACTTCAATTCCATTCTTCCCCATCAGTCAGTTTCCAATATGGAGTTCACAGGAATCCTTCAGAGTACACAATCTCAGGCGCATGACTGTGAATGTGGGTGGCTTAATTATGGGGGGGGGGGGGGGAATGGGGGGGGCTGGGCTGGGCTGGTAGAAATCCCCTGGCAAGTATAGGCCTACTGTCCAGGAAGCACTAAAGGAGCTGTAAGCAGCTTTGTGCAGGAATAGACCCCTAAAGTGCTCTCCAGTCTCCCAAGCATCAATGCACGCCACCTTTCAGATATGAGGAAGGCCAAGAGGAGACGTAGCAAACATGAGAAGGGTCATAATATCAGCCAAGGAATGGTGGAGCCTATGTTGAAATTGCAAATAGGAATGCTTGGAAGGTTTAAGGATGACATTTCCATCTTCTCCCAAAGCACAGGGTTTGTGGATTTTTTTTTCTTTAAGGTTTATCGCATGAACCTTGATCAAACATTCTTGACTTACTGTGTGTGACTGTTGTGAATTGGTCTATTTGACTGGAATCATCTCTGGAGGTTCACTCGTCTTATCTTATTTATCCATAACTCCTGAGTGGCGCAGTGGTCTAAGGCACTGCATCGCAGTGCTAACTGTGCCACTAGAGATCCTGGTTCGAATCCAGGCTCTGTCGCAGCCGGCCGCGACCGGGAGACTCATGGGCGGTGCACAATTGGCCCAGGGTAGGGGAGGGAATGGCCGGCAGGGATGTAGCTCAGTTGATAGAGCATGGCGTTTGCAACGCCAGGGTTGTGGGTTCGATTCCCACAGGGGGGCCAGTATAAAAAAAAAAAATGTATTCACTAACTGTAAGTCGCTCTGGATAAGAGCGTCTGCTAAATGACTTAAATGTAAATAACAATCATTGCTCTTTATAGATGCCTTTGCCATTTACATGCCAAGTAATCTCAAATTCCCTCTTAGTTATTTAATGAGATTGATCGGGATCCAATTAAGCACTTAGAAATTCATAACATAGTGTACGAATGGGAATTCGTAACATATCATATATTTTTTTTTTTTGCAGGACGTAACGCATCATACGAAATGGATGACGTTGTACACAATTCTGCACAATTTTCAGGGCCCCGTTTTGGCTCATGAGCCGCTTCATTCAAAACTACTGTCTGAAATTATACAAAACCTTTATAATGGCTCTTTAACTCTATGATCTGAATATACAAATATTTAATTAAATGTTTACACAATGTACATACAGTCATATCAAATCTAATATGTCCTCCCCTTTCTGAGATGAAAGAGGAATATACAGTTGAGAAGCATAGATTGGATTTGGAGTTCTGTTGCCAACGATGATGGAAAATAATTTTTGAACCATATAATCCCTACATTCACCCACCCATGATTAAACAATGGATCATGCAGGCTCTGGGCTGGCTATCCATCGGCTATTGTATATACTGTAGGTTCTCTTAACTGTTATGTAACAGAAAATGAATAGGAAAGACTGAATTTATGAAAGTCAACAGTTATTATTGTTTAGTGCTGTGAGGATGCTGGAAATGTCTGATGTAGATGTTAGTTAGTAGAGCAGATAGATAGTGGCTGTGCCTGTGATTGCCACTCAGTAGTACTGACGGTTGTTGATCTTAGATTAAGATGGGTCTACTAAAGTTTCCTGAGCCACTAAAAGCCAATTATGTAATTGGATCCTATCTCCTCCAGTCAGAGTTTGTAACATTTAACCAGACGCTACATAGCACAGTATCCTGTCCCCAAAAGTAAAGACTGTAGACTATGCCATGGACCTTCAAAAGTACTAGGCCTATTACTGTATTGATATTGACAAATGATTACATTTTAGTCAAAAAAGTAATACCTACACAAATATTACATTTCTGCCCTAAATACTGAACTGTTAAAATGTTATACTGTCAGGTTTTTAGTCTTTTTTTATTCATTCAACCATATATTATAAGCATTACTTCCTTCCGTTAGAGTACCAAACGCTGACCAAAACCCAGCTGGTATTTCTTGGGCCTGTAGGGAAGTCCATTCATAAAGCAGTATGCTCTCAATGAGCCTGACAAAATGGGGAACATCTCAGTTCTTAATGGACATGCCACTGACATTGGCTGCTGTCCAACAGCTGCCCGAAGCGACATTACTTTCTGTTACATAAAGAGATTATTAGAATGTGTGACAACACAATAAAAACCCTGCAAATACCAACTGTTGAGTCTACATTTGTGCAAACAGTGCAAGTTGTACCGCTTTGTGTACTATCTATAAAAGCACCAAATGGGCCAAGGTTATGTCTTATGTAATGATATTTCTTGAAAGGAAAATAGCAGTGCAGAAAAAAAAAATAGTTGTAAAATATGTTATTTAATTAGCTTTGTCTTTTTTTAGTGGAGAGAGAACACAGAGATTGAACACAGGCAGGTTTGGTTTACAGACAAGGTCTGTTTTCCAAATTAATGTCATACCTCTCTGTTTTGGTACAAGCCCCAACCTGAGGGTATTTAACAGGTAATTATGACTTCTCTTTTTATGGCGCATACCAACCTGTCATTATATCATCATCTCAACATTAGTGCCCTGATACAATGACATCTCCACCTCTCTCCTAACTGAAAAAGTGGTCACTGCAACTGTTTGGTTGGTTGGTTGGTTCAAAGTTAAATATTACACTTTTTCCTTAGAGCAACAACTCTCTTCTTAACTACCTACTCAGTGGAAAGTGCCGTTTCAAACCATTTCCAGACGTCTCAGTGAAGCAAATGCTTTACACTCTAATTCAGGTCAATCAACAAAGGAATAACTCCAGTCTCTACCAACTGGGTACAGATGTCAACACAACGTCTATTCCACATTGGTTCAACGTAACAACATTGATTCAACCAGTGTGTGCCCAGTGGTGAAGTGTCTGAATTAATATGCATCCCGGCAGTATTCCAGAGTGCGAATTCCTAGTCTCCATGTTTTATTAATAGCTGCATGTCTTTCAGCTCTTAAACACATTCTCTTCAGGTCAATGACCTCCGCCAGATCCCTGAACCACATTTCAGATGTAGGACGCTGCAGTACTGAAGAACACTGTCTCCAGACTTAGACTAGCTCCTACGTTTGCACAATCTCCCTCTTAGCCAATAGGGTTCCAAATTCCATCAGTTTTTCTCATCACCTGTCAGATTTGCACTGGGTGTGGTAAAAATGGCAACCAATAGATTAAGTTACAGATACAGTATCTGGAAAGTGTGAAAGTCTAAAAGTAACCTCGGTGATGATACATTTATGACATAATAGTATGAGCTCTGAAGTGTATTTTAATGATTCGGACTTTGGAACAACTTTCCAATGCTCCGCAGTTTTCCATACTGTTTTTTGTTTTCAAGACAGAATATACAGCCTCTTAGTATGTTGCTACAGTCTGTATAGGACTATAGGTGTGACAAAATGGAGGGAACAGTTCCTTTTATGGTGACTGAATGGATGGATTTGGAGTAAGTGATGCCTTTTGTTTACCCCTCACTACCCCCATCTGATTAACTATAATAGACCAAAACAGTTGCCCCGTCCCTTCACTCCCCCCTCTCTTCTATAAGCCCTTCTGCATATGCATATTGCATGCATTAAAACACACTAAAGCCAGGCACATTTTTCAAACACTTTCACATTGTTTATTATTTCTCGCTGCTACGCTATTTATCTATTTTGAATTCTAATGAAGCACTATGTATTCACTATAGCTTTTCACTCAGGCCCTATCCCACTCTCTTTTTGTGGCATCTTTGAAGCTTGTGGAAAGCAGTTCCCATTTACAGAATGTTGCTCTTGGCAGATGTGTATCATATTGGGTTCAGATGTAGTAACACTATTGCTCAAGACTAAAGCCATAGAGAGGAACTACTGCATGTTCCTAAACTGCTTTTGCTGCATATATATTTCTATAATCATGGCCAACGGACAGTGAGACATTCCCAGGGGCATATTTGTGAAGCATTTCACTGACAACATTGTCAACCATGTCTTTTCACATCACTTTACACAGCTTGGTCAGATTTGCCATGGTTGGGCCCAGAACCTGTGCATTACCATGACATACCATAAATGCCCACCAGACTGGGGGACTTTCATAGCTTTTTATTATGGTAATGATAGGATATCGAAATGTACAGTAAGTGCTTTCAGACCACCAACTGTCACAGGGCATTCAACAACACTCTCAAAGTAGGCCATAGAAATATGCTGCCACAATCTGCAAATCGCCTCACGTACCTGCTTTCAATACTTTGATTGTAATTTTGATGAGTATGATTAGTTTAAGTGTTATTACTGAATGTCAATCAAACACAACACATAAGGTAAAAAAAACAAAAAAACACAAGGAATTAAGAATTGAGCATCTAACAGCCCTGTAGGAAAAATACGATTATTTGACAATATATTGTCTGGTGTTGTTATACAGTAGGTGGGAATCACATAGTTGGTAGAATATATATAATAATAATAATATGCCATTTAGCAGACGCTTTTATCCAAAGCGACTTACAGTCATGCGTGCATACATTTTTGTGTATGGGTGGTCCCGGGGATTGAACCCACTACCTTGGCGTTACAAGCGCCGTGCTCTACCAGCTGAGCTACAGAGGACCACAAGGTTAAATGCATATTTGTATGTTACTTACAGTATACATATTATATTTGACAGATTCCCTGTGACTCAAATGTTGATCAATAAGGCTTTTTTTCACTTCAGGTGCATTATAATAAATACAAGATAACGTGCAGGCTTTACCCAGAAAATGCATGCCTTATTTATTTTTAAATGCATAGCTTAAAGGTGGTAAAGCAACAACACCCCCGCTGACCCTCAACATGCCCCCCCCCCCCCCCCCCCCCCCAGGGGTGTGTGCTCAGTCCCCTTCTGCACTCCCTGTTCACTCACGACGGCTCTGCCCGTAAATGTTTAATTTACATTTAAAGAATTCACTCTGCCAGTGGAGTGGGTCCCTTAAACCATTAATCTGGCAAGTGTTTTCAGAGTTTTTCATAATGACTAACCTCAGTGTGTAGAAAGAGATCTTAGGGAGCTCCCTAGCTTTTCATTTTCTCCCCCCTCTCTATTCACCGATCTTTTACTTTGGTGAGCAAGCTGAGAATTTTCACACGGCTAATTCCATAATGCATATTGTCATAAGAGACATAAAATAAAATGCATCACCCACCAATGCCTATAAAAAATAAAAAAAATGGAGAGAAAGAGAAAAGTTCTCCATATGCTGTGGTTTCCTATAACTTGCATGCTGAAACTCGACACACAGCCTTATAGTATTGAGTTGTGAATTACAGGTGATCCCTTCAGGGTTGGGGTCAATTTGAATGTAAAATTCCAATTCAATTCTTGAATTCACTCATGAAGTGAATAATTTACGTCAAATTCAACTCGAACTTCAACACTTTATGTTATGACATTGGAAATGAATTGGAATTAGACTGTTTAGACTGTTTGAATTGGAATTGAATTGCTATTCTAAAAACATTTTGTCTTTGGAATTGAATTTTTACATTTCCCAGTTAATGGAATTAATGGACTTAGTAAAAATTAATAATTTGAACGTATTTCTATATTTCTAGTATAGCTAGGCTTTCTAAACAGTGACATGATTAGCCTGAAAGTCTGAGGGGTTTGAATTGGAATTGGAATTTGTGGAATTGTTGGGGATAATATCGAATTGGGAATTACATTCTTGGAATTTACCTAACATTGGAATTGAGAGGAATTGAGTTCTCTCTGAATTCAATGATTGACCTGGAATTTGAATTGAATTAAATGTAATTTACAAGGAGAGATAATTGAATTATAATTGAATTTGTGGAATTAACCCCAACACTTGATCCCATTGATATGCACCATCTCAGTAACACTGTACATTACATTGTGTATTCCCATGTAGTAACACTAATAAAACTAGTAACAACATTGCATTGACATGTGAGGGACTGTTTTTGTGTAATAACCTAAAGCACTAATCTCGATTACTATGCAGTTAAAAAGCTATTTCTAAAGTAACGTAACAACAATGTTATCACTGTAGTAATCTCCATAGGTTGAAGAGCAATTTAATAAAAATAACGTTTTACCAAAATCTCTTTAAAGTAAGACCTGTTCCAAAAAAGCAGCAATCAAACACCTGTTATATACCATACATTAATATACATAGTCCCACAGAAAACATTAATGTACAGTATCTTTATGAGGAGCATTACTTTTGACACTGTGGTGTACAGTCCAAAATTGACATTTCAGATCTAGCACCACAAGCCTGTGCAAGGCCGTGCATGTTGCAACAGAGCTCCACAAACAGCCAGAATTCCCATTAGTCTTCCCCACATATCAAAATCATCAAAAGAAAAGCAGTATAGTTATTCTATGCCTGTAAAAAGGCTCACAATAGACACAAGGCTATAAATTGTGAGGCACTCCTGGCCTGAAAGGTCTCTTTAACTGTAGACAGACTGGCTGGAGCTCTGTGCTAGTCTCAATTAATCTTCTCTAGCCTGTGGAGCTCCCCAGCAAAGCCGGTCTCCATGCCTGACAGGCAAAAATGGCATAGATATATGCACTATTGATTCGCTTTAATAAATAAACTGTTGGTAGACAACTTGAAAGGTTGATAAAAGTTTGATTTGTGTCGCCTTTGTATTAGCATTCCATAGTGTGAGGGAGAGCCACCTTTCTCTCTCCACTGTGTTATTCACTGGTGCTAATTTCATGTACCACAATTAGGAAAATCCTCTTCAAATTCCTCCGTGCAGACTATAAGTACAGGGGTGTGGCAAAGTAGAAGGTCCATTCAAATTAAGACATAACAATGATTAACTATTGCTTTGTTGAATATGGCATGGCATGTGACTTGACTTAAAGTCTATGGACTGTGAAGCCTTTGACCACAGGCAGCCTCCAATTTGAGTTAGACAAACATAAATATATGTTAAATCGAGGGCAGAAGGAACAACAGAGACAAAATGCTAATATGAACATTTATTAAAATAGTTTGAGGAATGGCCTCATCTCTAAGGGATGGTCCTCAGAGCCAGATGCTTTGATGGCAGGTAGCCCTATGCGGAAGGAGAGAGGAGATTCAGCAACACTTGGAGGACAATAGAATAAAATAAAATAAACATATTTATTTCTAAAATTAGAGCCAACGTGTTTCGGCTTTTGCACCTGCTGGGAGTAAGGATTTCCAATGACGGGCCTTAGCTGGTGGTGGAGGGTTGTCGGTAACTTTTGCTGTAACACAGCAAGTAAGAGAACGTGGGTAAGTTTGACATATAAATACATCCCAAGATTTATGCCCATTGGTTGAGAGCATTGTGAGGATTGTGCAGGTGAAGGTGATAATTGCAAGAGTGTGCCCATAGGTTAAACAGCATTGTCAGGATAGGATTGTGCATTATTGTGCCGTGCTCATAGGCTATAAGGTAAATAGGTGAATAACATTCTGCATGTGGCTAATAGAAAAGAGGAGGAGAGACATGATGCTATGCTGATTATGATAATGTTTGTAAACAAGTAAACATATACTGTACATTCCCGCTATGCACATAGAAGAGGAAACAATGTGAATTTTATTGTGCTTACTGAAATAAGTAAAATGAGCTATCCATTCAGACCAGCCTTACTGATTGAACCTGCGTTATCAACTACATAAGAACATCAATCTTACTCTGGCATATTGATATAACATGTTATTCTGTGCGCACACTCCAGCAGTTTATCATTAGTGCTCACTCTCACGTCCACCTAAGCACAAAAACAATATAGAAGTGTTTTCTTGAAATGTAGAATGAATGAAAGCTCACATTACAAATTCTTAAGCTCCTTTCCATTGGCACTTTGAAGTCAACCCGGGTCGGGTTGGCCTTGGTGGGCTAGCTCGAAATGTGCTTTCCACTGCCTCCAGAAATTATAAATGATGCCATGTTACTAGGTAGCCAATATGTGACTGTGCAGCTGGCTTCGCTAATGTTGCTAGCTAGCTTGCAAGATGTTGAAGAAGTTTATTCACCCTCACCATGTTGTAACTAACGTTACCCTAGACTCCTGCCAGACTCAGCCTTGTATTTAGCTTGCTAACGCTAGCTAAACGGTTAGCGTCGTCCCTAGCACAACAGGCTATCTAGCTAGCTTAATGCCTACCTTGCTTGCCATGGCATTGGATATTAGCGAGCTAGCTAACCAAGCAAACCAGACGACAGGTTTGATATGATGCAACATTAGCTTTCAAAACGACCTGGCCAGCTAAAATTCCTGCTAGCTAACGTCAGCTAGCTTGTTTCAACTCTGATTTGCTAGCTAACGTTAGGTCGCTAGCATTCGAGGGTTGACTGTTCTCATTAAAGTTGATTGTGTAGTGCAAAACATGAATGAAGGATCCAGCTATGGTGGTAATTCGTGTCATGTCTGACTACTACAGGACTGCTTGTATATGAGCTAGCTAACAGCAACAAGCCCAGACGAGCTAGCTAAACGTGGTGTCAGCATCCAGCAGTGATCAGCTGGTGGTTGCATAGTAACGGCGTCACCAGCCCAAATTCTAATCGAGCTGGCACCAGTTGTGAAACTGGGCTGCGCTATCCCAGGTTTCCCTCGTCCCAGCTCGAATTTGAGAATTTCATTCGAGCCAGCTCGAATTTCCACCTAATTGTAAGTTCCAATGGAAACGGGGCTTTAGATACTTTTCTCTCCAAAAGTGCTGCAATACAGGAGAGTTCAATGTGAATTTTAAGCCTGCAATTGATTTATTTTTATTTTAGTCATTTTAGCAGACGCTCTTATCCAGAGCGACTTACAGTTAGTGAATACATTTTTTATTTATTTTTTCATACTGGTCCCCCGTGGGAATCGAACCCACAACCCTGGCGTTGCAAACGCCATGCTCTATCAACTGAGCTACATCCCTGCCAGCCATTCCCTCCCCTACCCTGGACAACACTAGGCCAATTGTGCGCTGCCCATGAGTCTCCCGGTTGCGGCCGGCTGCGACAGAGCCTGGATTCGAACCAGGATCTCTAGTGGCACAGCTAGCACTGCGATGCAGTGCCTTAGACCACTGCGTCAACCATTGTAAGTATTGTGTAAGTATAAGTGTGCAAAGCTTAACAGTTTGGTACAGTAAGTCTCTCCATGTGAGGACTGGAGCTTTGGTTTTCTAAATACGTTTGTAGTCCAAGGAGGTATGTGGTTGCTGATATTAAAAGTTCCAGCTGCCTTCCTGAATCAAAACTCTTGTTACTGTGTGTGTGTGTGTGTGCGTGCGCGCGCGCTCGTGTGCATGTTCGTGTTTCACCACTTCCACGCGTAATAAGCCCCCGAAACATGTTGCAATAAAACCCATATTTTCTATCAGAAAGGGAATGATGAAAACAGCCATTTCAAACAAGCAAGAGGATGAAAAGGAGCTAGAAGTTTGTTTGATGCCAGAAGTTCAGCTCCCCTCACAAGCTTGTAACTTCCACCTTCTTGGATTTATGGGGCTTCTCGAACAAAAGCCTTTAACATAATTTATGGATTACAGTAATGAATTGGAGTGGAGCTTGCTGGGAAAATATTTTTGCCAAAACACTGGAGTGTAAAAGAGCTAATGCCTCTGGAGCTGTGAGGCAGAGTTCAAGGATGATTGGATTTCAATGCCCAACTCTACAAAGTAAAATATGAATAGAAGGCAAATCCTAATTGTTTGAAAAAAAGGCAAAGATATGTACATGGGTACAAAAATGCTTGCATATCATTCAATAACCAAGTCCTAACTTATTCACTCATATCAACTTATTGTATAAAGATCCAAATGATGGATTGTAATGATCCAAATGTTGGATTGTAATGATCCAAATGTAAAACTTTTCTTTCAGAATTTTTTTTGACTGGAGATCTGGTTTGAGTCTACTCCCAGCCCATGTGCGTGCCATTGCTTTTCCCTCCCCAGGTAGTTCCTCTGAGATCTACAGTGCCTTGCAAAATTATTCATCCCCCTTGGCGTTTTTCCTATTTTGTTGCATTACAACCTGTAATGTAAATGGATTTTATTTGGATTTCATGTAATGGACATACACAAAATAGTCCAAATTCGTGAAGTGAAATGCAAAAAAAAGCTTGTTTCAAAAAATGCAAAAAAATAAATAACGGAAAAGTGGTGCGTGCATATGTATTCACCCGCTTTGCTATGAAGCCCCTAAATAAGATCTGGTGCAACCAATTACCGTCAGAAGTCACATAATTAGTTTAAAAAAAGTCCACCTGTGTGCAATCTAAGTGTCACATGATCTGTCACATTATCTCAGTATATATACACCTATTCCGAAAGGCCCCAGAGTCTGCAACACCACTAAGCAACGGGCACCACCAAGCAAGCGGCACCATGAAGACCAAGGAGCGCTCCAAACAGGTCAGGGACAAAGTTGTGAAGAAGTACAGATCAGGGTTGGGTTATAAAAAAATATCCGAAACTTTGAACATCCCACGGAGCACCATTAAATCCATTATTAGAATATGGCACCACAACAAACCTGCCAAGAGAGGGCCACCCACCAAAACTCACAGACCAGGCAAGGAGGGCATTAATCAGAGAGGCAACAAAGAGACCAAAGATAACCCTGAAGGAGCTGCAAAGCTCCACATCGGAGATTGGAGTATCTGTCCATATGACCACTTTAAGCCGTACACTTGCTTAAAGAAAAAAATAAGCAAACATGTTTGGTGTTCGCCAAAAGGCATGTGGGAGACTCCCCAAACATATGGAAAAAAGTACTCTGGTCAGATGAGACTAAAATTGAGCTTTTTGGCCATCAAGGAAAACGCTATGTCTGGCGCAAACCCAACAACTGTCATCACCCCGAGAACACCATCCCCACAGTGAAGCATGGTGGTGGCAGCATCATGCTGTGGGGATGTTTTTCATCAGCAGGGACTGGAATTGAAGGAATGATGGATGGCACTAAATACAGGGAAATTCTTGAGGGAAACCTGTTTCAGTCTTCCAGAGATTTGAGACTGGGACGGAGGTTCACCTTCCAGCAGGACCTAGACCCTAAGTATACTGCTAAAGCAACACTCGAGTGGTTTAAGGGGAAACATTTAAATGTCTTGGAATGGCCTAGTCAAAGCCCAGACCTCAATCCAATTGAGAATCTGTGGTATGACTTAAAGATTGCTGTACACCAGCGGAACCCATCCAACTTGATGGAGCTGGAGCAGTTTTGCCTTGAAGAATGGGCAAAAATCCCAGTGGCTAGATGTACCAAGCTTATAGAGACATACCCCAAGAGACTTGCAGCTGTAATTGCTGCAAAAGGTGGCTCTACAAAGTATTGACTTTGGGGGGGGGGGGGGGGGGGTGAATAGTTATGCACGCTCAAGTTTTCAGTTTTTTTCTCTTATTTCTTGTTTGTTTCACAATTTATTTTTATTTTGTATCTTCAAAGTGGTAGGCATGTTGTGTAAATCAAATGATACAACCCCCCCAAAAATCCATTTTAATTCCAGGTTGTAAGGCAACAAAATAGGAAAAATGCCAAGGGAGGTGAATACTTTCGCAAGCCACTGTTTGAACTCTCCAATGATCACAGCCTCACTCTGCATTTTCCCCTCTCTCTCTCTCTCCCCCTCTTCTTCTCCCTCTCCTTCCATGCCACAGTAGCACTGGCCTTTCTGGAATGCCTGTTAAAGGGGCGGGGGAGAAGGCAGGGGGGAGAAAAAGACAGAGAGGAGAAAAGAAGATTGAGTATGCCTCCTCCACCATCTTTACTAGCCTCTCAGAGAAAGAGGCTATGACATGTCATGTAAACAGCACAGGGCCGAAAGTGGGCCATGTCGTGAGTGGGGGTGCTGCAGCTATGTACACAGGTGAAGGTCGTGATGGAGTGGAGCTAGCTACTTAACTAGCGACAGCGCTGGATTTTGCATCCCTCTGGTTGATCTGTGAAGAGGAGAGGAGTGACCTAGTTTCATGGTGACATGTTTATGTCTGATGAGCACAGTCCAGTGATTTCTCCAGCAGAGAGAGATTGCAGCCTTGCTTCAGCGCCCTCTCTCTCTCATTTGGAGCGTTGGGGCTTCCCAACCCCATTCCAGGAGACCAGACATTGAGACGATTCCTGATGGAAGCGACCCAGAAACTCCTCCTCCTTCTCATCCACACTTCTCTCCTCCCCCTTCTTCTTCTCTCTTTCATATCACTCACTATAGTATTCCCCCCTCAACCGACCCCTCCTCACTGCACAATCCTTTTGTGGGATCATGGGCATTGTCTGCAGTCTGCTATTATTGCCCATGAACTGAAAGAAGGCTTTTTGACTCTGTCTGATTTGAAATGCAGAGGACAACAACAAGAGTTTTGGAGAAAAGGCTTTGATTACTATATATCATTGTACAATTGTTCTCCATCTATATCTTAAAACATTAATAACTTGACAATGGCAATGACTGTGTCTGCTTTTCCGAAAATGTTGTTGTATTTTACTGACATGTACCTGCAATTCGCCTTTCTCTGGCAATACTTACATAAGATAATATGGTATTCTCTCTGTGCTCATGTGAGGGGCTTTGATGAGGGCTCATGTGCTTTTCTCTATTATATTTGAGTGTCAGGCCAGGCATACTGCAGGCAAATCCCATTACTACAGCAGCAACCTCCCTTGGCAATGGACTCAAACCCAGAGGGAGGTAGCTAGTGTGCATACTTTGACAGACACATTTCTGTGAAGAGGTTTAGGTTCAAACCGTTGTGAACTTTAAAGTCATTGATATGGCCTCATAATAAATACGTAGATATTGACCCAGTATGTTCTGTTTGTAGGCTTTTACATAATCAGTGTAACTCCTCATTGTTGTCCCTCACCAAATCTCTCAACACAAAATTAGAAATAATGAGTAATAACCAAATAATTACAGACTAGTAATTATAATCAGAGAGATTAAGTCATTTGTGTTCATAAATCTGAGTTCAGGAGTTCAAGACTTGTAATGATGATTAAATACAGGACAGCCTATAACCATGGACTATATTTAATGATGTCTGTGTCCACGTGTGAAGAAGAATATGCCAGAGGGTTGGTTCCCTCGTTAAGTGTATTCATTCTGCACATTAAAGCTTTGGAGGAGGGAGAGAGGCTGTTCTCAGATCTGTAATTACAGGCGACTCTGAGGCTACTCATTGTGTGCTTCGCGTAACCTAGACAACAGGATAATCAAATATGTCTTAGATGCAAGTAAATACACCATTGCTTTGCGAAGTGTAATCTTGTTGGGCATGTTTTTGCCACGACGGAAAAGCTCCCTATGAGGTAAGAGAATCATTCACAGCAAGGCGATTGAGCTGGTTGGAGTCCAAGAGGGCCAACCCACTTGGAGAGCCCTACCCCTCTGCTTCTCTCTGCTCTGCCTATGAGCCCTATGTCATACCATTACTCAAAGACAAGGAAGGACAGTTTGTCACAAGTCAGGCTTTTCCCGTTGACATTAATAACACCATTATGAAAACCACAGTCATGGATACATCACTTGTGGCGACGCTAAACTCCCAAGTTATTTTCCACAAATTTAATAATATCCTTGTCTTGTACATGGATACTACCCATCATCCTTGTTTGTGTGGAGAGCCTCTGTAGTCTATGGCTTAGCGGGGTTGAACTTTAGTCTATTTAAACGGCATGTCTTGTAAGGAATAGCCAACACAATTACTTGACATTCCCCAATTTGTTTCGTTTTGACATATGGAAATCCTTTACAGTAGCTGCTTATTAACCAAGGTACAGCACTGGCTTCCAGGGAAACTGGTCAGTCTTAAGAGACTGCCAGACTCAGTAGAGGTCAGCTGACCTATTAGCTTTGGCTCCAGGGGAATTTCCTCAGCCTGGTCTCATAGACTAGACGTAACATAGTAAATGTAAATCTGTGACACTCAAATTAGTTGGATATATTACGTTTACATGGTTACATAAGACAAAAGGATACTTAAGGTAAAAATGAAAGTAGGGTGGTAGGTTGGGGTGGATGGGTAGGCATATAACACGAAAGTTTAGCAACCCGAAGGTTGCGAACCCCAGTGTATGTGCAGTACACTCTCTACTAAGACTGCCATGCAGGGTTGTTCATCTTGTTGAATGTTTTTTTCCATTTACTGTAACGGTAAGTTCAACAAAACCCTCGTAAAGTTTTCAGAGGAGACTAGCACGGCTTCTTAAAAAATGCACATTGCTGTCATAAATAACATTGGCAGCCTGCCTTGTAATGGTCTCTCGGGGCGTCTCATTCTAATATCAGTTTCAGCTGAAAATGAATGAGGTTTTCTGTGCCAATATCTCCATGCATAATATAGACTGTGATGCAAGACAGTGCAATTAGGATTTAATGTATGTTTTGACACACAGTAGTTTGCGTAAAGGCAATGTTCTTGATATGAAATCACGGTAGGCCTAGAGTTTTCCCCCTTTCTGTTTTAAAAGACCACATAAACACCAGTACCTCCTTCCTCATATCCTATACCCTATACTTTCAATCCCGTTTGAGAGCAGAGAGCCTGTCCTCGTTTCACCCTGTCTTTATATTACATATTTTCACAGACATCCCAGACCCAAAGCTGCTGCCAGGTAAAACACACACACACGCACATCTATGTATATACCTCCACCCTCAGCGGGGTCGAAAAGCAGAGAGGAAGGCAAAGCCTGAAACCCGGATGGTTCCGGTTTCTGTCGACCCCGCTCAGGTGTTTATTTTACGCCTGCTATGTTAGGTAACCTTGCCTATAGCCTCGTTGCGAACCAGGCTTCTCTACTCCAAGGGAGGCGTGGTAACAACGTGATTTTGGAGATATGGCAACACGAGCTACTTTACCTCTAACCTGATCTGCATAGCCAATAAGTGGCTTAGCTTGAATGGTCTGGCATGACACAGTGTTTCCGCCCTTGTTTCCTAAATTCCACGCAAAAGCTCATTGGAGGAGGTCCGAGGGAGGGACCTTGGATCCTCTCCTCCAATGTGCTTTGACAGGAATTCAGGAAACAAGGATGGAGGAAGCAAGGATTTGACGGCTAGTAACTTTGTCAGACACAGCCAGAGAGTAGGGAGGGAGACAAAGCACACATACTGCACTGTTCTGCTAGACCCCGAGCCAAAATCCAGCCCAAATATTTCTCACCTCCGTTCTAACTTCGTCAGCAACACAAAGGGAGGTGAACAAACTGCCGATTTGAATTGCACACAGAGGGCTAGAAGGTCCGGCTGCAAATTGAATTTCCTGGTAGAGTCTCATGCCTCCGTGTCACTGAGACTGTGGATCAGTCCACAGCATTTAACCCCTCTAGCGAGCTTTATACAGAGACACACTGACTATTTACCCTTACTAATGTCCTGCCAAAATCATTAAGTGAAAACAGACATTGTTTATACACAGATAGTTATTCCTTTGTAGTGTATTTAAGAGTGCGCTTCAGGCAGGCCCACACTTACACTTGGTTATGCAGATCATGATTAGAACTGATTTAAATTTGAAATGGACAAATTAAGATCACTGTGTACCACCATCTGTTCACTGCTTCTCTGTATAAGTAAGTATTACAGTAAGAGCCTGCCTGAGGGAAACTAGGGGTAAGTACACTAGAGAGAATGAACAGTCTGTGTGAAAACAAATATGTTTTTCCTGAAAGTATGTTGGCCGATTCGGTAAACATTGCGAAACCTGTTCAGAATCCTGTTCCTGAAACATCTGGATGGCTTTTTCTCCATAAATTATTATTATGTTGAAGATTACATAACTATATTAAACATTATAGAGACTTTCCACATTGAAAACACATCAACAGAAACATAGAATTCTTGTTACATTTGACAAACTACATGGGCCCGTGCTGACCTATGCTACACATCCCATTTTGTACTGACTTACTGTGTGGCCTATTCAATGAGATACAGTAACTGAGAGAAGATATTTTAATCCCCACAGACTAAAACAATCATATGATGGGGATAGGTATTAGCACAATACTGTTACTATTGATTGATTATAAAACATGAACAACGTATTAAAGCAGTAGCCCACAGTAGTTTAAGCCAAGGATGATTGGGATATGCTAATTTGACACAGTCCCAGACAGTGATTGGCCCTTAACCTGGGGGATAGGGGCACCCCTCACATAGTTCTTACTGGTTTCCATTGCTGGAATTACCGCAATGCAAGGCCAGCACACTGCTCAGTTTCCCCTCACAACAATGGCGGTACTAAACTTCCCACACTAGTTTATAGGTCAGGTTATTTTTGTATGCCGAGTGCTCATTTATCATGGTGTTTATCTGAATGGTTTCTTGTAAGCTTTAATATCAGATGAGGAAACTGACACTGGAGATGGGGAGTGTTGTGTTTTGGTTACCCCTGTGGGGATAGAGGATAATATTGAGATAAAAGAAGAGGAGTGGGAGGGGATGGAGGTAAAAGGGGGGATACAGTATCTCCTTGAAACCAGATACTCTTTTTCAAACCTGCCCAATGGATGCTATGCTTGTTATTTATGCCCTGGTTCAGACATTGTCTTTTGTCTTCCTTCCAGTTAAGAGCTGAACGATATAAAGTGGTTTATGAACCGGTGGAGGCCTCCCCTGAAGAAGGCGGAAGGGCTCCATAGCTCACTTTAATTGCATATTGGGGCAACTTGCACAACAGATATAAATCCATCCAGTGCATCTCTCATTTTGGCGCCCGAACAATTCGGTACTTACATACTTCGTCATGTGGCTCAGCGCCGTTTCAAAGGTCAGACACCTGTGATGCTTTTATAAGTATTTATTTATCACATATCCCAGCTGTTAAACAAACAGTGGGCATAATAAAAGATACATCAAATGTCAAAGTTATATACCATATCGTACTTTCATACATGGAGAGATTCGAGGAATGTTGTTTCTAGGAACAATTAAATTACAGTACAAGTTATAAAGATACTGCCATGAGTCTTCCCCTATAAAGAAAGAAAGCACTGGAATCCCAGTTGCCATCAATATTGGTGATATACAGTTCCTTCGGGAAAGTATTCAGACCCCTTGACTTTTTCCACATTTTGTTACGTTACAGCCTTATTCTAAAATGGATTTAAAAAAAAAAAATGTCCTCAGCAATCTACACACAATACCCCATAATGACAAAGCGAAAACAGGTTTTTAGAAAAAACAGAAATACCTTATTTACATAAGTATTCAGACCCTTTGCTATGAGACTTGAAATTGAGCTCAGGTGCATCCTGTTTCCATTGATCATCCTTGAGATGTTTGTACAACTTGATTGGGGTCCACTTATGGTAAATTCAATTGATTGGACATGATTTGGAAACGCACACACCTGTCTATATAAGGTCCCACAGTTGACAATGCATGTCAGTGCAAAAACCAAGCCATGAGGTCGAAGGAATTGTGCGTAGAGCTCCGAGGCAGGATTGTGTCGAGGCACAGATCTGGGGAAGGGTGCCAACACATTTCTGTAGTATTGAAGGTCCCCAAGAACACAGTGGCCTCCATCATTCTTAAATGGAAGATGTTGGAACCACCAAGACTCTTCCTAGAGCTGGCCTCCTGGGAGAAGAGCCTTGGTCAGGGAGGTGACCAAGAACCTGATGGTCACTCTGACAGAGCTCTAGAGTTCCTCTGTGGAGATGGGAGAACCTTCCAGAAGGACAACCATCTCTGCAGCACTCCACCAATCAGGCCTTTATGGTAGATTGGCAGGACGGAAGCCACACCTCAGTAAAAGGCACATGACAGCCCGCTTGGAGTTTGCCAAAAGGCACCTAAAGACTCTCAGACCATGAGAAACAAGATTGTCTGGTCTGATGAAACCAAGATTGAACTCTTTGGCCTGAATGCCAAGCATCATGTCTGGAGGAAACCTGGCACCATCCCTACGGTGAAGCATGGTGGTGGCAGCATCATGCAGTGGGGATGTTTTTCAGCGGCAGGGACTGGGAGACTAGTCAGGATCGAGGCAAAGATGAACGGAGCAAAGTACAGAGAGATCCTTGATGAAAACCTGCTCCAGAGCGCTCAGGACTTCAGACTGTGGCGAAGGTTCACCTTCCAACATGACAACGACCCTAAGGACACAGCCAAGAGAACGCAGGAGTGGCTTCGGGACAAGGCTCTGAATGTCCTTGAGTGGCCCAGCCAGAGCCCGGACTTGAACCTGATTGAACATCTCTGGAGAGACCTGAAAATAGCTGTGCAGCAACGCTCCCCATCCAACCTGACAGAGCTTGAGAGGATCTGCAGAGAAGAATGGGAGAAACTCCTCAAATACAGGTGTGCCAAGCTTGTAGCGTCATACCTATGAAGACTCGATGCTGTAATTGCTGCCAATGGTGCTTCAACAAAGTACTGAGTAAAGGGTCTGAATTCTTATGTAAATGTGATATTTAAGTTTTTTATTTTTAATACATTAGCAAAAATGTATAAAAACCTGTTTTTGCTTTGTCATTATGGGGTATTGTGTGTAAATTGATGAGGGGGAAAAAAACAATTTAATCAATTTTAGAATAAGGCTGTAACGTAACAAAATTTGGAAAAAGTCAAGGGGTCTGAATACTTTCAGAAGGCATTGTAGGTTGAGGCTGTCATTGTGGGGGTATAGATATAGAGAGGGAGATCATCAAGAACATTGAATATGTAATGTATACATAGGGCAAGGAGTTTCTTATTGGTCAGGTCACGTGGTCAGGAAAAACTCCTAACCCAATGCATTCAAAATGCTGTGTACTGTTTATAATCATCAGTAACATTGAGAGTAATGCTGCCTTTTCTTCACACATGTAGAGTCTGAAGGGTTAACAAACATAAACAGTAATGATGGCCACACAGAGAAAAAATTAATGTGGCTACTAGGTGAGCAATCCACTCCAGGCATTTTTCTTCTGAGCACAGTTCATACCTGTCAATGAGGTATGGGCTCTAAGCTCCAGGCAATAACCTGTAGTTATGTTGTAAAGAGTAGGAGAGAAAGAGAGAGAGAGAGAGATAAGGATTTTTAAATGACTTGGTTAAACACAATGCTAATTACCCATGATGAAATCGCTAACGGCAAGACAAGTTGAGAATGTTTTGAGTCTTTCTAGGAAAGCTAGCTACAGGTAAGGTACGTTCATTTTCTGCAACTCCAACCAGTTTTGAAAAACGTCTTACTCATGAGCACTGAGCAGCAGTAGCAACGTGAGTGTGGCTGGCTGGCAGTCAGGGCCCCAATGCATGTCGCCTGAGTTGAGTAAGTGTGAAGCCCTGAACCAGTGAAAAAGTTTCACAAGATCAGGTAGAGTTACTGCTGGGGATCAGGTTCCTATGGGAACAAAGACTGGTGTTATGGTTAGAGAGCAGGGTCAGGGCCTGGATTGGGGAGACTATCCGGGTAGCCTAGCGGTTAAGAGCGTTGGGCCAGTAACCGAAAGGTCGCTGGTTTGAATTCCTGAGTTGGCAAGGTGTAAAAATCTGCTGTTCTGCCCTTGAGCAAGGCAGTTAACCCCAAACAACACCTGCTCCCTGGGTGCCGATGATGTTGATTAAGGCAGCCCCCCACACTTCTCCAATTCAGAGAGGTTGGGTTAAATGCAGAAGACACATTTCAGTTGAATGCATTCAGTTGTGCAACTGACTAGGTTTTCCCTTCCCTATCCTCAGTCTAGAAGCACAAGAGAGAAAGCCAAGCTACGAAAGCTCATTTCAAAGGCTCCTGGCTGAGGAAAGCAACACATGTTCAAACAGCTAGGTACGTAAACCCCCCCAAAACAAAATATACTACCTTCCCCCATCTCGAGCGTGTATTTTTTGATCAAATGAAAATATACATCAGTGCAACGTGTACCCTGTGGAGAGTTTCACAGTGGTTTAATCCTGTAGGCGTCTCTCGCTCTTGTTTCCTGATCTTTACCACAGAGGAAAGCAAACACTAGGCTTGGCAGCTCCGGTAATATATTTCTGACCCGGCCCCAAGAAAGCAGATGGTGAGAGGAACTGCAACACTGTATAAGGAAGAGAGAGGAACAAAGAGAGCGAGAGAGAGAAAGAGAGAGACTGGTTCCCACTAAGAGCTATGGTGCTATAGCAGCCAGGAAGCCAGGCAGGCTAAGTCGTAGGCTACATGATTAAGAGGCCATGAGCTGTGAGCGTGAGCGTGAGCGTGAAGCAGACCAACTGGCCTCATAAAAAACCTAACAACAGAGAGGCCTCAGATTTACAATCAAGACAGCCAAGTCACAGGCTGCATGGTGAGCCACACATAAAACAGGTAATGCTAATTCATTGGCAAGTTGTACTGCTGTGAATATACAGTATGTCGAAATACATGAAATACATTTGATTATATATTGAACATACAGTTTAAATGTAAATGAGATTGTGGCCTTGTGAGGACGTCAGTTGAGTTTGGTTGCCTACTGTTCTACTTCAGTAGAGATCACATGGTTCTCATACTGTATCAGTTTACAATAGTGTTTCTGAAATGGGGTCCTCACGGTGCTTGGTCTAGCCCATCACATGTACAACTGATTCAACTAATCAAGGACTTGATGTCTAGCTGATAGGTGAATCTCTTGTGCTTATGCTGGCCTAGAACAGAAATGTGCAACCATGGGAGTATGTGAGGACCAGAGTTGAGAAACTGGTTTACGTTGTATAGTTACAGTGGCTTGTGAAAGTATTCATCCCCCTTGGCATTTTTCATATTTTATTGCCTTACAACCTGGAATTAAAATGGATGTTTTTGGGGGGTTTGTATCATTTGATTTACACAACATGCCTACCACTTTGAAGATGCAAAATATTTTTTATTGTGAAACAAACAAGAAATAATACAAAAAAAATGAAAACTTGAGCGTGCATAACTATTCACCCCTGCAAAGTCAAGACTTTGTAGAGCCACCTTTTGCAGCAATTACAGCTGCAAGTCTCTTGGGGTATGTCTCTATAAGCTTGGCACATCTAGCCACTGGGATTTTTGCCCATTCTTCAAGGCAAAACTGCTCCAGCTCCTTCAAGTTGGATGGGTTCCACTGGTGTACAGCAATCTTTAAGTCATACCACAGATTCTCAATTGGATTGAGATCTGGGCTTTGACTAGGTCATTTCAAGACATTTAAATGTTTCCCCTTAAACCACTCAAGTGTTGCTTTAGCAGTATGCTTAGGGTCATTGTCCTGCTGGAAGATGAACCTCCGTTCCAGTTTCAAATCTCTGGAAGACTGAAACAGGTTTCCCTCAAGAATTTGCCTGTATTTAGCGCCATCCATCATTCCTTCAATTCTGACCAGTTTCCCAGTCCCTGCCGATGAAAAACATCCCCACAGCATGATGCTGCCACCACCATGCTTCACTGTGGGGATGGTGTTCTCAGGGTGATGAGAGGTGTTGGGTTTGCGCCAGACATAGTGTTTTCCTGACCAGAGTACCTTCTTCCATATGTTTGGGGAGTCTCCCACATGCCTTTTGGCGAACACCAAACGTGTTTGCTTATTTTTTTTCTTTAAGCAATGGATTTTTTCTGGCCACTCTTCCGTAAAGCCCAGCTCTGTGGAGTGTACGGCTTAAAGTGGTCCTATGGACAGATACTCCAATCTCCACCGTGGAGCTTTGCAGCTCCTTCAGGGTTATCTTTGGTATTTTTGTTGCCTCTCTGATTAATGCCCTCCTTGCCTGGTCTGTGAGTTTTGGTGGGCGGCCATCTCTTGGCAGGTTTGCTGTGGTGCCATGTTCTTTCCATTTTTTTGTAATGGATTTAATGGTGCTCCGTGGGATGTTCAAAGTTTCTGATATTTTTTATAACCCAACCCTGATCTGTACTTCTCCACAACTTTGTCCCTGACCTGTTTGGAGCGCTCCTTGGTCTTCATGGTGCCGCTTGCTTAGTGGTGCCCCTTGCTTAGTGGTGTTGCAGACTCTGGGGCCTTTCAGAATAGGGGAGATCATGTGACAGATCATGTGACACTTAGATTGCACACAGGTGGACTTTATTTAACTAATTATGTGACTTCTGAAGGTAATTGGTTGCACCAGATGTTATTTAGGGGCTTCATAGCAAAGTGGGTGAATACATTTGCGCACACCACTTTTCCGTTATTTATTTTTTAGAATTTTTTGAAAAAAGTTATTTTTTTCATTTCACTTCACCAATTTTGACTATTTTGTGTATGTCCATTACATGAAATCCAAATAAAAATCAATTTAAATGACAGGTTGTAATGCAACAAAATAGGAAAAACGCCAATGGGGATGAATACTTTTGCAAGGCACTGTACATGAAAGTGGCTATATAATATGCTGTTGTGATGCCAATGCAACATTAGCCTACTTCAGGCCCTAGTTTTGTCGGTCCTGGACTACTGACCAGTTGTGTGGTCAGGCGCGGCAAAGAAGGACATAGCCAAATTGCAGTTGGTCCAGAATAGAGCAGCACATATTGCACTTAGATGTACACGGAGAGCGAATGTCAATGAAATGCATGTCAATCTCTCCTGGTTTAAAGTTGAGGAGAAATTGACTGCATCACTATTGGTCTTTGTGCGAGGTGTTGATGTGTTGAAGGTACCAAACTGTCTGTTCAAGCAGTTGCCACACAGTTTGGACAGTCATCAGTATCACACAAGACATGCAGCCAAAGGTCTCTTCACAGTCCCCAGGTCCAGAACAGAGGCTGTGAAACACACAGTATTAAATAGAGCCATGACTACATGGAACTCTCTGCCACCCCAGGTAACTCAAGCTAGCAATAAAACCAGATTTAAAAACCAGATAAAAGAACACCTGTGAAGAGGACTGTGAAGTGGCACAAATACATTTTTATGCATATTGTATTGTATTTTGCAATGTATTATGTATTGTATTATGTATGTGATACGTGGTTGGGATACGACTGTGATATGTGGTTGTTTCACCTGGCTATCTTAAGATGAATGCACTTAATCTGTGGGTCACTCTGGATGGGAGCATGTGCTGAATGGCTAAATTGGCATACACAGTGCTATGTATGTATGTATGTTTATGTATATTATGTATTTTATTTGTTGTGTTGTTTCCTGTTTGGACCTCAGGAAGAGTAGCCACTGCCTCTGCTACAACTAACTAATTAATAAATACAAAAAAATACAAGGCAAGTATTAAACAAATAAATCAAAGTCCAAAGTCATATTTAACTCGGTTCTCATCAACACTGTCTTAGGGCTTTCAAACCCACTATCCAACTCCCTGCTGTCACATTGAGAATGCACTCACAAAACTTTTTCCACCACATAGACGCAAGTGATGAAATAGAGACCTAGCATTGCATGACTCCCATAACTCACTGCTTCTTGATAGACAGGTTTGGTATCATTACAGTGTGCACAACCATAAGATACACCCATTGGATTGGATTGAGCACTCTTGACATGCAATATTAGGGCTGAAATGCGCTATACTGCAGGGCGTATGATTGACATGTGTGGCTATGGCTCCAAGTCATTTTATCAGTCTCCTGGAAATGATAGAAGCTGGATAATGCAGGGCTGCCCTGCAGACTGCAGCGTTGACAGCACTTTCATGCTTCCTATATTGCTTCTAGATTAGATCTCAGTAGGAGTCCGTCTGCTGCCAGAAGAAAATGGATAACACTTTATTTGGATAGTCCATCTGTAGATGCTCTACAAACTATCTACAGACTATCAGTAACATGTCAACTGCATGTCTGTTGACGTTCAACAAGAAAGTGTCTGTAGTCCATCTACAGATGTTCGACAAACTATCTGTAGACTATCAGCAGCATTTCAACAGCATATCTGTAGCCTGTCAGTAATATTTCAACAGTATATCCACTCACTTGCCCAAATGCCAAGCCCATCTATAGATGATCAACAAACAATCATGAGACTATCAGCAGCATCTCAACTGCATAATAGTAAGAACTTAACAACATATTTATTGTCATTCTATTAACTATCTACAGATATGCTTTGGGACTAACCAAATAAAGTGAAACACAAGTTGAGCTTGGTTGACGGTCTACAGACTACTTCACATACAAATATGTATCAACTGATGAGCTTGTGCAGTGCATTCACTAACACTCTAGTAACCCTATGTATATATGCATTGGGACTATCTAAATAAAGTGAATTTGACCCTGAACAGAGTTTGAAATCACAAAAATACTATTGTACGTACTTCTTCCACCATTACCCTTCATCTACTTTCCTAAGTATGTGTCTCTAACTTAGAAAACATGTCATTTAAAAAATCCACAAAATAAAATTTGACCTGGTACCGGAATAGTGACATCCATGATGTTATGGGTCAATTTGTGTCACGACTTCCGTCGTGGCTGCCCCCCCTCCTGGTTCGGGCAGGCTTCGGCGTTCGTCGTCACCGGAGTACTAGCTACTGCCGATCCCATTCTCATCACTCCACTTGTCATGTCTTGTCAATCACACACACCTGGTGCTCATTCCCCTAATTAGTATGTGTATAAGTGTTCCCTCTGTTCCCCTTGTCTTTGTGAGTGATTGTTTGTTGTGAGAGCGTGTAGCTCGGTTGAGCTACCATTCTTAGTGTTTATGCCAAGGTGGATGTTTTCCCTTGTTAGTTTCGTTTTGACGCTTGGAGCGTTTGATTTATGTAAACGGAATAAACTCTGGACTTCGGTATTTTACCTCCTGCACCTGACTCCTTCCTTCACACCTCGTCACAGAATCACTCACCCGCTGAATGGAGTCAGCAGGAGAAGACCACATGCCTGGAGTTGTGGCAAGGGTCCAGGAGCACTCCTCAATGCTGGCCAGCTTGGGGAAAGCGATGGATCGGGTTCTTCAGGTAGTAGAACGACTGGAGAGGAGAGGACCCAATCTATCGAGACCAGCTGGTCATCCGGATCCAGCCACCTACACCCCAGCCCCTGGAGGGATCCAGATATCCCGGCCACCGGCGTTTGATGGGACGGCAGCGCGATGTAAGGGATTTATGCTCCAACTCAAGCTGTATTTCTCCAGCATCAGGCCGGCGCCCCGGGAGCGGGAGAAGGTATCCGTCCTCGTTTCCTGCCTTTGTGGGAGAGCCCTGGAGTGGGCCAACGCGGTGTGGAACGAGGGTGGTACTGCATCAACACCATTATCCCGGAGACCCTGGACCCACTCCAATTTGCATACCGCCCCAACAGATCCACAGATGATGCAATCTCTATTGCGCTCCACACTGCCCTTTCCCACCTGGACAAGAGGAACACCTACATGAGAATGCTATCAATTGACTACAGCTCAGCATTCAACACCATAGCTAAGGATCCTGGGACTAAACACCTCCCTCTGCAACTGGATCCTGGACTTCCTGACAGGCCGCCCCCAGGTGGTAAGGGTAGGTAACAACACATCTGCCACATTGATCCTCAACACAGGGGCCCCTCAGGGGTGCGTGCTCAGTCCCCTCCTGTACTCCCTGTTCACCCATGACTGCATGGCCAGGCACGACTCCAACACCATCATTAAGTTTGCCGACGACACAACAGTGGTAGGCCTGATCACCGACAACGATGAGACAGCCTATAGGGAGGAGGTCAGAGACCTGGCCGTGTGGTGCCAGGATAAGAACTTCTCCCTCAACGTGACCAAGACAAAGGAGATGATTGTGGACTACAGGAAAAAAAAGAGGACTGAGCACGCCCCCATTCTCATCGACGGGGCTGTAGTGGAACAGGTTGAGAGCTTCAAGTTCCTTGGTGTCCACATCACCAACGACCTATCATGGTCCAAACACACCAAGACAGTCGTGAAGAGGGCACGACAAAGCCTATTCCCCCTCAGGAGACTGAAAATATTTGGCATGGGTCCTCAGATCCTCAAAAACTTCTACAGCTGCACCATCGAGAGCATCCTGACTGGTTGCATCACCGCCTGGTATGGCAACTGCTTGGCCTCCGACCGCAAGGCACTACAGAGGGTAGTGCGTATGGCCCAGTACATCATTGGTGAAGTGAAATGAAGGCACTTACATTACACATAAAACAAAAGATAAAACAGTAGATCATATAGCATTATTTCACCACTACATATCTAAATACAAAATGCATAATACCACCATACAAAAATATTACAATGTACGTGTGTGTAGAGTGCGTGTGTGCTAGCGTTTGTGTGCGTATGCGTGTGTCTGTACCTGTGTGTGTGTCTCTTCACAGTCCCCGCTGTTCCATAAGGTGTATGTTTATCTGTTTTTTAAATCTGATTCTACTGCTTGCATCAGTTACCTGATGTGGAATAGAGTTCTATGTAGTCATGGCTCTACATAGTACTGAGCGCCTCCCATAGTCTGTTCTGGACTTGGGGATTGTGAAGAGACCTCTGGTGGCATGTCTTGTAGGGTATGCATTGGTGTCCAAGCTGTGTGCCAGTAGTTTAAACAGACAGCTCGGTGCATTCAGCTTGTCAACACTTCTTACAAAAACAAGTAGTGATTAAGTCAATCTCTCCTCCACTTTGAGCCATGAGAGATTGACATGCATATAAAAAATGTTAGCTCTCCGTGTATATTTAAGGGCCAGCCGTGCTGCCTTATTCTGAGCCAATTTTCCTAAGTCCCTCATTGTGGCACGACTAAACAGTAGACCAGGTGCGACAAAACTAGGGCATGTAGGAAGTTGATAGTGTTGTTAAGAAGGCAGAGCAATGCTTTATTATGGACAGACTTCTCCCCATTTTAGCTACTGTTGTATCAACATGTTTTGACCATGACAGTTTACAATCCAGGGTTACTCCAAGCAGTTTAGTCACCTCAACGTGCTCAATTTCCACATTATTCATTGCAAGATTTAGTTGAGGTTTAGGGTTTAGTGAATGATTTGTCCCAAATACAATGCTTTTAGTTTTTGAAATATTTAGGACTAACTTATTCCTTGCCACCCATTCTGAAACTAATAGCAGCTCTTTGTTAAATGTTGCAGTCATTTCAGTCGCTGTAGTAGCTGATGTGTATAGTGTTGAGTAATAATATTGTAGTGTATGAAGAATTATGACTTTGCTAATGTTTTCAAGTGGAACCTGAGAGGATGTTTATTCAGTGTTAGAGGGAGTAGTTTTGTGGTGACACACCATAGAACAGAGGAAGTCTGTTAGGTGTCCTCCTGGGATTGGTCTGTAGGGGAACACCCATATCAGATTACATAGTATATATACCACAGTTGGGAGAAAGGAGGTCAGAATAATCATATTAGAGATGGGGCGATTATTCTCCGGGTATCTGCAGGTATCTGTAAATCGACGCTGTAACCCTTTGTTATGAATAAACCTTATGATGAAAATACAGCGTCAGCGGGTCCTCCTTGTCATCACAGCATAATTAGCAACGTTAACTCGACACTACAATATAATATAATAATATGCCATTTAGCAGACGCTTTTATCCAAAGCGACTTACAGTCATGTGTGCATACATTTTTACGTATGGGTGGTCCCGGGGATCGAACCCACTACCCTGGCGTTACAAGCGCCATGCTCTACCAATTGAGCTACAGAGGACCACCATTCGCATACATAAATACACTGGCTTTACTCAAAAAAGTAAGGGGCCTAGACAGCTGCCCTGGGGAATTCCTGATTCTACCTGGATTATGTTGGAGAGGCTTCCATTAAAGAACACTCTATGTGTTCTGTTAGACAGGTAACTCTCTATCCACGATATAGCAGGGGGGTGTAAAGCCATAACACATATGTTTTTCCAGCAGCAGAATATGATCGATAATGTCAAAAGCCACACTGAAGTCTTTTTATCATCAATTTCTCTCAGCCAATCATCAGTAATTTGTGTAAGTGCTGTGCATGTTGAATGTCCTTCCCTATAAGCGTGCTGAAAGTCTGTTGTCAGTTTGTTTACTGTAAAATAGCATTGTATCTGGTCAAACACCATTTTTTCCAAAAGTTTACTAAGGGTTGGTAACAGGCTGATTTGAAGGCTACAGTGCCTTGCAAAAGTATTCATCCCCATTAGCGTTTTTCCTATTTTGTTGCATTACAACCTGTAATTTAAATGGATTTTTATTTGGATTTCATGGAATGGACATACACAAAATAGACCAAATTGGTGAAGTGAAATGAAAAAATTTAACTTTTTTCAAAAAATTCTAAAAAATTAATAACGGAAAAGTGTTGTGCGCAAATGTATTCACCCCCTTTGCTATGAAGCCCCTAAATAAGATCTGGTGCAACCAATTACCTTCAGAAGTCACATAATTTGTTAAATAAAGTCCACCTGTGTGCAATCTAAGTGTCACATGATCTCAGTATATATACACCTGTTCTGAAAGGCCCCAGAGTCTGCAACACCACTAAGCAAGGGGCACCACCAAGCAAGTGGCACCATGAAGACAAACGAGCTCTCCAAACAGGTCAGGGACAAATTTGTGGAGAAGTACAGATCAGGGTGGGGTATAAAAAAATATCCAAAACTTTGAACATCCCACGGAGCACCTTTAAATCCATTATTAAAAAATTGAAAGAATATGGCACCACAACAAACCTGCCAAGAGAGGGCCTCCCACCAAAACTCACGGACCAGGCAAGGAGGGCTTTAATCAGAGAGGCAACAAAAAGACCAAAGATAACCCTGAAGGAGATGCAAAGCTCCACAGCGGAGATTGGAGTATCTGTCCATAGGACCACTTTTTTAAGCCGTAAACGCCACAGAGATGGGCTTTATGGAAGAGTGGCCAGAAAAAATCCATTGCTTAAAGAAGAATATAAGCAAACACGTTTGGTGTTTGCCAAAAGCCATGTGGGAGACTCCCCAAACATATGGAAGAAGGTACTCTAGTCAGATGAGACTAAAATTGAGCTGTTGGCCATCAAGAAAAACGCTATGTCTGGCGCAAACCCAACACCTCTCATCACCCCGAGAACACCATCCAGTGAAGCATAGTGGTGGCAGCATCATGCTGTGGGGATGTTTTTCATCGCAGGGACTGGGAAACTGGTCAGAATTGAAGGAATGATGGATGGCGCTAAATACAGGGAAATTATTGAGGGAAACCTGTTTCAGTCTTCCAGAGATTTGAGACTGGGATGGAGGTTTACCTTCCAGCAGGACAATGACCCTAAGCATACTGCTAAAGCAACACTTGAGTGGTTTAAGGAGAAACATTTAAATGTCTTGGAATGGCCTAGTCAAAGCCCAGACCTCAATCCAATTGAGAATCTGTGGTATGACTTAAAGTTTGCTGTACACCAGCAGAACCCATCCAACTTGAAGGAGCTGGAGCAGTTTTTACTTGAAGAATGGGCAAAAATCCCAGTGGCTAGATATGCCAAGCTTATAGAGACATACCCCAAGTGACTTGCAGCTGTAATTGCTGCAAAAGGTGGCTCTACAAAGTATTGACTTTAGGAGAGGGTGAATAGTTATGCACGCTCAAGTTTTCTGTTTTTTTGTCTTATCTCTTGTTTGTTTCACAAAAAAATATATTTTGCATCTTCAAAGTGGTAGGCATGTTGTGTAAATCAAATTATACAACCCCCCCTAAATCAATTTTAATTCCAGGTTGTAAGGCAACAAAATAGGAAAAATGCCAAGGGGGTTGAATACTTTCGCAAGCCACTGTATTTGAGCCAGTAAAGGGGACTTGACTATTCTTGTGTAGCGGAATGACTTTTGCTTCCCTCCGGGCCTGAGGGCACACACTTACTAGTTGGCTTAAATTGAAGAGATGGCAAATTGGAGTGGCAATATCGTCCGCTATTATCCTCAGTAATTTTCCATCCAAGTTGTCTGACCCCGGTGGCTTGTCATTATTGATAGACAACAATCTTTTTTTTCACCTCTTCTACACTCACTTTACGGTATTCAAAATTAAAATGCTTGTCTTTCATAATTTGGTCATATGTACTTGGATGTGTAGTGTCAGCATTTGTTGCTGGCATGTCATTCCTAAATTTGCTAATCTTGCCAATGAACAAAATATTTAAAGTTGTTGGCAATATCAGTGGGTTTTGTGATGAATGAGCCATCTGATTCAATGAATGATGGAGCTGAGTTTGCCTTTTTGCTCCAAAGCTTTTCACTATGATTCTTTATATCATTTAGCTTTGTTTCATAGTATAGATTATTATTTTTATTCAGTTTAGTCACATGATTTCTCAATTAGCAGTACGTTTGCCAATCGGTTGTGCTGACAGACGTATTTGCCACATCCCTCTCAACCATACAGTTTTTCAATTCCTCATCAATCCAAGGGGATTGAACAGTTTTTACAGTCATTTTCTTAATGGGTGCATGCGTATTAGTAACTGGAATAAGCAATTTCATAAATGTGTCAAGTGCATTTTCTGCTTGCTCCTCATTATACACCACAGACCAGCAAATGTTATTTACATCATCAACATAAGAATCACTACAAAATGTATTGTATGACCTCTTATACACTATATTAGGCCCAGCCTTTGGTTTTCCTAGATATGGCTGCTATATTGTGATCACTACATCCGATGGATTTGGATACTGCTTTAAAGCAAATCTCTGCAGCATTAGTAAAGATGTGATCAACACATGTAAAGATGTGACCGCCCCCATTGGCATTTCTGTCTTTTCTGTAGATGTTTTAATCATGTATTGATACCAGTGTATCATCAAATGTATTATCTACGTGAGTTTCAGAGATAGTCAGAATATGAACGTCATCTGTTTCTAGCAAGTTATTGACTTCATGAACCTTGTTTCTTAGGCTACATATGTTAATGTGGGCTAATTTTAGCACTTTTATGGGATGCTTGATTGTTTTTATTGCTTTATTGGGAAGCTTATCAGAAGTAGACATGCTCATGTTATTTATATTTGAGCTGATAGTGCAGGGTGAGTTGCACACAGTGGACTTCCTACTAGGGCACACCGCCTCAGTGCTAACAGTATAACTCTGGTTCATAGGCATAGGCACAACAGCTGTAGGATCAACAGAGGCATTCAGGGTAGTTAGGGGGACATCAATTAAGTGACTTACTTTGTGTCTGCCAAAGCCCCTGGGATAATGTAAATTTTTTGCAGCATTACTACAACTCAGCGACACAATGGTAGGGATTAACTGAGCTGGTCTTGGGTCATTGATAAGTCATTGTCCCAATGCAGCCTTGAAATGCGTGGACAGAGTCCAGGAGCCAAGATGATTTGTGGTCCTCTGTAGCTCAGCTGGTAGAGCACGGCGCTTGTAACGCCAAGGTAGTGGGTTCGATCCCCGGGACCACCCATACACAAAAATGTATGCACGCATGACTGTAAGTCGCTTTGGATAAAAGCGTCTGCTAAATGGCATATATATATATATATATATATATATGGACTCTGTCATTCCTGAAGAGCATCTTCTGTTTCCAAAAGGTGTTGAAGTTATCTATAAAAATGATTCCAACAGAGCTACAGTCATCTTTTAGCCAGGTGTGTAATGCCAGTAGCCTGCTGAATCTTTCACACCCGCGGCCCAACGATGGTACCGGACTTGAAATAATTGGCCGCTTTTTGGAATCTTTCAGTGCTAGAATCAGTTCTTTAAAATCCGAGCTAGCCGTCCTGATGTTGTTTGACCCCACATGGACTACGAAAGCGTCAGCTCCCGGCATCTGTCGCAGAACTGTCGGAAGCAGCCTTGTAATGTCCTGTACTCGTCCACCAGGATATCACATGGTTTTTGAGCCGGGAACCAAGATGTTTCTTACAATAGAACTGCCGATGACAACAGCTGGTGTTGAACGCTAATCTATAGTCAGTGAACAGCATTCTCACATACAGTGCTTTCAGAAAGTATTCATACCCTTTGACTTATTCCACATTTTGTTGTGTTACAGCCTGAATTCAAAATGGATTAAATAGATGATTTTCTCACCCATCTACACACAATACCCCATAATGACAACGTAAAAACATGTTTTCAAAAATATTTGCAAATTTATTGAAAATGAAATACAAAACTATCTAATTCACATAAGTATTCACACCCCTGAGTCGCTACTTTGTAGAAACATCTTTGTCAGTGATTGCAGCTGTGAGTCCTTCTGGGTAAGTTTTTAAGAGCTTTACACACCTGGATTGAGCAACATTGTCAATAATTGCCTATGATTTGACAGAGTTTGAAGAATTTTGAAAAATAATAAATATTTTCCAAATTCTTCAAGCTCTGTCAAATTGGTTGTTGATCATTGCTAGACAACCATTTTCAGTTCTTGGTATAGATTTTCAAGTAGATATAAGTCAAAACTGTAACTCGACCACTCAGGAACTTTTACTGTCTTCTTGGTAAGCAACTCCAGTGTAGATTTTGGCCTTGTGTTTTAGGATATTGTCCTGCTGAACGGTGAATTCATCTCCCAGTGTCTGGTGGAAAGCAGACTGAACCAGGTATTCCTCTAGGATTTTGCTTGTGCTTAGCTCCATTCTGTTTCTTTTTATCCTGAGAAACTCCCCAGTCCTTAACAATTACAAGCTATCCATCACATGATGCAGCCACCCCTATGCTTGAAAGTATGGAGAGTGGTACTCTGTAATGTGTTTTATTGGATTTGCCCCTAACATAACACTTTGTATTCAGGACAAAAAGTTAATTGCTTTGCCACAATCCTTTGCAGTATTACTTTAGTGCCTTGTTGCAAACAGGATGCATGTTTCGGAATATTTGTATTCTTTACAAACTTCCTTATTTTCACTCTGTCAAGTAGGTCAGTATTGTGCAGTAACTACAATGTTGTTGATCCATCCACATTTTTCTCCTATCACAGCGGTTTCCTTCCTCTCCGGCAACTGAGTTAGGAAGGACGCCTGTATCTTTGTAGTGACTGGGTGTATTGATACACCATCCAAAGTGTAATTAATAACTTCACAATGCTCGAAGGGATATTCAATGTCAGCTTTTTATTTTACCCATCTACCAATAGGTGCCCTTCTTTGCGAGGCATTGGAAAACCCTCCCTTGTCTTTGTGGTTGAATCTCTGTTTGAAATCATGTTAAACACTATTATTGCACACAGAGTGAGTCCATGCAATTACGTGACTTGTTAAGCACTTATTTGTTTACTTATTTAGGCTTGCCATAACAAAGGGGTTGAATACTTATTGACTCAAGACATTTCAGCTTTCATTTTTAATTTATTTGTAAAAAGGCACTGTAGATGTTCCTCTTGTCCAGGTGGGAGAGGGCAGTATGGAGTGCAATAGAGATTGCGTCATCTGTGGATCTGTTGGGATGGTATGCGAATTGGCGTGGGTCCAGGGTGTCTGGGATGATAGTGTTGATTTGAGCCATGACCAGCCTTTCAAAGCATTTCATGGCTACAGATGTGAGTGCTATGGGGGGGATCGTCATTTAGACATGTTACCTTGGCGTTCTTGGGCACAGGAAATATGGTGGTCTGCTTGAAACATATAGGTATTTGTCACGCCCTGGCTCTGGGGACTCTTTAATGTTGAGCCAGGGTGTGTAGGTTCTATGTTATAGTTTCTATGTTTTGTTCTATATCATTTATATCTGTGTTGGCCAGGGTGGTTCCCAATCAGAGACAGCTGTAGCTCGTTGTCTCTGATTGGGGACCATACTTAGGCAGCCTGTTGGCCTAGTATTTTGTGGGATCTTGTTCAGTTAAGGTTTGTGTTATTAACCTAGGACTTCACGTATCGTTTTGTTGTTTTGGTTCGTGTGTACACTTCAATAAAAGTATGTACGCATATCACGCTGTGCCTTGGTCCGCTTAATCTTATAACGATCGTGACAGTATTACAGATTGACTCAGGTAGAGGTTGAAAATGTCAGTGAAGAGACTTGCAAGCTGGTCAGTGCATGCTCTGAGTACGCGTCCTGCTAATCTGTTTGGTCCTCCGGCCTTGTGAATGTTAACCTTTTTAAAGGTCTTACTCACATTGGCTATGGAAAGCGAGATCATACAGTCGTCCAGAACAGCTGGTGCTCTCATGCATGGTTTGGTGGTGTATGCCTCAAAGCAAGCATAGAAGGCATTTAGCTCATCTGGTAGGTTCGCGTCACTGGGCAGTTCGCGGCTAGGTTTCCCTTTGTAATCCGTGATAGTTTGCAAGCCCTGCCACAACCGACAAGTGTCAGATCCGGCGTAGTATTTTCCCAACGGAAAATGGCAGCTGCAGATCCGAGTGTTTCCGGTCCGCCCGTCTGAAAGACAAAAAAATTGTATATTTTACTAGCTAGGTTGATTACTAAAATGGTAACATCTATATTTAAATACCATAACCCACAGACCTCACTGCAGTAACGGTAAAATAGACTGGGCTTTGGTCTATCTACACATCTAAAATCCTACTATGTGGATGGGACATTTCTGCTGGGATGGCGGAATTATCTGGAATGCTCAACTAGATGATCAGGAAAGTGTAGGGTACTATTTGCCCGAAGAGGTGAAGTATTGTGATGAGCTATATGACTGTACTTCTGATTCTAATTCTCAAGAGGAAAGTTAAAACCCTCAGCCTTGAGGTCTGTCACATTGTATAATGATTAGAAGACAGGTGCAGGAATACGTATTAGGGGTTTTATTACTCCACCCAACACAAACACGTGTATATAAAAGGGATGTAACCCAAACAAAGAGTGAGGTGTAACCTCTACACAATACACGGGACGAGACCCGTAAACAACAAGAGCACAATATACGGTACTCACGAGACCAACGGACAATAATCGACAAGGACAATGGGGAACAGAGGGCACATACAGTTGAAGTCGGAAGTTTACATACACATAAGTTGGAGTCATTAAAACTCGTTTTTCAACCACTCAAATTTCTTGTTAACAAACTATAGTTTTGGCAAGTCGGTTAGGACATCTACTTTGTGCATGACACAAGTAATTTTTCCAACAATTGTTTACAGACAGATTATTTCACTTATAATTCACTGTATCACAATTCCAGTGGGTCAGACGTTTACATACACTAAGTTGACTGTGCCTTTAAACAATAGTACGCAAGTATAAACACCATGGGACCACGCAGCCGTCATACCGCTTAGGAAGGAGACGCGTTCTGTCTCCTAGAGATTAACATACTTTAATGCGAAAAGTGCAAATCAATCCCAGAACAACAGCAAAAAACCTTGTGAAGATGCTGGAGGAAACAGGTACAAAAGTATCTATATCCACAGTAAAACGAGTCCTATATCGACATAACCTGAAAGGCCGCTCAGCAAGGAAGAAGCCACTGCTCCAAAACCACCATATAAAATCCAGACTACGGTTTGCAACTGCACATGGGGACAAAGATAGTACTTTTTGGAAAAATGTCCTCTGGTCTGATGAAACAACAATAGAACTGTTTGGCCATAATGACCATCGTTATGTTTGGAGGAAAAAGGGGTGGCTTGCAAGCCGAAGAACACCATCCCAACCGTGAAGCACGGGGGTGGCAGCATCATGCTGTGGGGGTGCTTTGCTGCAGGAGGGACTGATGCACTTCACAAAATAGATGGCATCATGAGGAAGGAAAATGATGTGGATATATTGAAGCAACATCTCAGGACATCAGTCAAGAAGTTAATGCTTGGTCTCAAATGGGTCTTCCAAATGGACAATGACCCCAAGCATACTTCCAAAGTTGTGGCAAAATGGCTTAAGGACAACAAAGTCAAGTTATTTAAGAGGCCATCACAAAGCCCTGACCTCAATCCTATAGAAAATGTGTGGGCAGAACTGAAAAAGCATGTGCGAGCAAGGAGGCCTATAAACCTGACTCAGTTACCCCAGTTCTGTCAGGAGGAATGGGCCAAAATTCACCCAACTTATTGTGGGAATTTTGTGGAAGGCTACCCGAAACGTTTGACCCAAGTTAAACAATTTAAAGGCAATGCTACCAAATACTAATTGTGTCACGGTTCAGACAGACGACCAGAGGACCACAATTGCGTCACACCAGAAAGTTTATTAAAACTTAAGGGAAAAGGGAGGTAGGGAGTGAATGAAGGCTCCAGGGGTAACAGGGATCCCGTCCAATGTGCTGGGTCTGTGCCCCCCCCAGTGGCAGCGATGTGTCCTATGAAGCCGGTGGTGGGTGGTCCAGAAGTCCTGGGGGGGGGAGACACAGACACAACAGGGTGGAATGAAACAAGGCAGCAGTACAGTTCAAGGGAAATCCAAAATACGTAGTAGCAAGGCAGAAGGCTGGTCAGAGTTACCGGGATTGAAGAGTAGTCAGGAGTCGTTATGGCAGAAGCAGGTCTGGATCTCCTGGGGCAGAAGAGTATCCAAAAATCAGGCAGGTCCGGGGTCACAAAACCAGGGTGAGCCAGAAGCGCGAGCAAACAGGTTCCGGGTGTGAGCTTTGCAGACGATCTGACACCGGAGAGCTGAAAGACAGGGCCTTAAATACTGGGAGAGGTAGTGGGTAATGCAGCGCAGCTGGCAGAGTAATTAGAGCAGAGCAGAGCAGGGACAGGTGGAGCTAGTTAGGCTGAGTAGAGAGAGTGGTGAGCAGAGTGGAAGAAAATTAAGGTGGTAACCCGGTGGAGTGAGAGGCTCATGACAGAACCCCCCCCCCAAGGGACGGCCCCAGAAGTCCCAAGAGCAACACCACGCCGGGCGGGAGGAGGGGAGCCGGAGGAGGGCTAGAACTCCTCCGAACGGTCCGAGTGAACGTCCTCATCCTCGGAGGAAGCCGGAGGGCCGTGGTCGGGAGATGGGACAGGTCCCGAGACAGGATCAGGCACAGGACAGGAAGCCGAGCGGGCAGGACGGTTAGGGACCCCTCTGGGGCGGCCCCTACGGATTGCAGGTTGATCAGGATGCCGTTGGTGGAAAGCGGTGATGAGAGTCCTATCCACAATCCGACTAGCTGGCACCCAGGTCCTTTCCTCAGGTCCATAGCCCTCCCAGTCAATGAGGTACTGGAGACCCCTACCCCTCCGTCTGGACCGAAGCAGGCGGCGGACGGTGTAAACCAGACCACCATCGACGAGCCGTGGAGGAGGAGGACAAGGCGCAGCAGGGACCAGCGGACTCTCATGGATGGGCTTAATCTTAGACACATGGAAAGTGGGGTGCACCCTCAGGGAATTAGGCAGTTGGAGCCGGACAGCCGTTGGGCTAATCACTCTTATGATAGGGAATGGGCCAATGAACCGAGGTGCCAGCTTCTGCGACTCCACCCTGAGTGGCAGGTTCTTCGATGACAACCACACCCTTTGACCAACATGGTAGGTGGGAGCAGGAATTCTCCGACGGTTGGCCCCGGTAGTGTAGCTGGCAACGGATCTGAGGAGTGTGGCTCGGGCTTGTGACCAGGTGCGGCGACATCGACGGGCAAAAGCAAGTGCAGATGGGCAAGTAACCTCCTCTTCCTGGCTGGCAAATAGAGGAGGCTGGTATCCATAAACACATTGGAAAGGGGACATACCGATGGCAGAGCAGGTCAGAGAATTGTGTGCGTACTCCACCCATGTCAATTGCTGCGACCAGGAGTGGGGGTTGCGTGAAGTCATGCATCGCAGTGCCTTCTCGAGCTCCTGATTAGCCCGCTCTGACTGCCCATTGGATTGGGGATGGAATCCGGAAGTCAGACTGACTGTGGCTCCCAGCAGGTGACAGAACTCCTTCCAAAAAGCGGAGGAGAATTGTGGACCACGGTCAGAAACTACATCCTTTGGCAGTCCGTGGATCCGGAAGACGTGTTCCAGGACCACCTGGGCGGTCTCCTTGGCGGTTGGGAGCTTGGGGAGGGGAATGAAGTGTGCCATCTTGCTGAAACGGTCAACTATGGTGAGAATGACGGTCATGCCACTTGAAGGGGGCAGCCCCGTGACAAAGTCAAGGGCGATGTGAGACCAGGGACGTCTGGGCACAGGCAGGGGCTGCAGCAATCCGGCTGGGGGCTGGCAGGACGACTTGTGTTGGTTGCAGATGGGGCAGGCTTGGACGAATTCCCGTACATCCTTTCTCAGAGAGGGCCACCAGAACCTCTGGGCGAGCAGGTTGTAAGTGCGGGTGGAGCCAGGGTGACAAGCTAGGCGGGAGTCATGTCCCCACTGAACGACCTGGGACCTCAGGTCTTCGGGGACAAAAAGGCGGTCAGCTGGGCAAGTGCTGGGACCTGGCTGGTTACGGAGAGCCTCCAGCACCTGTTCCTCAACAGCCCAGGTCAGAGCTGCAACGATGCAGGGACTTGGCAGAATCGACACAGGGTCCTTGGAGGGGGTGTCATCCTTCTGGAATTGACGGGAGAGGGCGTCTGGCTTGGTGTTGCGTGATCCAGGCCGGTATGACAGAGTGAAATTAAACCTGGTGAAGAACAGGGCCCAGCGGGACTGCCTGGAGTTCAACCGTTTGGCCGTGCGGATGTACTCCAAGTTCTTATGATCGGTCCAAACGAGAAATGGAATGGTGGACCCCTCCAGCCAGTGACGCCACTCCTCCAAGGCAAGCTTCACAGCCAGCAGCTCACGGTTCCCTATGTCGTAATTGCACTCAGAGGGGGACAACCGACGTGAGAAAAAAGCACAGGGATGGAGCTTCCTATCCTCCGCAGCCCACTGAGAAATCACAGCACCAACTCCCACATCCGAGGCGTCCACCTCCACAATAAATTGCCGGTCCACATCAGGCATCTGGAGGATGGGAGCGGAGGTGAACCTCACCTTGAGGGTACTGAAGGCTTTGTCGGCTGCTGGGGTCCAGGTGAAGGGTTGCTTGGTGCTGGTTAGAGCAGTGAGAGGGGCAGCAACGGTACTGTAGTTCCGGATAAACTTTCTATAGAAGTTAGCAAACCCCAGAAACTGTTGCAGCTTCTTTCTGTTCTCCGGAACTGGCCATGAAGTGACTGCTGATACTTTGGCAGGATCCATTTGGATACTTCCCTCTGCCACTATGTACCCCAGGAAGGCCACTGTCTTGACGTGAAACTCACATTTCTCTGCCTTGGCGTAGAGGGAATTCTCCAGAAGACGATGAAGGACTTGCTGGACATGGCGGGTGTGTTCAGACAGGTTTCTGGAGTAGATTAAGATGTCATCCAGGTAAACGAAGACAAACTTGTTTAACATGTCCCGCAGTACATCATTCACTAGAGCCTGGAACACAGCAGGAGCATTGGTGAGGCCAAAAGGCATAACCAGATACTCGTAGTGGCCTGTTGGTGTATTGAATGCGGTTTTCCATTCATCTCCCTCCCGGATCCGCACTAGGTGGTAAGCGTTTCTGAGATCCAACTTGGTAAAAACAGTGGCTCCCTGGAGCAACTCAAAAGCAGAGGTGAGCAGAGGCAGAGGGTAACGGTTCTTCACTGTGATGTCGTTGAGTCCCCTGTAGTCGATGCAGGGGCGAAGAGATCCGTCCTTCTTCCCCACAAAGAAGAAGCCAGCACCAGCAGGAGATGAAGATGAACGGATTAATCCTGCGGACAGAGAGCCATTGATGTAGTCCTCCATGGACTTTCTTTCAGGAGCAGACAACGAATAAAGACGACCCTTTGGAGGGGCTGTTCCAGGGAGGAGGTCGATGGCACAGTCGTACGGTCGGTGAGGGGGCAGAGATGTGGCTCTTGCTTTGTTAAACACCTCTCTGAGACCATGGTAGCATTCTGGGACATTGGAGAGGTCAGGAGCGGAGTTAGTAGGTACTGGCCGAGGGGGTAGTGCGGCAGCAAGCAGGCAGGTTCGGTGGCAGTCCTCTCCCCACTCCCTGATCACCCCGGTCACCCAGTCGAGCTGAGGGTTGTGCCGGCGGAGCCATGGGTAACCCAGGATGAGGGGTTGGCCTGGAGAGGGGAGCAGGTGAAACTGGATAGTTTCTTGATGGTTTCCGGACAGACCCATCGAGACCGGGGCCGTGACATGAGTGACCGATCCGAGTAAGTGTCCGTCCAGTGCCCGGGCAGGAATAGGAGGTGTCAAACGGAGGTTCTCCAGTCCCAGTTGGCGTGCCAGCTTGATGTCCATTATGTTGGCTTCGGCGCCAGAATCCACCAGAGCAGCCAGGGTGTGAGTTGAGTCAGAGAGGCGGAGGTGAACTTGCAGCAGGGGTTTGCGGTCGGAGGACTGGATGGTCATTGAACTCAACCGGACTCCCCCTATGCCCGGTGAGCTTCGGCCCTTTAAAGGGCAGGTTACCACACGATGTCCATCACCTCCACAATAGAGGCAGAGGTTTGAGGTGAAGCGGCGCTGGCGCTCTGCAGGAGTGAGAGAGGCTCGCCCAATCTCCATAGGCTCAGACTGATCAAGCTGACCTGGGTGAGTGGCAGTAGATGACAGGAGCCCAGCCGGATCTCTCCGAATGCCGGTAGTAGGTGGACCTTGGCGCCCCCTCTCACGACGACGAGTCTGTATCCTTCTGTCGATCCTGACAGTCAGTGCGATGGCTTCATCAAGAGTGGAAGGCAGTTCATGGGAGACCACCTCGTCCTTGATATAGTCAGCCAAACTATGGAAGAACGCGTCCACCAACGATGGTGTGTTCCAAGAACTTCGTCTAGCCAGGGTTCGGAAGTCGATGGAATGGTCTGCGACTGTACGTCTGCCTTGTCGAATACTGAACAGTTCACGAGACGCCTCTGCGGTTGGTGAATCCAGGTCAAACACCTTCAGCATCTCCTCAGCCAACAGGTCGAAGGTTGCACATGCGGGGGTTTGACGTTCGAACTCTGCTGTTCCCCAGAGTCGAGCTCGGCCCGTCAGGTGAGTGATGGCATACCCAACTTTAGCCCCCTCCGTGGCGAAGGTCCTTGGCTGCAAGGAGAACTGAAGTCGGCAGCTAGTCAGGAATGGCCGGACCTGGGTTGAATCGCCGTTGAACCGCTCGGGGTTTCCAATCTTGGGTTCCGGAGCAGCGGCTGCAATGACCGGGGCAGGTAACTCGGGGGCAGGGCTGGTGGGCAGACTGGCTGGGGTAAGGTTGGTGAGGAGTTGAATGATCATGGCGAGTTGTTGTTGCTGCTGCTGGAACTGCTGCTCATGCTCATCGGTTTCCATGTCGGGGAAAGTGTGCGCTGAGTCCATAATGGTCAGATCGTACTGTCACGGTTCAGACAGACGACCAGAGGACCACAATTGCGTCACACCAGAAAGTTTATTAAAACTTAAGGGAAAAGGGAGGTAGGGAGTGAATGAAGGCTCCAGGGGTAACAGGGATCCCGTCCAATGTGCTGGGTCTGTGCCCCCCCCAGTGGCAGCGATGTGTCCTATGAAGCCGGTGGTGGGTGGTCCAGAAGTCCTGGGGGGGGGGAGACACAGACACAACAGGGTGGAATGAAACAAGGCAGCAGTACAGTTCAAGGGAAATCCAAAATACGTAGTAGCAAGGCAGAAGGCTGGTCAGAGTTACCGGGATTGAAGAGTAGTCAGGAGTCGTTATGGCAGAAGCAGGTCTGGATCTCCTGGGGCAGAAGAGTATCCAAAAATCAGGCAGGTCCGGGGTCACAAAACCAGGGTGAGCCAGAAGCGCGAGCAAACAGGTTCCGGGTGTGAGCTTTGCAGACGATCTGACACCGGAGAGCTGAAAGACAGGGCCTTAAATACTGGGAGAGGTAGTGGGTAATGCAGCGCAGCTGGCAGAGTAATTAGAGCAGAGCAGAGCAGGGACAGGTGGAGCTAGTTAGGCTGAGTAGAGAGAGTGGTGAGCAGAGTGGAAGAAAATTAAGGTGGTAACCCGGTGGAGTGAGAGGCTCATGACAAATTGAGTGTATGTAAACTTCTGACCCACCGGGAATGTGATGAAATAAATAAAAGCTGAAATAAATGATTATCTCTACTATTATTCTGACATTTCACATTCTTAAAATAAAGTGGTGATCCTAACTGACCTAAGGGAATTTTTACTAGGATTAAATGTAAGGAATTGTGAAAAACTGAGTTTAAATGTATTTGGCTAAGGTGTATGTAAATTTCAGACTTCAACTGTATATACACATACTAATCAGGGGGAATGGGAACCAGGTGTGTGTAATGAGAAAAGACAGTCTGGGGTTGGTGGTAATGATCCATGTCAGTGACACCTAGAAAGCCGGTGACGTAGACCTCAGGAACTGGTGAACGGAATGAGCAGCAGTACCGGGGGGGATCCGTAACAAGGTCACTGAGGACCAATAGTGATAGGGGAATTGTCTGAAAGGGACTGACATGCAGGGATGTAACAAAGGATTTTGGGCACCAAAAACCAGCAGACCACGATTTCTACATTCAGGTCCTAAATCTGTGGCACGCAATGTTTGCTGTGTCAGGCTAGTTTGGCACATTCTCTACTAGCCATTTCACTGCTGTGTCAAGCTAGTTTGGCACATTGTCTACTAGCCCTGTCTGAAAAGTACTTTACTCGGGCTAGCTTAATTTCCATCCCTGCTGACATGTATAACTGACTTCACAGGTCATTTGATTAGTCATGTACAACAGATGCAGTCGTCGAACAAAACCGTTCGTGTTTTGTATGGGTAAATATTGAGCCCACGAGTCCTTTGTGAGCTAGCTAGTTAGCTAGTTAGTTAATGTTAGTTCACCGTTCATGTAGTCACTTTTCCACGTGGTGACATGCTAGCTAATGTTAGCCCACTAGGGCATTAATATTTAGCTAACATTTAGCTGCCTAGTTACGTTAGTGTCACGGTTTCGGCCGAGGCTGCTCCTCCTCCTGGTTCGGGCAGGCTTCGGCGTTCGCCGTCCCCGGAATACTAGCTGCCACCGTTGTATGTTTCGTGTGTTGATTGCTTTGGTCTGTCTGGTACACCTGTGTCTGTTTGTGTCCTAATTACGTGTCCTATAAGTTCCCTGTTTTGTGTTAGTTATATTGTGTGTTGTTGTCCGCGTGTCGTTTGAGCTGCGTGTTTTGCGCTCTACATGTTTTGTTTTACGCATGTTGCGTACTGTTCTCGCCTCTGTATTTCGAGGTCGTGTAGTGATTATTGTTCACTTTACTATAGTAAAGTTTGTTGGACTAAACCTCTGTGTCCTGCGCCTGACTCCTCATCACATCCACATCGGTGCCAGACTGACAGAACAACACACCATCTATGGAGTCAGCAGGATCAGCGACGACAACCTGGTCGCTAGAAGAACGGCTCAGTCAGCAGGACTCCATGATCCGGCAACTGGAGGCCGTTCTGGGCGAGGTGTCCAACACTCTGCACCGGTTGGCTAATGGAGAGGTGCCCACGTCCTCATACACCATCCCATCACCACCGGTCAGTGCTCCTCTCTCAGCGCCGGAACCCAGTGGTATTCGGCTCTCGCTCCCGAGGGCATATGACGGTTCTGCAGCCGGGTGTCAGGGGTTCCTCCTGCAGGTAGAACTATACCTGGCTACTATACACCCAGCGCCCTCGGGATACGAGAGCGTCTCCGCCCTCATCTCCTGTCTATCCGGAAAGGCGTTGGAGTGGGCCAACGCCGAATGGAGGAGAATAGACGCAGCTACCATCACCTACGCTGAGTTCTCCCGCCGCTTCCGGGCAGTCTTCGATCACCCACCTGAAGGGAAGGCGGCGGGGGAGCGTCTGTTCTACCTCCGACAGGAGAAGAGGAGCGCACAGGAGTTCGCACTGGAGTTCCGGACGTTAGCTGCGGATGCAGGATGGAATGAGAGGGCCCTCATCGACCAGTACCGGTGTAGCCTGCGAGAGGACGTTCGTCGTGAGCTGGCCTGCAGGGACACCAACCTATGCCTCGACCAGCTGGTGGACATCTCCATCCGGCTTGACACCCTGCTGGCCACCCGCGGACGTCCCGAGTGGGGGTCGTCCATTCCATCCTCCAGCACCTCCGAGCCAATTCCTATGGAGCTCGGGGGTGCTGGCGCTAGAGAGAGGAGGAGGGAGAACCCGAGGGGGGCCACCCCCTGCACCAACTGTGGCCGTGGAGGACACACCGCGGCCAGGTGCTGGGGAGGGTCTTCTGAGAGAGGGGACAACAGGTCACGCACTGGGGAGTCATTTCAGGTGAGTAGGCGCCCCACTTACCCAGAGCTCTCTGTTGGTCACATGAGTATTCCTGTGCGTTTTCCACAGGTGGCACCTCATTCCCAGCATAAGGCGCTAGTAGATTCAGGCGCAGCTGGGAACTTTATTGATCGGGCATTTTGTGCTAGGTTAGGAATTCCCCTTCGGCCGGTAGAAGTTCCATTCCCTGTCCACGCATTAGACAGCCGGCCGTTGGGGTCGGGTCTGATCAGGGATGTCACAGCACCGCTGACGATGACGACGCAGGGGGGTCATGAGGAAATCATTCAGTTCTATCTGATTGACTCTCCTGCGTACCCAGTGGTGTTGGGGCTTCCCTGGTTAAGCACCCACGATCCTACCATAGCGTGGCAACAGAGGGCTCTTATGGAGTGGTCTGCCCAGTGTGTAGGGAGATGTCTAGGTGTTTCCATAGGGGCGACCTCGGTAGAGAGTCCGAACCAAGTGCCCGCACTGCGCATTCCCCCCGAGTATGAGGATTTAGCACTAGCGTTTAGCAAATCGAGGGCAGCACGGCTACCTCCTCATAGACAGGGGGACTGTGCGATAAATCTCCAGACCGGAGCAGCTCTTCCCAGGAGTCATGTGTATCCCCTGTCTCAAGAGGAAACTGCGGCTATGGAGACTTACATAGCCGAGTCCTTGGCACAGGGATACATACGGTCCTCTACTTCTCCGGTCTCCTCGAGTTTCTTCTTTGTGAAGAAGAAGGACGGGGGATTGCGCCCGTGTATTGATTACCGTAGTCTCAATCAGATCACAGTAAAATACAGTTACCCACTTCCACTGATTGCGACGATGACGGAGTCATTACGCGGAGCGCGGTTCTTCACAAAGTTGGATCTCAGGAGCGCGTACAATTTGGTGCGCATTAGGGAGGGGGATGAATGGAAAACAGCATTTAGCACCACCTCGGGTCATTACGAGTATCTCGTCATGCCATACGGGTTAATGAATGCTCCTTCAGTCTTCCAATCCTTTGTTGACGAGATTTTCCGGGACATGCATGGGCAGGGTGTAGTGGTGTACATTGACGACATTCTAGTGTATTCTTCTACACGAGCCGAGCATGTAGCCCAGGTGCGCCGAGTATTGAGACGACTGTTGGAGCATGACTTGTATGTCAAGGCAGAGAAATGCCTGTTCTTCCAGGAGTCCGTCTCCTTTTTGGGTTATCGGTTGTCCGCGTCTGGCGTGGAGATAGAGGTAGATCGGGTAGCGGCTGTGCGTAATTGGCAAACTCCAACCACCGTAAAAGAGGTGCAGCGGTTCTTGGGTTTTGCTAATTACTACCGGAGGTTTATCCGGGGCTTTGGACAGGTTGCAGCTCCCATTACGTCCCTGCTAAAGGGGGGTCCGGTGCGCTTGCGGTGGTCAGCTGAGGCGGACAGGGCATTTGTCAAGCTGAAGAACCTGTTCGTCTCGGCCCCGGTGCTGGCGCATCCGGATCCCTCTTTGCCTTTCCAAGTAGAGGTGGACGCGTCCGAGACCGGTATTGGGGCAGTCCTGTCACAACGGTCCGGCACGCCACCTAAGCTCCGCCCCTGTGCGTTCTACTCTAAGAAGCTCAGCTCGGCGGAGCGCAATTATGACGTTGGGGACAGGGAGCTGTTAGCTGTAGTCCAGGCCCTAAAGGTGTGGAGGCATTGGCTTGAGGGGGCTCAACACCCTTTCCTCATTCTGACTGATCACCGTAACCTGGAGTACATCCGGGCAGCTAGGAGATTGAACCCTCGTCAGGCTAGGTGGAACATGTTCCTGACCCGGTTTGTTTTTAAGATCACATACATCCCTGGGTCCCAGAACGGTAAGGCAGACGCCCTGTCCCGGCAGTATGACACAGAGGAGAGGTCCATTGAGCCTACTTCCATACTGCCGGAGTCTTGTCTGGTGGCTCCGGTAGTATGGGAGGTCGATACGGAAATCGAGCGGGCGCTGCGTACCGACCCTACTCCCCCCGAGTGTCCTGTGGGGCGGACGTACGTTCCGCTCGAGGTTCGTGATCGGCTTATTTCTTGGGCTCATACATCACCCTCCTCTGGACATCCTGGTATTGGTCGGACGGTGCACTGCCTTAGCGTGAAATACTGGTGGCCAACGTTAGCCAGGGATGTGAGGGTTTATGTCTCCTCCTGCTCGGTGTGTGCCCAGTGTAAGGCACCTAGACATTTGCCCAGGGGTAAGTTACATCCTCTGCCCGTTCCACAACGACCATGGTCCCACCTCTCGGTGGATTTTGTGACCGATCTACCCCCTTCCCAGGGTAATACCACCATTTTGGTCGTTGTAGATCGGTTTTCTAAGGCCTGTCGTCTCCTCCCACTGCCGGGTCTCCCTACTGCCCTACAGACCGCCGAGGCCCTCTTTACCCACGTGTTCCGGCACTATGGGGTCCCCGAGGATATTGTGTCCGACCGAGGTCCCCAGTTCACCTCCAGAGTCTGGGGGGCGTTCATGGAACGCCTGGGGGTCTCGGTTAGCCTTACCTCGGGGTACCACCCAGAGAGCAATGGGCAGGTTGAACGTGTGAACCAGGATGTGGGTAGGTTTTTGAGGTCCTATTGCCGGGACCGGCCGGAGGAGTGGTCGAGGTATATCCCCTGGGCAGAGATGGCCCAGAACTCTCTCCGCCACTCCTCCACCGGATTAACACCTTTCCAGTGTATTTTAGGGTATCAGCCGGTCCTGGCACCGTGGCACGAGAGCCAGACCGAGGCCCCTGCGGTGGACGAGTGGATTCGGCGCTCGGAGGAGACGTGGGACGCTGCCCATGTCCATCTGCAGCGTGCCATCCGTCAACACAAGGCGAGCGCCGATCGCCACCGCAGTGAGGGGCCGGTGTACGCACCGGGAGATCGAGTCTGGCTCTCGACTCGAAACCTGCCCCTCCGCCTGCCCTGCCGGAAGCTGGGTCGGCGGTTTGTGGGGCCCTTCAAAGTCCTGAGAAGATTGAACGAGGTGTGTTACAGATTACAACTGCCTATTGAGTACAAAAATATTAACCCCTCGTTCCATGTGTCTCTTCTCAGGCCGGTGGTAGCTGGTCCACTCCAAGAGGAGGAGATAGGAGAGACCCCTCCACCCCCTTTGGACATCGAGGGGGCACCGGCGTACAGGGTCCGGACTATATTGGACTCGAGGCGCCGGAGGAGTGGTCTCCAGTATCTCGTGGAGTGGGAGGGGTACGGTCCGGAGGAACGGTGCTGGGTGCCTAGGAGGGACATCCTCGACCCATCCCTCCTGACAGAGTTCCACCGTGGGCATCCCACGCGCCCGGGTCCGCGTCCTCCTGGCCGTCCCCGAGACCGGGGTCGGCGCACGGCTGGAGCCGCGCGTCAAGGGGGGGGTACTGTCACGGTTTCGGCCGAGGCTGCTCCTCCTCCTGGTTCGGGCAGGCTTCGGCGTTCGCCGTCCCCGGAATACTAGCTGCCACCGTTGTATGTTTCGTGTGTTGATTGCTTTGGTCTGTCTGGTACACCTGTGTCTGTTTGTGTCCTAATTACGTGTCCTATAAGTTCCCTGTTTTGTGTTAGTTATATTGTGTGTTGTTGTCCGCGTGTCGTTTGAGCTGCGTGTTTTGCGCTCTACATGTTTTGTTTTACGCATGTTGCGTACTGTTCTCGCCTCTGTATTTCGAGGTCGTGTAGTGATTATTGTTCACTTTACTATAGTAAAGTTTGTTGGACTAAACCTCTGTGTCCTGCGCCTGACTCCTCATCACATCCACATCGGTGCCAGACTGACAGTTAGCTCATCATTCATGTAGTCAGACTTTTCCCCAGACCCCACGGGTGGTGACATGACTAGTCCACAAGGGCAGGCATATTCAATGTTAACTAGTTAGCGCTAATGGCTAGTGTTAGGCACATTTGCTAGGATGTCACTGCCTGTCGGGAATGTCCGACTACACCACGGTGAGATACGGTGCAACCAAATATTTTGTATAACTAAACCTATCTGTGGTGGAACGTTAACTAATGTAGCCAACTAGCCAACCAAAATGCCTAACTAGCTAGCCCACCAGGCGATATTTAGCTAGCTAGCTATACCCTTGCCCTGGTGGGCTGACATTGGCTAGCTAGTCACCACTTGCAGAAGTATGACTACATAAACCCTGAGCTAACATTAACTAGCTGGCTAGCTCACAAAGAACATGGCAATAATAAGGTCACAACAGTCACGATAAAATGCACGTGTGCTTATTTCAGTAGTGGTTACAATCTGGTACATAGCACAGAACCATCCTTGCTTCAAATCGATCGCTAGTTCGCTACAAAAACTTGCGAAAGGATGTGTAGTTCTGTATGAAAGCCACATTAGCGACTAATTAGCGTTTCATTTTGGGGGGGTAATTACAGGCGAATATACTACCGCTGAGCCTAACGTGACTAATGTTATGTGTTCTATTTAGTGTCTGATCCCATTAACATCTGCAGCTGCATCAACATCAAGCTCAGCACCAGGAACTAGTGTAAGTCACCTTCTAAAATCTTACTAAAATCTACTAAATCTTTCCATGACTCATTAACATGGTCCGTGGCTTGATGTCATAGTTGGTGTGTTTAGGGACAGATCGCAATTTACTGGGAGGGAGGAGTGGTCCAAAATAAGGGAGAGTTGTGTGTTTTGTTATTGGGCACATGGAAGGGTAGTGCATATTTTCCCTGGTTTACATTCGCTATTTGCAGGTTTTACCATATAATTTCTTCCATCCTAGACAAATGTCCTCATCTGCTTGCATGCGCCTCCCCTATATCAAGGTGTTTTGGTACTTCCCTTATACACTACGCTTTTCCTTGTGCTAACTTTTACTATACCACAGGTCACTATAGTCTACCAGTCTAATGGTATATCCTGCACTCTATCCACCATTCATAGTGACCATAGTTGTAGATGGATTGTTTGTCCAGATCTGCAATAGGCTAAATAGCAATCATACCACACATAAAAGCATTCAAAGCTGCATCAATTGTAAAATGAATCCACAAGAACAAATAGGAATAGCTGATAGGCAGTGGAGAGGCCATAAAATAAAATAAACGTATTTACATAAGTATTCAGACCCTTTACTATGAGACTCGAAATTGAGCTCAGATGCATCCTGTTTCCATTGATCATCCTTGAGATGTTTCTACAACTAGATTGGAGTCCACCTGTGGTAAATTCAATTGATTGGACATGATTTGGAAAGGCACACACCTGTCTATATAAGGTCCCACAGTTGACAGTGCAGGTAAGAGCAAAAACAAAGCCATGAGGTTGAAGGAATTGTCCGTAGAGCTCCGAGACACAATTGTGTTGAGGCACAGTTCTGTTGAAGGGTACCAAAACATTTCTGCATCATTGAAGGTCCCCAAGAACACAGGGGCCTCCATCATTCTTAAATGGAAGAAGTTTGGAACCACCAAGACTGTCACGATCGTCTAACAGAGTGGACCAATGCGCAGCGTTGAATGCGTACATATTATTTATTAAACAGATCTCACGATCAAAACAACGAACGAAACGTGAAGTCCTTTGATACACACAAACCAAAAGGAACAAGAAACCACAACACAAAGTGAAAAGACCGATAGTTAAATATGGCTCCCAATCAGAGACAACCAGCAGACACTCGTTGCCTCTGATTGGGAGTCACTCAGGCCAACATAGATATACAAAACATAGACTTACACACCCTGGCTCAACATAACATAGTCCCCAGAGCCAGGGCGTGACAGTACCCCCCCCCAAAGGCGCGGACTCCGGCCGCGCCAAACAACCACAACAGGGGAGGGACCGGGTGGGCACTCCGCCTCGGCGGCGGATCCGGCTCCGGACATGACCCAGGCACGGGTTGTGCTGGACTGACGACGCACACCCCTGGCTTGATGCGTGGAGGAGGAACGGGCCGGACCGGGCTGACGAAGCGCACCCCTGACTTGGTGCGGGGAGCAGGAATGAGCCGGACCGGGCTGACGACGCGCACCACTGACCTGGTGCGGGGAGCTTGGATGGGCCGGACTGGGCTGGCGACGCGCACCACAGACTTGGTGCGGAGAGCAGGAACGGGCCGGACAGGGCTGACGAAACGCACCATAGACTTGGTGCGGAGAGCAGGAACGGGCCGTGCCGGACTGACGACGCACACCACTGGCTTGGTGCGGGAAGCTTGGATGGGCCGGACTGGGCTGGCGACGCGCACCACAGACTTGGTGCGGAGAGCAGGAATGGGCCGGACCGGGCTGGCGACGCGCACCACCGACTTGGTACGGAGAGCAGGAACGGGCCGGACAGGGCTGACGACGCGCACCACAGGCTCGGTGCGAGAGGCAGGAACAGGCCGAACCGTACTGGGGACACACGCCACTGGCCCTATGCAGGGATCAGGAACGGGCCGGACCGGACTGGTAATACACCCCAGTACCTCTCGCCGTGCCTCCACACTTTCCCTCTCCTCTGTGACCAGTGGCCCCCTTAACCTGGCGGCCTCCTCTTCACACCCGCTGGACCGCTCCATCGCGGCCTCCTGCTGCCCCGTCGTCCACGTCGTGAGCCCCCCCCTAAAAAATTTCTGGGGTTCTCTCCTCCCCGTGGACCAGGCCTCCCTAGCTCTCGCCAGACTCTCGATCCATTGCTTCATAGACCAGCCTCTCTCCTCTTCACTTAGCGTGGCCCAGCCGAAACTCCTACTCCCCTGATCCCAGGTCCTTCCTCTCTCCTCTTCATGCTGCTTGGTCCTGTCTTGGTGGTTTCTTCTGTCACGATCGTCTAACAGAGTGGACCAATGCGCAGCGTTGAATGCGTACATATTATTTATTAAACAGATCTCACGATCAAAACAACGAACGAAACGTGAAGTCCTTTGATACACACAAACCAAAAGGAACAAGAAACCACAACACAAAGTGAAAAGACCGATAGTTAAATATGGCTCCCAATCAGAGACAACCAGCAGACACTCGTTGCCTCTGATTGGGAGTCACTCAGGCCAACATAGATATACAAAACATAGACTTACACACCCTGGCTCAACATAACATAGTCCCCAGAGCCAGGGCGTGACAAAGACTCTTCCTAGAGCTGAGCAATCGGGGGAGAAGGACCTGGGTCAGGTAGGTGACCAAGAACCCGATGGTCACTCTGACAGAGCTCTAGAGTTCCTCTGTGGAGATGATAGAACCTTCCAGAAGGACAACCATCTCTGCAGCACTCCACCAATCAGGCCTTTATGGCAGTGGCCAGACAGAAGCCACTCCTCAGTAAAAGGCACATGACAGCCCGCTTGGAGTTTGCCAAAAGTTACCTAAAGGACTCTCAGACCATGAGAAACAAGATTATCTGGTCTGATGAAACCAAGATTGAACTCTTTGGCCTGAATGCCAAGCGTCTGGAGGGAACCTTCCAACAGGACAACGACCCTAAGCACACAGCCAAGACAAAGCAGGAGTGGCTTCGGGACAAGTCTCTGAATGTCCTTGAGTGGCCCAGCCAGAGCCCGGACTTGATCCCGATCTAACATCTCTGGAGAGACCTGAAAATAGCTGTGCAGCAACGCTCCCTATCCAACCTGACAGCGCTTAAGAGGATCTTCAGAGAAGAATGGGAGAAACTCCCCAAATACAGATGTGCCAAGCTTGTAACGTCATACCCAAGAAAACTCGATGCTGTAATCGCTGCCAAAGGTGTGTCAACAAAGTACTGAGTAAAGGGTCTGAATACTTATGTAAATGTGATATTTCCAATTCATTTTTTTATGAATTAGCAAAAATGTCTCTAAACCTTTTTTTGCTTTGTCATTATGGGGTATTGTGTGTAGATTGATGTTGAAAAAAAACATTTTAATCAATTTGAGAATAAGGCTGTAACATAACAAAATGTGGAAAAAGTCAAGGTATCTGAATACTTTCCGAAAGCACTGTATGCTCCCGGCAGGCCCAGTTATTCAGGAAAGTTTAACACATGTTCTGCCTCCTCTCCAATCTGAGCTGCTATTCTTCGCACACCTTGAACCTAACGCTTCAATATAGCCTAAATATTTATCATTTAACTTTTTTAATGTATTAGCTTTTATATGTGGCATGAACACAACCAGCCACAATGTTTTAATCTGTTTAGGCTACTTCAAAAGTATCCTGTAGGCCTGTGCATGTTCATCCAAAATATAATTTCAGCATCCTCAAAATGCTAAGTAGCCTACATGTCGGATAAAAAATTGTCACGACATCATGCGAAAGCGTGCAGTTTATTAAGCTACAGATGAAATAAGTTATGATGAACTTCACAGGATGGTGAAAGGTGAGGTTGATGCTCCTTTCAATAAATATCGAGGGTCTTATTGTGGTGAATGATGATCAATGCTTGGCTGCCATTTGACAAATAATCTCGCACTTTTGTCCATAATAATGTCATAATGTAGTAGGCTATACCTGCACTGTATCTGCAAGCTGTTAGCTAGAGCGCACGTACCGATACCATAGCGGGCAAATTTGCTATATCTATATGCAACATTTTTAGTGACAAAACAATCAGTAGGTCAAGAGTTGAAAATGCAATGGAAACCAATTTAACTTGTATTTTTTACTCGGTACATGGGAATTTAACCTCAAATGTATTTACGCACAGACTTTTATCTGCAGCAAATCAATTTGATGGAAACACAACTCTTGATGGGAAAATATGCCAGAGTTTCCCTTAGCCGGTAGGCCTAATTGCCGGATTTTGGCCCCAAAGAAATATAAAGCCGATAAAATTGTAGCTGGCCAAATTATCCAGGATAGGCTGTCTATCATAGCCTACACCTGCAATGTGCGCTTCAGCACCATTCTCTCACGCCTTGCACACACATGCTCCTGCCACTGAGAGAGAGAGTGAGAAAGGAGCCTTGGCCTATACTGATGGGGTCCCTTTTCATTGAAGTAAAACAAAAGTTAGAGGAAAAAGAGTATGCCTATAGTGAAAAGCCTAGAAGGGAAATGTAATATAGGTTTTAATATTGTAGAGGGGGCCAGTATGAAAAATGTACGCACTCACTAACTGTAAGTCGCTCTGGATAAGAGCGTCTGCTAAGTGACAAATTATTTTTTTTTTTAATTAGAAGAACTTTGGCACAGCCAAATGCAGGCTACTGCGCAAATCCCTATTCAGGTAGGATGCAATTTTGAAACTTACATTTATATATAATCATTTGTTTGATCATTATTATTATTGTATATCATTGTTATTATTGTACGCTTATTTATTAATCGAAACCAGTTCTTTAAATAAGCCTATGCAAAACCTATTTTATTTAATTCTGTTGAGACATTTTCATTGGCTAAATTAAATTCGATCTGTAGCTTAAAAAACTATAAAAAAAGGCAAAGTTTTGCATATGCTACACATCGAAACCCTGTTTCCAAACTCTGAAATGTGCATATTGTTTTAATGCAGATTGTAGAATATTCACATGAAAATCTGTCTCCAATTGGATGGAAACCTAGCTATAGACACCCAAAAGACTATGGCAAGTGCGCTAGTCCAGTGTCACTTTGATTATGCCTGCACATCTGTTTTGTTTGTATCTCTGTAATGTGTCTGTATCTATGTCATTGTATGTATTTATGTCAAAAATAGGGACCATAATAATGGAAGTAAGTCTCCAACTTTATTGTGCAATCCCGGTCATATGAGGAATAGAAAGAGACATCCGTTACGAAACACAAAAACATTTAATGACATTCGGAGATTGTCAAGCCAAGCCTTCGAAATTGGATAAGCCTACAAGGAAGGGAGTATTTTTGTATTTATATATTAGGGATCCCCATTAGCTGTTGACAAAGCAGCAGCTACTCTTCCTGGGGTCCAAACACATTAAGGCACTTACATTACATATAAAACTAAATATATAACATTATTACACCACTACATACAGTGCATTCGGAAAGTATTCAGATACCTTGACTTTTTCCACATTTTGTTACATTACAGCCTTATTCTAAAATTGATTCAATTGTTTTTCCCCTCATCAATCTACACACAATACCCCATAATGACAGAGCAAAAACTGGTTTTTAGATTTCTTTGCAAAAAACGGAAATATAACATTTACATAAGTATTCAGACCCTTTCCTCAGTACTTTGTTGAAGCACCTTTGGCAGCGATTACAGCCTCGAGTCTTCTTGGGTATGATGCTACAAGCTTGGCACACCTGTATTTGTACAGTATGGCGCCCGGAGACGATGGCTGCCGTTTTACAGCCCTCTAATCAATTGTACTATTATGTGTGTTTTTTTCGCGTTATTTATAATTTATTTTGTACATAATGTTTCTGCCACCGTCTCTTATGACCAAAAAGAGCTTCTGGATATCAGGACAGCGATTACTCACCTCGTATTGGACGAAGATTTATTCTTCAACAAGTCGGACGTGAAGGATATTCTACAGACACCCGACATGGCCCAAATCCCTGTCATTCGCATGAGAAAGAGACGGAGATATCGTGGACGTAGGTCGGGGTGCCTTGTAAGGATCCGACGGCGAGCGAGTAAACTGCCTCTTCCATTAATCCTATTAGCCAATGTTCAATCATTTTTAAATAAATTGGACAACATAAGATTAAGGTGATCCTCCCAAGGGACATTAAAAACTGTAATATCTTATGTTTCACCGAGTCGTGGCTGAACGACGACATTGATAACATACAGCTGGTGGGATATACACTATATCGGCAGGACAGAACGGCTGACTCCGGTAAGACAAGGGGTGGCGGTCTGTGTATATTTGTAAACAACAGCTGGTGCATAAAATCTAATACTAAGGAAGTCTCGAGGTTTTGCTCGCCTGAGGTAGAGTATCTCATGATAAGCTGTAGACCACACTATTTACCAAGAGAGTTTTCATCTATATTTTTCGTAGCTGTCTATTTACCACCACAAACTGATGCTGTCACTAAGATTGCACTTAATAAGCTGTATAAGGCCATAAGTAAACAGGAAAACGCTCATCCAGAGGCAGCGCTCCTAGTGGCCGGGGACTTTAATGCAGGGAAACTTAAATCCGTATTTTTACCAGCATGTTAAATGTGCAACCAGAGGAAAAAAAACTCTAGACCACCTTTACTCCACACACAGACGCGTACAAAGCTCTCCCTCGCCCTCCATTTGGCAAATCTGACCATAACTCTATCCTCCTGATTCCTGCTTATAAGCAAAAACTAAAGCAGGAAGCACCAGTGACTCGGTTAATAAGGAAGTGGTCAGATGACGCAGATGCTAAGCTACAGGACTGTTTTGCTAGCACAGACTGGAAGGCATTGAGGAGTACACCACATAAGTCACTGGCTTCATCAATAAGTGCATCGATGATGTTGTCCCCACAATGACCGTATGTACATATCCCAACCAGAAGCCATGGATTACAGGCAATATCCGCACAGAGCTAAAGGGTAGAGCTGCCTCTTTCAAGGAGCAGGACTCTCACCCGGACGCTTATAAGAAATCCTGCTATGCCCTTCGACGAACCATCAAACAGGCAAAGAGTCAATACAGGACTAAGATTTAATCATACTACACCAGCTCTGACGCTCGTCGGATGTGGCAGGGCTTGAAAACTATTACAGACTACAAAGGGAAGCACAGCCGCGACCTTCCCAGTGACACAAGCCTGCCAGACGAGCTAAATCACTTCTATGCTCGCTTCGAGGCAAGCAACACTGAAGCATGCATGAGAGCATCAGCTGTTCCGGATGACTATGTGATCACGCTCTCCGTAGCCGATGTGAGTAAGACTTTTAAGCAGGTCAACATTCACAAGGCCACAGGGCCAGACGGATTATCAGGACGTGTACTACGAGCATGCGCTGACCAACTGGCAAGTGTCTTCACTGACATTTTCAACATGTCCCTGTCTGAGTCTGTAATACCAAGATGTTTCAAGCAGACCACCATAGTCCCTGTGCCCAAGAACACCAACACAACCTGCCTAAATGACTACCGACCCATGGCACATGAAGTGCTTTGAAATGCTGGTCAGGGCTCACATCAACACCATTATCCCAGAAACCCTAGACCCACTCCAATTTGCATACCGCCCCAACAAATCCACAGATGATGCAATCTCTATTGCACTACACATTGCCCTTTCCCACCTGGACAATGAGAATGCTATTCATTGACTACAGCTCAGCGTTCAACACCATAGTGCCCTCAAAGCTCATCACTAAGCTAAGGCCCCTGGGACTAAACACCTCTGCAACTGGATCCTGGACTTCCTGACGGGCCGCCCCCAGGTGGTAAGGGTAGGTAACAACACATCTGCCACGCTGATCCTCAACACGGGGGCCCCTCAGGGGTGCGTGCTCAGTCCCCTCCTGTACTCCCTGTTCACCCATGACTTGATACATAGGCATGGCCAGGCACGACTCCAACACCATCATTAAGTTTGCCGACGACACAACAGTGGTAGGCCTGATCACCGACAACGATGAGACAACGTATAGGGAGGAGGTCAGAGACCTGGCCGTGTGGTGCCAGGATAACAACCTCTCCCTCAACGTGATCAAGACAAAGGAGATGATTGTGGACTACAGGAAAAAATTGAGGACTGAGCACGCCCACATTCTCATCGACGGGGCTGTAGTAGAACAGGTTGAGAGCTTCAAGTTCTTTGGTGTCCACATCACCAACAAACTATCATGGTCCAAACACACCAAGACAGTCGTGAAGAGGGCACGACAAAGCCTATTCCCCCTCAGGAGACTGAAAAGATTTGGCATGGGTCCTCAGATCCTCAAAAGGTTCTACAGCTGCACCATCGAGAGCATCCTGACTGGTTGCATCACCGCCTGGTATGGCAACTGCTCGGCATCCGACCGCAAGGCACTACAGAGGGTAGTGCGTACGGCCCAGTACATCACTGGGGCCAAGCTTCCTGCCATCCAGGACCTCTATACCAGGCGGTGTCAGAGGAAGGCCCTAAAAATTGTCAAAGACTCCAGCCACCCTAGACATAGACTGTTCTCTCTGCTACCGCACGGCAAGCGGAACCGGAGCGCCAAGTCTAGGTCCAAAAGGCTTCTTAACAACTTCTACCCTCAAGCCATAAGACCCCTGAACAGCTAATCATGGGTACCCGGACTATTTGCATTGCTGCTACTCTGTTTATTATTTATGCATAGTCACTTTAACTCTACCCACATGTACATATTACCTCAATTACCTTGACTAACCGGTGCCCCTGCACATTGACTCTGTACCGGTACCCCCTGTATATAGCCTCTGTACTGTTATTTTATTTTTCTGGTGCTCTTTAATTATTTGCTATTTTCTACTTATCTATTTTTGACTTAACACTTTTTTTTCTTTCTTAAAAAACTGCATCGTTGGTTAAGGGCTTTTGTCCCTTAAGTAAGCATTTCACTGTAAGGTCTACACCTGTTGTATTCGGTGCATGTGGCAAATAAAATTTGATTTGATTTGGGGAGTTTCTCCCATTGTTCATTATATAATGTAATCAACTAGAGAGAGTCAATGAAATAAAATCTATATCAATATTTATTGAGTATGCCCATTATATAGTTTATATACCTATCCTTTGGTAGTGGTGTCATTTCCACCACTGACGACAAATTCTTCATTAATAACGTTTTTTCAAGAGAACATTAACTTAGTTACCATGGAAACTTATTGTGACACTGAAGCACATGGCTGCAGTTGTTCGAGATGTGATGTCCAGAAGTTGAAGAAAAATCTAGGTAAATATTGCTTGTGTAGAGAATATTTTTATTTTCAGTCATTTCCAAACAGGCTATAATTTCTTTAATTTGTGGTAGAATTTTATAAAAATTTGTATATTTTATGTATTTAGTGTAAACTATATGCTAGTTGTAATACTAGCCAAAGCATGCTAAACAGCCTGCCATTTATCTACAAAAACTGTAGAAGCGTCATTTCCATCACAGTCATAAATGTAAATGTAAATGTAAAATTTCCATCACAAGCTTTTCTGTGGTGGAAATGACAGGACGTGGTGGAAATGACAAACATTCATGAAGTTATTCGTTTTTACTTTTAACTTTTTTTTTAACTTTAGGCTTTTTTAATCATGTTTTAAATTAATTTAATCTAGAAAATTCTCCAAGTGTGCACAAGTTGAAAACGTAGTATTTTTCTTTGTTTTTAGAAGATGCCACATAAAACAGCGCAGAGGTCACATACATAGAAAACACATAAAAAAAGTATCCTATACAATACCAGGAACATCTGCAAAAAGACAGGGAGAGATACTGGCAGAAAAAAAGAGAAGGGAGAAGGGAAATCTCTGAGCTTACAAAGCGAGAACAAAAAGGCAAGAGCAGGCAATGGAAATGCAACCAACAGAATAGAAGACAGACTTTAAAGAGAACAGTTGCAATGGAGACCTACCTATCAGGCAACACACCACCTCAGTCACCAGATGACTTGCAGCCAGAGGCCAACATACCTGCCCCTAACTTACCTGCCCCTGATGCACGCCCTGATACCCCTTCCTCATCGTCTGCAAGAGGAATGAGAAGTCGAATACTTGCTGGAAAGGAAAAAGGTTGGAAGAGGTCGCTTAAAAACATACAGAGATCTTTGTATGACAAATGTCAAACTTGATAATGCTTTACGGAAAGCTGAGAAATACAAAAAAAGGTATGATTGACTGATGAAGAAAATGGAGAGACAAGATTCCCCAAAGACAAAGAAAAAAACAGCAATGAAGGGATCTCCGAAGAACTTGAAAAGGAATTTATTGTTTCAAAATGCCATCATTGTAGAGTTAAAGCAAAAGTATCAAAACATGCGCAGTGCCAAGGACAAACAAGTGGCTTCAAAAATGTTCAGAGGCAACATCCTGAGAAAGTATGGCCTGGTCTGAGGGCAAATGAAAACAGGCCAACAAGTCTTCAATACTCCAGGAAAAAGCAGTGTAACAGAATTAGCACAGCCACAGAAGATAAAATCACTAGATTATATGAACGTGATGACAACAGTAGAGCAACAACAGAGAAAAGGGACATACTAACGAGGAACAAGAAGAAAAAGCAGAAGCGCTTCTTGAATGGCACAAATCAGAACCTTTATCAGAAGTTTAAGAGGGAACATTCAGGGATTCAAATTTCCTACTGTGAATTCTGCAAAATACGTCCTTTTTGGGTTGTCAAGCCAACAGTCCAGGATAAGGACACATGCCTCTGCAAAACCCACGCCAATCTCCAGTACATGACGGACAAACTACAGTATCACAAAGTGATCAGCTGCAACAACATTGAAAACCTTATTGAGTCTTTGTCCTGTGAGAACCTGAAGAAGAGTGCATGTACACAGAGTGCTCCCTTTGCCAAGCAAAAGAGCTTAAAACATCTGACTTTGATGCTGGTGAGCAGACATGGTGGTTTGAGTGGAAAAACAAAGCTGAAGAAAGACAGAAGAAAAACAAAGAGGGAAACATGGAGAAGTTCACTGTACAGTAAAATAAAAGGCGTGTGGCACACTGTAGATTCTACTGGAGGACTTCTCCAAAGGATTGAAAGAGAAGTTGGGGAAACACGTGTACAACATTCAACACGAATACTCCAAACTGAGAGAATTAAAAGAGAATCGCAGAAAGATGAGATCATTGTGCAGAACTACCTGTATAAATACATCAGTGAAATCGAGGCAGTTCACTTTGGTGATTCTCACAAGCAGGTGAGCCTCCACACCTGTGTTGGATATACCACAAATGATACAGTTTGACTTTGCTCACTGAGCTCTTCTATGCGCCATGACCCCTCTGCTATCTGGGCCCATCTCTCAAAAACACTGGCCTACTTCCTTGAGCTCTGCCCATCGGCTACTTTTGGAATCTTACTTTGCCTTATATTAATTAAATGTTTAACAATGGTTGTTGTTCAAAATGTTTGCAATAAAATATTGTTTTCATACGTTTTTTTTTTTACATAGATGTCATTTACAGCACACCTAGTCATTTCCACCATTCCCATATTCTTGAGGTAAATGAGTATACTATATATAATTTACATTGATTGATTTGTTTTAGATAGGGAAATCATATGGTTGTTATCCTAATCTCACAAAAAGGCTGGGTGGAAATATTTTATTTTTCATGATAAATAAATGTTTTCAGCTGTCACAAAGGCAAGTTTATACATTCAGGGGTCGTGTTGAATTATGAATATTAGGAAAACCTAAAAGATCACTTAAAATAATATTCAATACAAGTTCATGTACAAATGTATAAGAAAGGTGTTATAAATAAATGGTATGATATTTCATTTTCAACTAAAATGGATGTTTAATGACGTGATGGAAATGACATTGACTATGGCTGTCTGGAAAAAATGGCAAAAATATATACATTTCTGAATAGTACGATCGCAGCCATTATCAGATATTGTTTCTAGACAAATCAAAGACAATTATGATACTGGTAAAATGGTTTCAATAAGTTTTCATTTCTGAAAGCTTGCAGGGCCAAAGTGCCCGAAGTTGCAGAATCACCCATATGCTTTGATCGCTTGTTGATGTCACTTGTTAAATCCACTTCAATCGGTGTAGATGAAGGGGAGGAGACAGGTTAAAGAAATATTTTTAAGCCTTGAGAGACAATTGAGACATGGATTGTGTATGTGTGCCATTCAGAGGGTCAATGGGCAAGACAAAATATTTCAGTGCCTTTTGAACGGGGTATGGTAGTAGGTGCCAGGTGCACCGGTTTGTGTCAAGAACTGCAATGCTGCTGGGTTTTTCACGCTCAACAGTTTCCTGTGTGTATCAAGAATGATCCACCCCCCAAAGGACATCCAGACAACTTGACACAACTGTGGGAAGCATTGAGGTCAACATGGGCCAGCATCCCGACGAATTGAGGCTGTCCTTAATGTTTTGTACACTCAGTGTAAATAGGCACATTTAATTTAGTCTAGCTTAGCGTTCCAAATAAAGCTGAATATTTTTTGCTCATATGATTGAAAAAACGAGTAATCTGGAGCAGGTAGCGCCGTAAGTAAATAACGCAACTGTGATATGACTAATCAGTGTGATTTACCTCTCCATGGTTGCAGGATCTTGTCTATTTGTGCTAACTTTCTATTGAAATTTGTTGTGGTAAGTTCATTTATATCTTTCGGGATATGAATACCATGTCTACTTTACCATCAGCCCATTTGATTGGTAAACTACAGGGTAATGTAAAAGTTGTCTTTTAACCCAATGAGTCCCACCATAACGCCAGCGTGTTTTGGGCTTCTAACCCTTTTTAAACATTGTGTGTTTGACTTCTGGGAATTCGTCTATTTCATCTGCATCCGTATATACCAACCATTAGTCTGTGTGATTAACAGGGGCTGAGCTAGAGTGGGGTTTGTGAGACAAGGGCAGATCCCAAAGGGGCCCGGTACCAGGTCTTTCTTTTAGTTTTTTTAAGGGGTACATCAGCTTTAATATTGCAGATATAGTGGCTTGCGAAAGTATTCACCCCCCCCCTTGGCATTTTTCCTATTTTGTTGCCTTACAACCTGGAATTAAAATGGATTTTTGGGGGGTTTGTATCATTTGATTGACACAACATGCCTACCACTTTAAGAAGCGAAAAAAAATAATAATTGTGAAACAAACAAGAAATAAGACAAAAAAACAGAACTTGAGCGTGCATAACTATTCACCCCCCCCCGAAGTCAATACTTTATAGAGCCCCCTTTTGCAGCAATTACAGCTGTAAGTCTCTTGGGGCATGTCTCTATAAGCTTGACACATCTAGCCACTGGGATTTTTGCCCATTCTTCAAGGCAAAACTGCCCCAGCTCCTTCAAGTGACCAACATTTCGGTTAATCGCTCAGCACTAGTCTCAGTGAACCAAGGAACATTCTCTAGCCAGCTCCTGTGATATCAATCACTGTACTCCCCCCACCCCCGAGGGACACGCAAAAGTTGGCCAGCCAACCTCGTACCTCTGCCCACAACTGATATGGACACAGCAGAGCACTTCAGGCACTTCTGTTGAAGCCCACTAAATTCTGAGGATCCAAATTAACTCTCAGCTCCAGCCCTAGGAGAACAGTCCTCTGCTTTATTACATAGATTTGGCAGTTGCAGTATATAATTTCATTGGTCCCCCTCTTTTTATGTACTGGCCAAATAACTGAGGGCAAGAATGCAGTTTTAGACCATCAGCAGACAACGCGGTGCCAAATGTCTTCTCATCTCTCGACTTTGATCGTCCAACAGGGAAATTGGATCCTAGTACTAACAGCAAGTTCAGTCTGTTCTTGTTTACATACAAACAATTGCAGTGAACATTAGTTACATGAAGCTCTATGGGCAGGAAGTATCTTTTGGTCATTCAACTCCGATGACCCAGTTTCCTAGGCAACTAGCAAGGTCACAGAGGCTTGGTTGGTGACTCTGTTTGTTGATATTGAAGGCTGAGTTGATGGGGATATGATGTTGTCATTTCAATTTTCAGGAGGAAATAAGGTTTGATGTTGAAATATAATTACATTTCAAATGCATGTCCATCAGTGTGTCACACAATACTTATGATTCTCTGTCATGTGTGCTTGAGGTGTCACCACAGACCCGGGTTCGATCCCAGGCTGTCACAGCTGGCCGAGACCCATGAAGCACACATGATAACATACGCACTATACACACACACGTACACATGGATTTTGTGTTGTGCCAAACCCTGTCTCCTTTGGGCATTGAATGCTAGCCACAAAATCCAAATATAGCTATATCTTGATAAGACTTAATTATCTGTCATTTACGACAATTTGGTCTGCAGTTTTACAGCTGTGTTGACATTAAGATCAAGTGTCTTCAGTTTCATTATCAATCTCAAGTGATTGTACTGTTCGCATAATAAACATTCTCATCTGATAAACACATCCCACTGGGCACCCATGTCATTTCAACATGGAAATTTGGGTAATATTTGGTTGTGACGTTGATCAATGAGATTTCAACCTTTATTCACACACTCAAAAAGACAGCCAGAAGTTAGTTGAATTCCCAATGTGTTATCACTATGCCTTCAATCATCTAAAGCACAACCAAATTCCAATGGGAAAACAATGTCTGATTTTGGGTTAAGTTGTCATCTAAATGTGTTATCACATTTAAAAGCAAAACAATGTCAGATATTTTGTATTTATACAACAACTTAATGTTTTGTCACTGTGCTTCATCTAATAGCACAACCAAATGACCTGGATTGAGATTACATTACAAGTACATAGTGTAAGTGATCAATGCTGTTTGAGATTCTTGTTACGAACCCCGTGGCTTTAAAAGTCTAGGGTGGATGGAAAAGAGGCCCGTAACATAACTCATGCAAATTAGGCTATTGCCAAGGAACAGTGAGAACAAAATACGCCAACAATCAAATGCTACCGTCAAACACAAAATGTTTATTATAAAACACACAGTAAATGGTTTGGGGAAAGGCTTGCCTGCCTCAAGAACTACTAAGCTTACTGCTAACCATACAAAAATACAGTGGGTGGTCCGCTCAGGTCTAACTAGTGTGTTTAGACAAGGTTTTCCTACGGGTAGTGTATGCCCAAGGGTAACTTGCTAAATCCCCCTTTTCCCAGGCACAAACAAATATAGGTACCATACTTACTAAACAGTTAACGAGTGCATACACAAAAACAAGACACCATCGTATACATACTCACAACCAAAAAAGAGTCTGTCAGCAAACACAACTGACTAGCTTTTAAAACAAGGGGATTTTTCTTACCCATATGATTGGGTAAGAAACCAGAAACAGGTGGTGCAATCAGGAGAAATGTCCACTGATTGGTCCACCTCAGCATTAACTGATGACTGACAGGTGGGACACACCAACGACCTCCAATCAGGAACACAAAGGACACCTGTGATTAGGGCAGAAGGAGAGGAAAAAAACAAAATTACCTGTATCCGTAACAATTCTGCACAGATTATTATAGCAATTGTGAAGATCTCCACAGACCTGCAACCTTTGCCTGCTATCTTGAACATGCACGCTTTCTATGATTACATAAGAAAACATTTATAGTTACAGTAACCTCTAAATGTGGCAATGGATGTTTTACTCATTTTAAGGTTGAATAAATACTGTTACATTAGTTTGTAAGATATCCTTAACATTAGGCTGTTTACTGTATTACAAAAGTAATATTGAATTGTGTTTGGTTGACAAAGCAAACCAAATTTCAACATTTAAAGGAGATATATTTAATGCTTGGATAGTTTCATCTGAGCCACTGGCTTAATCCTATTCTTTAACTTTTATTTTTGGTTTAGTTGGAGATGTAAATCCAACATATAATTTGCTAACTTGTCGACAAGTTAATAGTCTATTTACTGTATTGCAAAAGTCATATTGAGTTGTGTTTGGTTGTCAACGCAACCAAATATCAACATTTGAAGGATATGTATATTTTGTGCCACTGACTCAGTCTGGCTTTAATTCCAGTATATCTACAAATAATAATTGATATGTTGGATTCACAGCTCCATCTCAACCAAAAATCAAAGTTAAAGAATAGGACTAAATCAAATCAAACTTTATTTTTTTCTTAGTGCAAGTGTTTGATTTGATTTATCATATTCTTAACTTAGATTTTTGGTTGAGATGGAGACATGAATCCAACATATCAATTATTAAGTCAGTGGCACAAAATATACATCTCCTTCAAATGTTGAAATTTGGATTCATTGACAACCAAACACAATTCAATATCAATAGCTGATGACATTGCAAATGCTATATAGGCCTAAATAGTATCATTGATGATATATGACTTATACTGTAAAATATGGTTACATTTCATTTGCTCTTTTAAACCTACACTTTGGAATGACTTATATAGCAACAGTGGATCTATTTAGTTATTAAGAGATCTCGCAATAATCATTCTCACGATAGCACATTGGTATTAGTCAGTGATAAATATCAACACTAATCAGGGCTGGGCTTGGTTAAAGCCCTGGATGGAAGACCAAATGGATAGCTGTAGATAGATCAACACTCCAGTAGGAGGTGCTGCCCAGCCTATTGTTTTTTACTGATAGTGGATATAACGTTAAAGATCTGACGCTGTTTCAAAGATACAAATTCTAAATATTTTATACAAGGATGGTCTATGTTGAAAATTGGTCACCCTGATGACATAATCCTGTCGTTGAAATTTCACCCTCAGAACAACAGTTGATGAATTTTTGCAAATCTAATGTATTTTCCACGTAGATTGCACGTAATACGTTGACAAATTACATTGAAACAACGTTAATTCAACCAGTTCGTGCCCAATGGGATCCCTGTTGTTCATACATAATTGTTACTGGGAAAGCCACTCCTATGCATTCTCACTATGTGTGAGAAGTTCTAGCATTTTGATTTAGGAGTCTTCTCTCTCACGGTAATGCACTCTAGTGAAATACTAGATACATAGAAAACATGCAATTAACTTGAAAATATAAAGGACTTGATATTATTAGTACAGTACATAGCATTCTCATTGACTTTGGCCCATTTGTCTGTTTCAGGGCCCTCTACAATTCTATCTTCTTCCATCTCCACAAAAAGCCCAGTGGGAAGCCTGCATCTTTACCCCCATGGCCTGTCCTGGAAGCACAGCAGGAAATGTTATTAGTGATCAAATAAAATTAACTTTTCTCCTCACAACGGTGTGTGATACACCATTCAGATGAGCACAGCAACTGAATGGCTTTGTCCCAAGCCCAACGTAATTTCCTATATATTTGTTCACTCTGCTGCCAGCCAGATAACACTTGAAGCAGTGTTTCTCTCCTCTGCCTTGGCCAATTACCTACAGATCCAGCGTCGATAACAAAATGGATGCATGCAGAAGGAGAAATTAGGGGAGCATCAGCCTCATCTGTTTGGCCTTTTCCTTCTAAGAGGTCTTTGTGTGTGTGCGTGTGTGTGCCTGTGTGTGCCTGTGTGTGCGTGTGTGTGCCTGTGTGCATGTGTGTGTGTGTGTGTGTGCGTGTGTGTGTGCCTGTCTTTCTGTCTTTCTCTCCTTTTTTTGTTGAGGAAAACAAGGAACCCTTAGGTAAACACCAATGCACCATGTAATTGTCAACCATTGAAGGGGCAGGATGAGTCATCCATTAAAGATATATAACAGTCCTCCTCGCAATCTGTTACAAAAGCTTCTGAGGCAAAACAACTGATGTTTCTTAAAACATTGCGTCCTTGAGTTTCGTAGAATAAGTGTCAAGGTTGCCATACCTATCGTTTATTGATGATGGAATTTATTTGTTGTTCGTTTGTGGCTCAAAGACAGCAGCTAGTTGATGGGATTGATTGGTTAGATCATCACGGCAACTGTTTGAGCCTCTATTATTGACCAACATCATGTGTTGCTGTTGGTGTTCTATATTGAATAAAATATGATTATACATTACAAACTGGTCAGTGAAATGACATAGTGTCTTGTTTGGTTGGTTAAACACACATCTGTCATAGACAGAGGTTTCTCTCCATGTTGGGGAACCCACTGGGACTCAACATCTGTTTTTGCTGTTGACTGATTATGTTACTCCTCTACCACAGATGCCTTTATACTTCCCATTTAGACTTTTTTTTTCTCTGAACATGTTCTTTGCACAGCTCAGTTTTAACAAGAGAACACCCGACAGGATCTCAAATAGACTTCACATCCTCAAATGGCCCATCCCTTTTACAGCTCTTGACCATAGCACGCTATTCTAACATTTCATTGCAAATACACAGTGGAATTTTTCCCAATAAGCTCACGCAGATACATAACACTTGATTTCCATGTGATCAGTTAATTTAATCTAAAACAGGCACAGTGTCGATCTGCCTTGTTATTGTTTCGAGGCCTAACTGAAAACGTGTGTATGACGTTGTCCTGTGGGCGTGTTGTGTATTGTACGAGCGAGTCAAGGTTGCTGGCTCAGTATGTGGGTGGTATGACTTTGCTTCAGATGCAAGGCAGCCAGCGAGAGTGAGGGTGTAATACAGGCACGGGCATGCACCAATTACCAGTGAGCTATAGTGCACTAATCTACAGTTTTTCTGGTCAATAATGATGCAAGCTGCCACACTACATCTGTTCCAACAGCAAGCACATGCTCACACGCATACACTCACACACACACACACTCACACACACACAAAGGAGTGGCAGATAGCCTAGCGGTTAGAGCATTGGGCCAGTAACCGAAAGATTCCTAGTTCGAAGTCCCGAGCTGACAAGGTGAAAAATCTGCCGATGTGCCCTTGAGCAAGGCACTTAACCCTAATTGCTCCAGGGTCGCCGTTGATAATGGCTGGCTGTGACTCCTCTCACCGAGGATTACTCAGGGGGAGTTTAGGATATGCCAAAAAACACATTTCCATTTCATACATGCGTATAATACACACTTGTACATAAAACAGGAAAAATATAAGCACCCACCAAATTATTATAAGGCTCTGAAAGACACCCCTCTTCTCTACTATGTGAGACATGCTCAGACAGAGGGCCACATGAAAGCAGCCACATGATAAATACATCACAGGGGCCCAACTCACTCATCATCACTCATCTGTATAAATAAAAGACATGCTATATTTATGAAAACCATCGCAGATATGAAGCATCCACAGTTAGTGGCAGAGTAATTAATTTAATCTAAATCTGCTATTTACAGCAGTCAACCCACATTCAAAATGGAATGTCTCTCAGCATAGACCATACAACACACATACATCATCAGGAGGAGATGGTAAAACACTATAGTCCACATTGATGTACATATCTACGAGCCAGAGGTCATTCGGTATTAAACTGGATAGGGGCTCAGCAGCAATATCAAGGGAGCAAATGCTTGACTGCATCAGGTAGGCTCTCTGATTGAAGCCTGCTTTAAAGTAAGTAACTTGCCTTTGTAGTGTGCGGAGTATGTGGCTCTACGGCTCTATGCGCATGGTGATTGCATGTAAATCATAAATATAAAGCAGTCCCCCCCGTTCTTCTGACAGTGAGTAATTAAATCACTCCGATTCGCAGAATTGAAGGCAGCTGCAGAGGAGGGTAATAAATATAGTGGGGATGCAGAACTCTGCGCAACCCTGGCCGCCGTCATAGGTCCCCCTCGCACAGCTTTATTGAATTAACCAATTACTGGTTGACCTGCACATGGCCTAACAGTTGTGAAAAAGCTTGGATCGTCATTTACAGCCTGACAGATTCTTCTGCGTTGCTATGCAGCGGGCAAGGAGTCACATATTCATTGATCGGTCATGGTATTGGTAAACATTAAGTGTGACATACAGTGTGGATGTGCAAATGACATGCACCATCAAACAGGATTATTTAATTATTCATCAGTGTTGAGATTTGGTAAAGGCTAGATATTATGTTTATTATTAGAGCGTTGGGCCAGTAACTGAAATGTATGGGAATTTGTCATCATACACTGAACAAAAATATAAATGCAACATGTAATGTGTTGGTCCCATGTTTCATGAGCTAAAATAAAAGATCCCAGAAATGTTCCATACCCACAAAAAGCTTATTTCTCTCAAATCTTGTGCACAAATTTGTTTACATCCCTGTTAGTGAGCATTTCTCCAAAGCCAAGATAATCCATTCACCTGACAGGTGTGGCATATCAAGAAGCTGATCAAACAGCATAATCATTACACAGGTGCACCTTGTGCTGGGGACAATAAAAGGCCACTCTAAAATGTGCAGTTTTGTCACACAACACAATGCCACAGATGTCTCTGGTTTTGAGGAAGCGTGCAATTGGCATGCTGACTGCAGGAATGTCCACCAGAGCTGTTGCCAGAGAATTGAATGTTCATTTCTCTACCATAACCTGCCTCCAACGTCGTTTCAGAGAATTTGGCAGTACGTCCAACCGGCCTCACAACCGCAGATCACGGTTTTGCCAATACATATGGACACACCAGCACTCGGAAGCTTGTTTTTGTTGATTTGACATGCGCATTAAGATTTGTAATTTCACTGTGCTATTATCATTGTTGATCTGTTGTCAATGTGCTCTGTATCAAAATCAGAATCCATATCTGCGTATAAAATTCTATGAATATCGTTCCATTGGGACCAGCATCAGTAGTCAAACTACAGTATTTACCAGGTGTAAGTGCTGTTTTTGGAATTGACTCCAGTTTCCATTTACAGGTAACTGCCAAAATAAAGGAAACACCTACATAAAGTGTCTTATTAGAGTGTTGGGCCACCACTAGCTGCCAGAGCCGCCAGAACAGCTTCAATGCGCCTTGGCATAGATCCTACAAGTGTCTGGAACTCTATTGGAGGGATGTGACACCATTCTTCTACGATAAATTCCATCATTTGGTGTTTTGTTGATGGTGGTGGAAAACGCTGTCTCAGGCACGGCTCCAGAATCTCCCATAAGTGATCAATTGGGTTGGGATCTGGTAACTGACACACACATCCTTTAAACCCCCTATGCTCCTATGAGACCCCTCTTTCAAAGTTACTGAGATCTCTTCTTCTAGCCATGGTGGCCAAAATAGTGGGCGACTGGGATTTTTTTTACATGACCCTAAGAATGATGGGATGTTTTAATTGCTTAACTCAGGAACCACACCTGTGTGGAAGCACCTGCTTTCAATATATTTTGTATCCCTCGATTACTCAAGTGTTTCCTTTACTTTGGCAGTTAGCTGTATATATACTGTTTTAATAATTAAGCATTTTCCGTGACTAGTGAGCATGGAATATGTTTATGTTCTTGGTATTTCTAAACATGTAATATGTTGTAACATACAGTATAAAGGCTATACAGACCATTTTGGGGGAGTTTAGAACTATTTAAGTCTGGATATGTTAATCTGCCATATCCAGTAAGTATGTACTGTAACATGATCGGATCGGTGACAGCACTTTCTTGCAATATAAACATGGCCTAAGCTATACTATCATTCCCATGGTTCTGTGTTTACGAAGAATGGCTACGGTAACACCATCTAATATCCACCTCACATACACACGCACACACAAACAGACAAACTTCATTTAATGATGTAAACAAAAGGGAAACATCCTGTTTGCTTTCTAAGTAGTAGTTGCTTCTGCTTGGTATGAGTAGATGTTTTGGTGTTGAGACCACAAGCTCTTTCTGTGGGTTTCTTGAGAAATGACTGCCTTTATTCTTCTTTGGAATTGGAATTTTGAATTGGGGAAGGTATGCTGCCACTAAACTACCAGCAGTTCTACGCTTTCAATTCTCAAATGATAATAAAAAATAAATTCAACGTCATTAACTAGGGTCCAAATTAAATTCAGAAACTTGATTACGTCTGAATCCAGTGGCAACACTTTAATTTGATTGACGCAGTTGGCGAGCAACACGACAGGTAACGATGTTTTGAATTTGATTATGGGGTGGTACATTTGTAGTCATCCAGTTCAATCAAGAAACTATAAGGACGGCAAGAGGGTCGAAGAGAATAGTAAGCTGTGTGAAAGAAACATGCTTTATTTGGAAACATGGAGAGAAATACTGAAGGCCTCTTGTAATAGTGCAGATTATATTGTAAAGTGGGGCACTGCAGAAAATACTAATAATTATACTAAATAATAATCTGGGTCTTGCGGATCTGTGTCTTAGCGATCTAGTTGAAGACACACAAATGAGACAATGGTTATGCCAACAGATAGTGTGAATAGAAATGACCCACTAATATTCGTCATGCCATGAAGCCCACACTTCAGTAGATACATAATAAGGTGACAGGTTAAACAGTGCTTACCTGGTTTGCATTTTTAGTTTAATTGGATTGAAGCTAGCCGATTTCACACATGGTGGTGGTGACTTTGTGGTGGTGACTTTGAAGAGGTGACTTTGCGGTTACCTCCGGATGAGTTAAGCCCCATCTGTAAACACATGCCTCAACTCGCTGACCCCTGACTAATACTGTACTAAACTTGGCCCAACTGTCTAATGACGAGGTATATTGTCTAAGTAGCTTTTCTTACACTGTAGGCAAATATATTTTGACACGGCCAGGCTTTTCAGTTCAACAAATCATTCAACGGAAGTGTCCATGCAGGCTATTGTGTTGAAAGATGGTGACGGGCTCAGACGTTGCATGTTCAAAGAGGTATCAGGTCATTAACATAAGGTAAAGTCCATTACATGTAAATTGCATTTACATTTATTAGAGGTAATGTGATGAAAGACATAAGAACTGATGCATTAGTAAAACTACTTCCTTTGAGAATAAACCAGTGAGTTGGCAGAGCACCATGCTGGATAAGAAGTAACAGTTTGCCACACTCAGGCATCAATCTGAAAAGGAAGGGTTTAGGCAAGCAGTAGGGCTGACCCCTTGCCCCCTTTAAATCCCAACTCCACCTCTGATGCATTACATACAGTATATGCAAAACTACTTTCCAGTGCCAAATGCAAAGCATGAGAGAATCATTTAAAAAAACACACAGACAAATATCCTCTTTGATTCTGCCGAGCGTCAGCGAACACCTTGAGTCAGAACTGCCAAGGATTAGCAGGATTAGCATAATCTCTTGAGCACCCAGGTACTTTCGAAGGGTTAATACCAGGCAACGGAGACTTATTGCTGCGCTGTCTATTTCAGTGAGAGGAAAAAGGCCTGAACCCAGCGTGAACCTGCCATGCTTTGATAGCCATCAGCACCAGTGACCAAACACAAAACAAATGTATTATAAAAACCGCCATCTGTTTCTCTTCATACTATCTTCTATCCAGCAGCACCGGTCCACCTGTATCCAAAATATGATACCTATTACTTGCTCAGCGTGCTTCTGACCATGCAAGACTTTGTGGCTTGTAGAAGTGGAATAGAGTGTGTTATACTGTATATGTTACATGCAATGCCTGCTGTTATGCAGTGTTGGTGCTTGATGTTGGTGAACAATGCTAGAGACTTCTCTCCCACTGATATGAAAGGAATGCACTATGGAAGGAAAGTACTGTGATATTCTTTATGCTCTTTCCCGGACACAATTCTATGATGTCACCATGACGTTAGTTATTTTCTCTGCAGTCTGAAGAGACATGAGGTTGACCCTTGTGATATCTTGTGAAGTCTTGTGATACCTGTGGTCTTCTTGGTTATGTTGGAAATATGACAGTCGAAGTAAGACATTAGAAGTAAGTATTCAGATACACTACATGACCAAAGTATGTGGACACCTGCTCGTCAAACATCTCATTCCAAAATCATGGGCATTAATATGGAGTTGGTCCCCCCTTTGCTGCTATAACAGCCTCCACTCTTCTGGGAAGGCTTTCCACTAGATTTCTGCGGGGACTTGCTTCCGTTCAGACAATGTTTACGCGCTTCAGCACTCGGCGGTCCCGTTCTGTGAGCTTGTGTGGCCTACCACTTCGTGGCTGAGCCGTTGTTCATCCTAGACGTTTCCACAAAATGTTGTCCGAGGATGCAACAGAAACCAAGGGGGGCGGGGCTTAGCAAAGGGTAACTTCTAAGAATAATCGGATACAACAAGTTTCACTGCTTACTTACGGATCCTTTTCAAACAATGCAGAGTTAAGATAAAGATCCCGAGTGGCACAGCGGTCTAAGGCACTGCATCACAGTGCTTGAGGTGTCACTACAGACCCGGGTTTGATCCCAGGCTGTCACAGCCGGCAAAGACCCATGAAGCACACATGATACTATACATACACATGGATTTTGTGTTTTGGTAGTGGAGTATGGGCCTGAGGGCACACACTTAGTGTGTTGTGATTTCTGTAATCAAATCAAATTTGATTGGTCACATACACATATTCAGCGGGTGTAGCGAAATGCTTGTGTTCCTAGCTCCAACAGTGCAGTAGTATCTAACAATTTCACAACAATACACACAAATCTAAAAGTAAAAGAATGGAATTAAGAAATATATATATATATATATATTAGATCGAGCAATGTCAGAGTTGTATTGACAAAAATACAGTAGAATAAAATACAGTATATACATATGAGATGAGTAAAGCAGTATGTAAAATTTTTTAAAGTGACTAGTGTTCCATTATTAAAGTGGCTAGTGATTCCAAGTTTATAGGGCAGCAGCCTCTAAGGTGCAGGGTTGCATAACCGGGTGGAAGCCGGCTAGTGATGGCTATTTAACAGTCTGATGGCCTTGAGATAGAAGCTGTTTTTCAGTCTCTTGGTCCCAGCTTTGATGCACCTGTACTGACCTCGCCTTCTGGATGATAGCGGGGTGAACAGAATGTGGCTCAAGTGGTTGTTGTCTTTGATTATCTTTTAGGCCTTCCTGTGACATCGGGTGCTGTAGGTGTCCTGGAGGGCAGGTAGTTTCCCTCGGTGATGCGTTGGGCAGACTGCACCACCCTCTGGAGAGCCCTGCGGTTACGGGCAGTGCAGTTGCCGTACCAGGCGGTGATACAGCCCGACAGGATGCTCTCAATTGTGCATCTGTAAAAGTTTGTGAGGGTTTATGGGCCAAGCCAAATTTCTTCAGCCTCCTGAGGTTGAAGAGGTGCTGTTGCACCTTCTTCACCACACTGTTTGTGTGGGTGGAACATTTCAGATCGTCAGTGATGTGTTTGCCGAGGAACTTGAAGCTTTCCACCTTCTCCACTTCGGTCCCGTCGATGTGGATAGGGGCATGCTCCCTCTGCTGTTTCCTGAAGTTCACGATCATCTCCTTTGTTTTGTTGACGTTGAGTGAGAGGTTATTTTCCTGGCACCACTCTCCCAGGGCCCTCACCTCCTCCCTGTAGGCTGTCTCGTCATTGTTGCTAATCAGGCCTACTACTGTTGTGTCGTCTGCAAACTTGATGATTGAGTTGGAGGCGTGCGTGGCCACGCAGGCATGGGTGAACAGGGAGTACAGGAGGGGGCTGAGCATGCACCCTTGTGAGGCCCCTGTGTTGAGGATCAGCGAAGTGGAGGTGTTGTTTACTACCTTCACCACCTGGGGGGGCGGCCGGTCAGGAAGTCCAGGACCCAGTTGCACAGTGCGGGGTTCAGAGCCAGGGCCCCGAGCTTAATGATGAGCTTGGAGGGTACTATGGTGTTGAATGCTGAGCTATAGTCAATGAACAGCATTCTTAAATAGGTATTCCTCTTGTCCAGATGGGATAGGGCAGTGTGCATTGCGATGGCGATTGCATCATCTGTGGATCTATTGGGGCGGTAAGCAAATTGAAGTGGGTCTAGGGTGTCAGGTAAGGTAGAGGTGATATGATCCTTAACTAGCCTCTCAAAGCACTTCATGATGACAGAAGTGAGTGCTCCAGGGCGATAGTCATTTAGTTCAGTTACCTTTGCTTTCTTGGGTACAGGAACAATGGTGGACATCTTGAAGCAAGTGGGGACAGCAGACTGGGATAAGGAGAGATTGAATATGTCAGTAAACACTCCAGCCAGCTGGTCTGCGCATGCTCTGAGGACGCGGCTTGGGATGACGTCTGGGCTGCCAGACTTGCGAGGGTTAACACGCTTAAATGTCTTACTAACGTCGGCCACGGAGAAGGAGAGCCCACAGTCCTTGGTAGCAGGTCGCGTTGGTGGCACTGTGTTATCCTCAAAGCGGGCGAAGAAGGTCTTTAGCTTGTCCGGAAGCAAGACTTCGGTGTCCGCGACGTGACTGGTTTTCCTCTTGTAGTCCGTGATTGTCTGTAGACCATGCCACATACGTCTTGTGTCCGAGCCGTTGAATTGCGACTCCACTTTGTCTCTGTAATGAATGTATTGTAATGTTTTTAAAATTGTATAACTGCCTTAATTTTGCCGGACCACAGGAAGAGTAGCTGCTGCCTTAATAAACACAAATACAAATACAAATGAGGCGGCGCACAATTGGCCCAGCATCATCCGGGTTAGGGATGGTTTGGCCGGCCGGGATTTCTTTGTCCCATTGCGCTCTAGCGACTACTTGTGGCAAGCCGGGTGCCTGCAAGCTGACTTCGGTTGCCAGCTGGACAGTGTTTCCTCCGACACATTGGTGCGGCTGGCTTCCGGGTTAAGCGAGTAGTGTGTCAAGAAGCAGCGTGGCTTGGCAGGGTCGTGTTTTGGAGGACGCATGGCTCCCGAGTCCGTAGGGGAGTTGCAGCGATGGGACAAGACTGTAACTACCAATTGGATATCATGAAATTGGGGAGAAAAAGTGGTAAAGGTACAAATAAAAAATATATATACACTACCAGTCAAAGTTTGGACACACCTACTCATTCAATGGTTTTTCTTTATTTTTACCATTTTTTACATAGTGGAATAAAAGTGAAGACATCAAACTATTAAATAACACATATGGAATCATGTAGTAACCAAAAAAGTGTTAAACAAATCAAAATATATTTTATATTTGACATTCTTCAAATAGCCACCCTTTGCCTTGATGACAGCTTTACACACTCTTGGTATTCTCTCAACCAGTTTAATGAGGTAGTTACCTGGAATGCATTTCAATTAACAGGTGTGCCTTCTTAAAAGTTAATTTGTGGAATTTATTTCCTTCTTAATGTGTTTGAGCCAATCAGTTGTGTTGTGACAAGGTATGGGTGGTATACAGAAGATAGCCCTATTTGGTAAAATACTAAGTCTATATTATGGCAAGAACAGCTCAAATAAGCAAAGAGAAACCACAGTCCATCATTACTTTAAGATATGAAGGTCAGTCAAAAGTCCTCTCATGAGGACCGCTACAGGAATGGAAGACCCAGAGTTACCTCTGCTGCAGAGGATTCGTTCAGTAGAGTTACCAGCCTCAGAAATTGCAGTCCAAATAAATGCTTCACAGAGTTCAAGTAACAGACACATCTCAACATCAACTGTTCAGAGGGGACTGTGTGAATCAGGCCTTCATGGTTGAATTGCTGCAAATAAACCACTACTAAAGGACACCAATAAGAAGAAGAGACCTGCTTGGGCCAAGAAACATGAGCAATGAACATTAGACCGGTGGAAATGTGTCCTTTGGTCTGGAGTCCAAATTTGAGATTTCTGGTTCAAACCGCTGTGTGTTTGTGAGACGCGGTGTGGGTGAACGGATGATCTCCGCATGTGTAGCTCCCTCCGTAAAGCATGGAGGAGGAGGTGTTATGGTGTGGGGGTGCTTTGCTGGTGACACTGTCTGTGATTTATTTAGAATTCAAGGCACACTTAACCAGCATCTTATTGGTGTCCTTTAGTAGTGGTTTCTTTGCAGCAATTCGACCATGAAGGCCTGATTCACACAGTCCCCTCTGAACAGTTGATGCTGAGATGTGTCTGTGACTTGAACTCTGTGAAGCATTTATTTGGGCTGCAATTTCTGAGGCTGGTAACTCTAATGAACGTATCCTCTGCAGCAGAGGTAACTTTGGGTCTTCCATTCCTGTGGCAGTCCTCGTGAGAGCCAGTTTCTTCATAGTGCTTGATGTTTTTTTGACTGCACTTGAAGAAACTTTCAAAGTTCTTAAAATGTTCCGTATTGACTGAGCTTCGTGTCTTAAAGTAATGATGGACTGTCGTTTCTCTTTGCTTATTTGAGCTGTTCTTGCCATAAAATGGTCTTGATCTTTTACCAAATAGGGTTATCTTCTGTATACCCCCCTACCTTGTCACAACACAACTGATTGGCTCAAACGCATTAAGAAGGAAATAAATTCTGCAAATGAACTTTTAAGAAGGCACACCTGTTAATTGAAATGCATTCCAGGTGACTACCTCATGAAGCTGGTTGAGAGAATGCCAAGAGTGTGCAAAGCTGTCATCAAGGCAAAGGGTGGCTATTTGAAGAATGTCAAATATAAAATATATTTTGATTTGTTTAAAACTTTTTTGGTTACTACATGATTCCATATGTGTTATTTCATAGTTTTGATGTCTTCACTATTATTCTACAATGTAAAAAATTGTAAAAATAAAGAGAAACCCTTGAATGAGTAGGTGTGTCCAAACTTTTGACTGGTAGTGTATATAACGAATAACAATAACGAGTAAAAGTAGCAGAGAGAATAGACTGTGGCTGGAGCCTTGGACTATTTTTTGGGCCTTCCTCTGACACCGCCTGCTATTGAGGTCCTGGATGGTAGCGAGCTCGGCCCCAGTGATGTACTGGGCCATACTCACTAACCTCTGTAGTGCCTTGCGGTTGGATACCAAGCAGTTGCCGTACCAAGCGGAGATGCAGCCAGTCAAGATGCTCTCAATGTTGCACCTCTAGAACTTTTTGAGGATCTGAGGACCCATGCCAAATCTTTCCTGAAGGGGAATAGGCACTGAAGTGCCCTCTTCACAACTGTGTCGGTGTGTGTGGACCATGTTAATTCCGTTCCACTACCACCCCATCGATGTGGATGGGGGTGTGCTCCCCCCTTATAAACAGAGAAAATGTGTTCTTCTTATTCGCCTATTTATAGATAAACTTCAAACATTAAAACGTATATAAATGTATAGTTTAAATACTGTGTCCAAATGGCTGGAACTGTATCTTCCCACTCTACAGTCGTGGTCAAATGTTTGAATGACACAAATACTAATTTTCACAAAGTCTGCTGCCTCAGTTTTAATGATGGCAATTTGCATATACTCCAGAATTTCATGAAGAGTGATCAGATGAAAGTCCCACTTTGCCATGAAAATGAACTTAATCCCCAAAAAACATTTCCACTGCATTTTTCAGCCCTGCCACAAAAGGACCAACTGCCATCATGTCAGTTATTCTCTCGTTAACACAGGTGAGAGTGTTGACGAGGACAAGGCTGGAGATCACTCTGTCATGCTGATTGAGTTAGAATAACAGACTGGAAGCTTTAAAAGGAGGGTGGTGCTTGAAATCATTGTTCTTCCTCTGTTAACCATGGTTACCTGCAAGGAAACACGTGCCGTCATCATTGTTTTGCACAAAAAGGGCTTCACAGGCAAAGATATTGCTGCTAGTAAGATTGCACCTAAATCAACCATTTATCGGATCATTAAGAACTTCAAGGAGAGAGGTTCAATTGTTGTGAAGAAGGTGTCAGGGTGCCCAAGAAAGTCCAGCAAGCGCCAGGACCGTCTCCTAAAGTTGATTCAGCTGCGGGATCGGGGCACCACCAGTGCAGAGCTTGCTCAGGAATGGCAGCAGGCAGGTGTGAGTGCATCTGCACGCACAGTGAGGCAAAGATTTTTGGAGGATGGCCTGGTGTCAAGAAGGGCAGCAAAGAAGCCACTTCTCTCCAGGAAAAACATCAGGGACAGACTGATATTCTGCAAAAGGTACAGGGCTGGGGTAAAGTCATTTTCATTTTCTCTGATGAATCCCCTTTCCGATTGTTTGGGGCATCCAGAAAACTGCTTGTCTGGAGAAGAAAAGGTGAGCGCTACATCAGTCCTGTGTCATGCCAACAGTAAAGCATCCTGAGACCATTCATGTGTGGCGTTGCTTCTCAGCCAAGGGAGTGGGTTCACTCACAATTTTGCCTAAGAACACAACCATGAATAAAGAATGGTACCAACACATCCTCCGAGAGTAACTTCTCCCAACCATCCAAGAACAGTTTGGTGACGACCAATGCCTTTTCCAGCATGATGAAGCACCTTGCCATAAGGCAAAAGTGATAACTAAGTGGCTCGGGGAACAAAACATCGACATTTTGGGTCCATGGCCAGGAAACTCCCCAGACCTTAATCCCATTGAGAACTTGTGGTCGATCCTCAAGAGGCGGGTGGACAAACAAAAACTCACAAATTCTGACAAACTCCAAGCATTGATTATGCAAGAATGGGCTGCCATCAGTCAGGATGTGGCTCAGAAGTTAATTGACAGCATGCCAGGGCGGATTGCAGAGGTCTTGAAAAAGAAGGGTCAACACTGCAAATATTGACTCTTTGCATAAACTTAATGTAATTGTCAATAAAAGCCTTTGACACTTATGGAATGCTTGTAATTATACTTCAGTATACCATATTAACATCTGACAAAAATATCTCATAACACTGAAGCAGCAAACTTTGTGAAGACCAATACTTGTGTCATTCTCAAAACTTTTGACCACGACTGTACAATGTTTCTATTGCTGGCTGATGCCTGATGCCTCTGATTCATAGCTTCATGTCTTGTGCTTTCTCCTTTTATTTACATTTGAACTGTAGCCTGCTTGCCAAGCACCCAGGACAGGAAACTCTCTTTACCATCCCTGAGTTTAGGAGGACATACAGAGAACATAACATTTAAAGGGAGAGCTCTCTCCAAAATCTAAGTTTGTGTGACGTTTTTCAGATTTCCAAGGTGGTCATTTAAAATGTTTTAGACCTCCACAGAGATGAGTCCACACTCCACCCCCCATTCCATCTGTTGTGTAGATCCTGCCACCACAAATGAATTGGAGAGATAGGCACCGTCTAATGTGAGTAAACTATACGGTGCCCATATTTCCCATTCATTTGGGATTGAGTTATAGAGCTGGATCTATACAACAGATGGCATGGGACATGGATTTATCTCAACATTAGACCACTTTGGAGGTCTGAAAATGTTTGACAAACTTCCATTTTGGAGTGAACTATCACTTTAACTGTCTAACATAATGGGAATGCACAAATGTATGTTCAACATTCACAATTTACAGCAACATTAGTGCAGTTGCAAAGACCCCTTCAAACAACCCACCCACCCACTGACTAATGATTTTTCTTTCCCGGTTCCATTCGATTTTCTATCACAGATAGAGTATTTGCACTCAATATCATAATGACGTTGACGGATAGATCTGAACCTCCAGAGAATCGACGGTGGGAGTGATCTGACACAGAGGGTAAGCCAGTTGAAATGAGAGTGTGAGCAAAGCAGAGCACGACTCCACCAAGCTGATTATTGCCCAAGCCTATAATCAGGGAACATCTGCAGCTCCATGCATCTGTCGCCACTGGCCTCCTGCAAGTGAGAAAGCTGCCAACGCAGGTTTGGACTACTTTCCCCATGCAATAGCTCAGAGAAATTACCTCAATCAAAGCTCACACAATGCATTTAGCAGGACACTCAGTGTATAATGCAACTGACCGGGTGTCAAATCTCACAAAATGCATTTAGTAGGACGCCCAATGTCTATGTGACCCAACCGGGCGTTGAATATCCCACAGAGCTAAAGCCTAGCCATTTAGGTCTCAGGTAAGGTTACTCTGCACGTGAGCGTAGTTCACCGAACCATACCAATCCAGACGCCACAGTATGATGAACTGAGAGCATTTGTCTCCACATTTGTTCAACAGGTACAATTCAAGTATTGTGAATGCATTATAGGCATTTATACATTTTCATAGGCTGATATAACAAGTGTAAATGTATAATGAAAATTATATTAAGTAATTATAATGCACCATGAAGTAATAGAAAGCATGCATTATATTTCATCCATAATGCAATATACACACATATGATTCCAAGACATTGCTGCCACAATGTCTACAAAATAAAAGTAGAGTTAAAATGCAAATGGTTGACTGAAAAGCTTCAGAAAACATAATTTCTCCCACACATTCCAGTGAAACTATAGCACTTGTTAACCAGCTCACTGCAATTGACACATAATCTACAGTGCAGTGACATACCTGCTGTCCCATGATAGCAGGGCTCACCTGGTGACTGACAATTCACTGCTACTATAGTAGCCTCGTTTTGTACTGTGGGTGCATCTAAAGGGCCACATGCATGTTGTCTGGGGAAACAAATATTTAATAAAACTGCATGTTTGTATGAGTAAACCCCATCCATATTATACAATACTCCAATCTACTCTGTTTAATGTATTTCTTGCTCACACGTTTTGCTCTTTGTGACGTATCCTCTTTCTTCCAAGCGTTTTATTCTAAACAAAACAAAAACATGATTCATAAAGGATTGATGTGTATACAGACGTGGGTTTGGAGGTCTTCCATAGGTCAATTTCTTGTCTCTTGAGTAATCTATGGGTTTATTTGATCTTATATAGTTACATTTTAACAATCATTTATTCAGAACAAAATCCTTGAAAAATGACTTCATAATATAAACTTTGACATTATTAAGCACTGATAAGATGGTCAGTTCTATCTGGGATCCTTGAGACGTCCCTACCCTAAACCCTAACACCTACCCTTACCATTACCATTTTAAATTTCAACTTCAATGGGATAGTGACGTCCCAAGGATCCCACATAGCACCGATCCTGATAAGATTCCAGGATTTCAGGCACAATATCTATTTTAATCCCACATTGAATTCAAAAGGCCACCCTCCCAGCCAATACCATACTTATGGTACATTAATACATTCCATTAAGCAAGACCACTCTAGAAATTGCACATACTCTTATTTGCCGCCTTCCGCTCGCTCTAGCGCTTTAACGTTATGAAAACCAAACAAACTTTAAAACATGCAGACAGACCGTCTTGTGTAATATGTTTCATACTATTTATACTTTTTCTACTACAATTAGCATAAAACCCAATTAATTTCAATTTCAATAAGCTATCAATTCCAAACCAACATTGAAATGTGCAGACTGACTCAGCCGTTGTGTGCTTGCATACAGACCTTTTAACTATAAGCATTAAACATTTACATAAAATAACATGGATTTGAATAAGAATGATAGGAATACAATGGTAGCTATCCAAAATGGTCCTGCTCCTTGACCATTTAAGCTACAAGACCAACTTGTAGCTCAGTTGGTAGAGCATGGTGCTTGCAACGCCAGGGTTGTGGGTTTGATTCCCATGGGGGGCCAGTATGATTTTTTTTTTTAAATGTATGTATGCACTCACTAACTGTAAGTCGCTCTGGATAAGTGCGTCTGCTAAATGACTAAAATGTCAACTTTAAAACATTCAGGCTATCCTAACTTCAATAAACTCGATTTATCTTAATTTACAAAACAACCATAAGAACGCAGTGGTAGACATTACAAATGCTACTGCTCTTTAACCATTTCAGTTACAAATATTAAAACAACCTTAAAAAATTGTTTGAACTACATTTGTATAAAATTGCATCAAATAACCCACCAACAGAAACAGTAACTCTTGAACTATTCAAGCTAGAGACACCAAACCAACTTTCACATGTTCAGGCTATCCTACCAACCATAAATACTTCAAGACCATCTAGCAAGCACACACATTTTCTTTAGGAAATGTACTTTTCTAGTGTTTTATGATGTATATTCCATCAAAACCTGCACATGCAGATTGAGATTTGGATTATGTGAAATGTAAACCAAGAGGATTTAGAGGACAGTTTGACACAACATATAGAATGAGGTGTTGATGTGAGCTCAGCAAAAAAAGTGCTGCTCTGACAATGTATAGGCAGCTTGCCAAATGAACAGGCAGGTAGACAGACAGACGGATTGACTGGCTAGTGGGTTTAACTGTGGCTGAACTGTTATGGGTAGTGTCTGGGATGACCTATAGCTGTTGCAACACATTAAATACTTCTTATGGCCTGGCCAATTCTGTCTGGATGGGATGGTGAGATGCCAAAGAACATCGGCTTGAAGTGTATCTACGTGTCCTTTCAACAACCTGTTCCACTGTACTGCAGATGCCCTCAACAACGGTTGTGTACACATAATCAGCAATCCATACTATTATGGGCGACATTTTCGTGGTGCAAAAGATCCTGCACAGATCTGTAAAAAAAAATACACACCGTTTGTTTTTTAAATCATAATTTTTTTCTCACAGATCTGTGCTCTTTTTTATTCCCGCAAAAATGTCACCCTATATCTCACTAGTTCCCAAACTACTGTGTTTTGACACCAGAAGATTGAGATTTTTGATTGTCAAATAAAGAAAAACATACTTTTTGTAAGCATAAATCTATGTGCAGGTTTCCTTTATACATTGTTCTACGTGCACCTGAGACATACAGTGGGGAAAAAAGTATTTAGTCAGCCACCAATTGTGCAAGTTCTCCCACTTAAAAAGATGAGAGAGGCCTGTAATTTTCATCATAGGTACATGTCAATTATGACAAACAAATTGAGATTTTTTTTCTCCAGAAAATCACATTGTAGGATTTTTAATGAATTTATTTGCAAATTATGGTGGAAAATAAGTATTTGGTCACCTACAAACAAGCAAGATTTCTGGCTCTCACAGACCTGTAACTTCTTCTTTAAGAGGCTCCTCTGTCCTCCACTCGTTACCTGTATTAATGGCACCTGTTTGAACTTGTTATCAGTATAAAAGACACCTGTCCACAACCTCAAACAGTCACACTCCAAACTCCACTATGGCCAAGACCAAAGAGCTGTCAAAGGACACCAGAAACAAAATTGTAGACCTGCACCAGGCTGGGAAGACTGAATCTGCAATAGGTAAGCAGCTTGGTTTGAAGAAATCAACAGTGGGAGCAATTATTAGGAAATGGAAGACATACAAGACCACTGATAATCTCCCTCGATCTGGGGCTCCACGCAAGATCTCAACCTGTGGGGTCAAAATGATCACAAGAACGGTGAGCAAAAATCCCAGAACCACACGGGGGGACCTAGTGAATGACCTGCAGAGAGCTGGGACCAAAGTAACAAAGCCTACCATCAGTAACACACTACGCCGCCAGGGACTCAAATCCTGCAGTGCCAGACATGTCCCCCTGCTTAAGCCAGTACATGTCCAGGCCCGTCTGAAGTTTGCTAGAGTGCATTTGGATGATCCAGAAGAGGATTGGGAGAATATCATATGGTCAGATGAAACCAAAATATAACTTTTTGGTAAAAACTCAACTCGTCGTGTTTGGAGGACAAAGAATGCTGAGTTGCATCCAAAGAACACCATACCTACTGTGAAGCATGGGGGTGGAAACATCATGCTTTGGGGCTGTTTTTCTGCAAAGGGACCAGGACGACTGATCCGTGTAAAGGAAAGAATGAATGGGGCCATGTATCGTGAGATTTTGAGTGAAAACCTCCTTCCATCAGCAAGGGCATTGAAGATGAAACGTGGCTGGGTCTTTCAGCATGACAATGATCCCAAACACACCGCCCGGGCAACGAAGGAGTGGCTTCGTAAGAAGCATTTCAACGTCCTGGAGTGGCCTAGCCAGTCTCCAGATCTCAACCCCATAGAAAATCTTTGGAGGGAGTTGAAAGTCTGTGTTGCCCAGCGACAGCCCCAAAACATCACTGCTCTAGAGGAGATCTGCATGGAGGAATGGGCCAAAATACCAGCAACAGTGTGTGAAAACCTTGTGAAGACTTACAGAAAACGTTTGACCTGTGTCATTGCCAACAAAGGGTATATAACAAAGTATTGAGAAACTTTTGTTATTGACCAAATACTTATTTTCCACCATAATTTGCAAATAAATTCATAAAAAATCCTACAATGTGATTTTCTGGGGAAAAAAATGTCAATTTGTCTGTCATAGTTGACGTGTACCTATGATGAAAATTACAGGCCTCTCTCATCTTTTTAAGTGGGAGAACTTGCACAATTGGTGGCTGACTAAATACTTTTTTGCCCCACTGTACAGTGCATTCGGAAAGTATTCAGACCCGTTCACTTTTTCCACATTTTGTTATGTTACAGCCTTATTGTAAAATTGATTAAATCATTTTTCCCCCTCATCAATCTACACACAATACAACATAATGACAAAGCAAAGGCACGTTTTTCAAAAGTATTCAGATCCTTTACTCAGCACTTTGTTGAAGCACCTTTGGCAGTGATTACAGCCTCGAGTCTTCTTAGGTATGATGCTACAAGCTTGGCACACCTATATTTGGGGAGTTTCTCCCAATCTTCTCTGCAGATCCTCTCAAGCTCTGTCAGGTTGGACGGGGAGTGTCGCTGCACAGCTATTTTCAGGTCTCTCCAGAGATGTTCGATCAGGTTCAAGTCCGGGCTCTGGCTGGGCCACTCAAGGACATTCAGAGACTTGTCCCGAAGCCACTCCTGCGTTATCTTTAGGGTCGTTGTTCCATTGGAAGGTGAACCTTCGCCCCCAGTCTGAGGTCCTGAGCGCTTTGGAGCAGTTTTTCATCAAGGATCTCTCTGTACTTTGCTCCGTTCATCTTTCCCTCGATCCTGACTAGTCTCCCAGTCCCTGCCGCTGAAAAACATCTCCAAGCATGCTGCCACCACCATGCTTCACCGTAGGGATGGTGCAAGGTTTCCTCCAGACGTGACGCTTGGCATTCAAGCCAAAGAGTTCAATCTTGGTTTCATCAGAGCAGAGAATCTTGTTTCTCATGGTCTGAGAGTCCTTTAGGTGCCTTTTGGCAAACTCCAAGCGGGCTGTCATGTGCCTTTTACTGAGGAGTGGCTTCCGTCTAGCCTAATTCGTCGAGAGCTGCAGAGATGGTCCTTCTGGAAGGTTTTCCCATCTCCACAGAGGAACTCTGGAGCTCTGTCAGGAAGCCACTGTGTTCTTGGAGACCTTCAATGCTGCAGAAATGTTTTCGTACCCTTCCCCAGATCCGTGCCTCGACACAATCCTGTCTCGGAGCTCTACGGACAATTCCTTCAACCTCATGGCTTGGTTTTTGCTCTGACATGCACTGTCAACTGTGGGACCTTATATAGGCAGGTGTGTGCCTTTCCAAATCATGTCCAATCGATTAAATTTACCACAGGTGGACTCCAATCAAGTTGTAGAAACATCTCAAGGATGATCAATGGAAACAGGATGCACCTGAGCTCAATTTCGAGTCTCACATCAAAGGGTCTGAATACTTATGTAAACAAGATGTATATTTGTTTTTTATACATTTTCTAAATGTTCTAAAAACCTGTTTTCGCTTTGTCATTATGGGGTGTTGTGTTTAGATTAATGAGGAAAACAAATAATTTAATCAATTTTAAATACGGCTGTAACGTAACAAAAGTCAACGGGTCTGAATACTTTCTGAATGCACTGTAGATGTACTCTCGCCATTGTGGGATTGTATCTTCAGAAGAATTGTACTGGTAAAGCAATATTTCCTGGGTGCAATCCATGTTTGTTTGTTTTGCCGTGTATAGAGCACAACAGCCATGGCAACGCCTAGCATTGACATAGGACATTGATGCACCCCACTATAAGCAAAAAATGTATAATGCCTTGCTGACTCAGTTTACAATATTCACTACCTCAGATCTCCATTATTTCATCATCCCCCATTGTCAAGTGGTTCGCATCCCTCAGCTCACCCAAGTCCCTGCTAGACAGCACAGTCAAATCAAACCCAACTTACAATCCTCCGCATACATAATTAACATGAATTTCTTCACCGTTAAATGACTTTGAATTCAAGCACCACTAAATTTGACAGGGCAAATTATCCACATGCTTACCAACCCTTCATCTGCAGGCAGCAGGCTTCGTTTGGCAATATGGCTATAAAGACTCACTCAATGAGCGAGGCACTGTATCCTGCCTTGGATGATGAAATCCACAGCTGTAGGCCACGTGTCCCTGCATTGGCAGTGCAGGATGCGGGAGCCAGGAACCTGACAGTCCAAGAGAGGTAATTCCACTGTATTCCAATTATACAACGGAGCACTTAACCCCACTTACCGAACTAAGTGCCTTACCAACTAATCAGTGCCTGCCTGTACTCGTTAAGGAATCACCTTTCCTCATAATCATGCCAGGGCTATCTCAGCTCCTCCACCTCGCCTCCGGTGATCAGGTGAAATGAATGCTCCTTTCACATTCTCGGGGAGTTCGGTCGTTAGGTGCACAGTGCTATTGCGCAACACTGCCTGATATAAAATATCTAACAAAGGTTAGGCAAGTACTGTGAAAAACTATATTACTATAATAATTTATTTGAAAATACAGTAGATCACGTGCCTATCAAGATCAGGGGGTCTAATCTTTCAAACATACATACCTACTGTATTTCAGTGAAATACATATATTCCCGAGCATTATGATTCCAGATCGTATAGACTGTCACTGGAGGCCAGATAAGCCTTCCCAATAATGGGTTAAGGCTTAAACACAGTCTGTATGTTAACTTAATCTTAATAATGCCCCAATCTGAATCCTTACATCTCATAAACTGTGGTTTTCAGACAAATCAGAAGGCACACATACATTTACATACACGTCTTCCCTCTTTCCACTGTCAATATATTACAGGCAATCAACCATTGATTTATTCATGGTAATGCACAGTCAAATAAAGGGCAATATCTATTAAAGTATTTGTAGACAGAGAGAATGATGGTCCTTTAGGTGTTCATTATGGTGATGGATTAGAACTTCCATTCAAATGCCTAAACTCTCAGTACATGATGTGGAAGAATGTACATTACACAGGGGAAAGTCCTAATTTATCTGCAGTGAAATTGTTGGATCGATATTATTTTTATTCTACATTAAATTTACAATTGATGTTAAGGGGTACAATGGTTCAAATACAATAATATAACCCTGACCAATGCAAGAGGTAGCTAGTACTCTTACAAAACAACATGAGAGAGGAACGCAACAATGCAATACTTGGTTGATGTTAACATCATTATCCTAATTTCTATGGTTGTCATGCACATCTATACATAACAGCTTCTACTGTATGCATACCTGGGTTCAAATAATATTTGCTTTATTTCAAATACTTTAGCTGAGCTTGATTGAGCTTTTCTGGTGCAATGAGTCTAATAGAATGGTCCCAAAAGTACAAACCACACCCAAATGACTTCAGACAAGCTCAATCAAATGCTCAATGTATTTCTATGAAAACAGATACTATTTGAACCCAGATCTGACTAACAGCATGTAGAGAGCGTGCGGGAGGCCGTCTAGAAAGTGGGCCCTCTGCCATGTAGCTTACTAGATGGCACGACAATTATGGTCCTGCCTCAGCATCAAAGGGAGCAGATCAGACAGCGGTTCCTTGAGGCTCCAAGATAACAGCCAAGTCTGAATCAAAGAAGACAGACAGAGGAACATGTATGCACAGGTCGGCCTTCAACTGCAGCACTTCTGAACAGTGTTCATGTCCATGTTCTTTTAGATTTCGAGATCCACATCAAGTTGTCATTGGCCATGAATGTGGATACTACAGCAGCTTTGTACCAGGACTTATTTGTCTTTTCAGATTGAGAGAGTAATAACTTGGAGCTGGGAGTATAGGGCCGAGAAGAAAGTAGAGACAATCTCTCTGACAATCTGACATTCTAACCCGCAGGCATTAATGTCAACAGCTCTTCTCAATATCTCATTCAATAAAGATGACTCCCAAAAATACCCCACCAAGAATACAAAGTGAAGAGGCCAAACGATTTTACATGGATTTAGTATCCCACTGATTATCTGCACATAACCACCATGACATATCCACTCCCAACACATTTCATGAACTCAACCAAAGTCTGGAAAACTCGCCCATTTTTCAGCAATCTGGGACAACCTCAATCCTGCTGCATCCTATACTAATCCATTCTCCGTAGTGTGGGTGCCATGGGATTTCTGTCAGCGAGTAAATGAGAGGCTTGAACGGAGAGGAAGAAGCGGATTGGCAGAGATCGCTGCGGCGCGGCCAGATGACATGCAGTGCCCGGCCCTGACCGGGGCCTCTTATGCAAGCCCAGCCTCAACCGACCAGCTGTGGGTGGGCAGTGCTGCAGTGCATGTTGGGAATGTGTTTACATAACACAGCTTTGAGCTCTACTTTTCCCCTGACGCAGGGATATAGAGTGAATGAATAAAGGGAAAAACCAAGCTGTTATAAACTGTTAAAGGAAATAGGATTTCAGCAAGTTTGGGCCACATCCACCCAGTTATTATGTCCTACATGGTGGAAGGACGAGACCGTAAATAGATGGTTTTATTTGAGGGTCTCACGAGTCGCTGAACAGCTGACCTCATCCTGAATTTGTATTATCTTTTTTGATTTCTCATACCCTGCCTGAACCTAAACTGAGATTTGTGCATCTGTTATTATTAGAGTATGCAATCATAAATAAAATAAGCTGTGTATGTAGGCCTACATGTTGGATAACTTCTATAGGCCCAAAATGGCTAACTGTTACTTATCGTCACATTGACAGTAGCTCAGTGAACAGAAAACAGGAGGCAAACAGGTGCAATTGTTTGTGCTCCTAAAAATAATGGGAACATTCATTAGCATAGAGACAGTTCCTATGACCTTCTCATATTCCTAGCAATGTGCAACAACAACAAAATCTATATGGCTACAGCCTGCTGACAGATTTTTTGATACAGAACATGACAGGTACATCAACAGGCAGCGCTCTAAGATGATATAACCCAAGGCTTGTTGTGACATGTATTTATATTGCATGTCAGACAGGGTTTCTAGGTACTGTATGCGTGCATCTTGTCTCCAATATCCCTTTCCAACCCAGCTGTTAGACATGCCATGCCCTATAATATACATTATGGTGGTGTCTCATTCAGGTAATAATGCAGTCCTTATTCGAGCTGACCCTAATGCTGCACACTCCAACAGTGGAGGCTGAGCCCTGAAATCCCAGGCAGGCAGGCAGGCCAGCAGCCCCAGAGGTGAGAGAATGGCTGTCTGATCTGTACTAAAGCCCCAGGCCTTAAATCCTTCTCAGACTGGCAGCTAATGCGAGCCTGTGTGGGACCACACCAGGGCCGTGTAACTCTCCTGAGCCCCAGCCTTGACCCCATGTCTGAAAGAGGGATTTTCTCCCCCTCCTCCCCTTCTCTTTTCTCTCCACCCTCCTCCCTCGGTTCTTTCTCCTTCCCTACTCACTCCCACCAGTTCGCAGACATAGGCATACAGTAGACCCAATACTCTTATAATATTATCCTGTCCTCTTTCCTCCATTCCCTCTCTTCCCTCTCATTTCATCCACCTTAACGGGCATACAGTATACCCAATACTGATCTGCAAGGACATACCAACTGGGCACACCACGGAATTTCAACATGGATAATTGGGTAATATTGGGTTCAGACCAGTGGCGGTCGGTGCCGTTTAAGATGAAGGAGGACGATATTTTTTTTAATGAGCATGGCCTTATTTCTATTACAGCATAATGGATACCTGTCATTCATATTCCATTCATCCAGTTCAACGTAACATCGATAGGTTTAGGCTACTACATGATACTCACATGTTCCCTATACCCATCATGAGGTTGCTACAACCTAAACTATGAATGAAAGTTTACAACGTAGGTGCACACAGGTCGAGATAACATGTTGAGGTGACAGACAGTGACACATGGACAGTGACACATGGAATACCTTGCAAACTCTTGCCTGCATCTAGCTGATCTAGGGTGTAATCATTAGTCCAACAGTTACAAAGGAGAGTTCCTATTGGACAAATTCATGTATGTTTATCCCCGTTTGCTTCCATTTAAGAAACATTTTTCAACAGAATCGGCAGAATGAATACACCTCTGATCACACGTAAACACAGTTTACCTTCATAGCAGCATATACAAATAGCTTGTTGTATTTCTTCTCGCATCTATGCGCCCTCCTCCTCTCACCTTTTCCTTTCGCTTGTGGACTTCAATGCAACACATCAGCTGTCTGTGACCAGGCCAAAAAAATTGGGACTGTATCAACAGTGGACTATGAAACAAATACCAAAATATAGTTTTTGAGTGGTATTTTCCTTTAACTTTAGGCTGTTTACTGTATTACAAAAGCAATATTGAATTGTGTTTGGTTGACAACACAAATATCAACATTTAAAGGAGATGTACAGTATCTACTGATTGGATAGTTCCATCTGAGCCACCGGTTTAATCCCATTCCTTAACGTTTATTTTTGATTGAGTTGGAGACGTGAATCCAACATATTATTTGTTAACTTGTCGACAAGTTAATAGGCAAAGTTTATTGTATTTCAAAAGTGATATTGAATTCTGTTTGTTTATTCTGTTTGGTTGTCAACGCAACCAAATACAATATTTGAAGGAGATTTATCTTCTGCTTGGATAGTTCCATCTGTGCCACTGACTTAGTCTGGCTTTAATTCCAGTTTGTCTACAAATATATATGTGATATGTTGGATTCCATCTCAAACTAAAATCTAAGTTAAAGAATAGGACTTAAATCAAGTCAAACTAACCTTTGAATTTCTATCACATAATCTGTCACATGTCAGCTTTACAGATTGAATAGAGCCCTAAATTACATTTGAAATCAACCAGAGCTTGAAACCATATGAATCATGGGTTGAATTAATATGTTGATGAAAGCAACAGTGAATCTACTTAGTTTTTAAGTGGAGATCTCTCAACAATCATTCTCACAATAGCACAATTGTAATAGTCAATGACAAATATCTCAGCAAAAGAGTGCTGGGCTTGGTACAAATCCTGCATGGGAGATCAAAGGGTAGCTGTAAATAGATAAATTCTACATTTACATTTACGTCATTTAGCAGACGCTCTTATCCAGAGCAACTTACAAATGGGTGCATTCACCTTATAGCCAGTGGGATAACCACTTTACAATGTTTTCTTTTTTTTTTCTTCTTTTTTTTGGGGGGGGGGGAGTGGGGTGGGGTAAGGGGGGGTAGAAGGATTACTTTATCCTATCCCAGGTATTCCTTAAAGAGTTTCCCCTCACAGCTCCGTAGGCAAGCACCATGGTCTTGTAGCAGATGCGAGCTTCAACTGGAAGCCAGTGGAGTGTGCGGAGGAGCGGGGTGACGTGAGAGAACTTGGGAAGGTTGAACACCAGACCGGCTGCGGCATTCTGGATGAGTTGTAGGGGTTTAATGGCACAGGCAGGGAGCCCAGCCAACAGCGAGTTGCAGTAATCCAGACGGGAGATGACAAGTGCCTGGATTAGGACCTGTGCCGCTTCCTGTGTAAGGCAGGGTCGTACTTTCTGAATGTTGTAGAGCATGAACCTACAGGATTGGGTCACCGCCTTGATGTTAGCGGAGAACAACAGGGTGTTGTCCAGGGTCACGCCAAGGCTCTTCGCACTCTGGGAGTAGGACACAACGGAGTTGTCAACCGTGATGGCGAGATCATGGAACGGGCAGTCCTTCCCCGGGAGGAAGAGCAGCTCCGTCTTGCCAAGGTTCAGCTTGAGGTGGTGATCCATCATCCACACTGATATGTCTGCCAGACATGCAGAGATGCGATTCGCCACCTGGTTATCAGAAGGGGGAAAGGAGAAGATTAGTTGTGTGTCGTCTGCGTAGCAATGATAGGAGAGGCCATGTGAGGATATGACAGAGCCAAGTGACTTGGTGTATAGCGAGAATAGGAGAGGGCCTAGAACTGAGCCCTGGGGGACACCAGTGGTGAGAGCACGTGGTGCGGAGACAGCTTCTCGCCACGCCACTTGGTAGGCGCGACCGGTCAGGTAGGACGCAATCCAAGAGTGAGCCGCGCCGGAGATGCCCAGCTCGGAGAGGGTGGAGAGGAGGATCTGATGGTTCACAGTATCAAAGGCAGCAGACAGGTCTAGAAGGACAAGAGCAGAGGAGAGAGAGTTAGCTTTAGCAGTGCGGAGAGCCTCCGTGACACAGAGAAGAGCAGTCTCAGTTGAATGACCAGTCTTGAAACCTGACTGGTTTGGATCAAGAAGGTCATTCTGAGAGAGATAGCAAGAGAGTTGGCTAAAGACGGCACGCTCAAGAGTTTTGGAGAGAAAAGAAAGAAGGGATACTGGTCTGTAGTTGTTGACATCAGAGGGATCGAGTGTTGGTTTTTTGAGAAGGGGTGCAACTCTCACTCTCTTGAAGACGGAAGGGACATAGCCAGCGGTCAAGGATGAGTTGATGAGCGAGGTGAGGTGAGGGAGAAGGTCACCGGAGATGGTCTGGAGAAGAGAGGAGGGGATAGGGTCAAGCGGGCAGGTTGTTGGGCGGCCGGCCATCACAAGTCGCAAGATTTTATCTGGAGAGAGAGGGGAGAAAGAAGTCAAAGCATAGGGTAGGGCAGTGTGAGCAGGACCAGCAGTGTCATTTGACTTAACAAACGAGGATCGGATGTCGTCAACCTTCTTTTCAAAATGGTTGACAAAGTCATCCACAGAGAGGGGGGGGGGATTCAGCAGGGAGGAGAAGGTGGCAAAGAGCTTCCTAGGGTTAGAGGCAGATGCTTGGAATTTAGAGTGGTAGAAAGTGGCTTTAGCAGCAGAAACAGATGAAGAAAATGTAGAGAGGAGGGAGTGAAAAGATGCCAGGTCTACAGGGAGTCTAGTTTTCCTCCATTTCCGCTCGGCTGCCCGGAGCCCTGTTCTGTGAGCTCGCAATGAGTCATCAAGCCACGGAGCTGGAGGGGAGGACCGAGCCGGCCGGGAGGATAGGGAACATAGAGAGTCAAAGGATGCAGAAAGGGAGGAGAGGAGGGTTGAGGAGGCAGAATCAGGAGATTGGAGGGAGAAGGATTGAGCAGAGGGAAGAGATGATAGGATGGAAGAGGAGAGAGTAGCGGGAGAGAGAGAGAGCGAAGGTTGCGACGGCGCATTACCATCTGAGTAGGGGCAGAGTGAGTAGTGTTGGAGGAGAGCGAGAGAGAAAAGGATACAAAGTAGTGGTCGGAGACATGGAGAGGAGTTGCAGTGAGATTAGTAGAAGAACAGCATCTAGTAAAGATGAGGTCAAGCGTATTGCCTGCCTTGTGAGTAGGGGGGGACGGTGAGAGGGTGAGGTCAAAAGAGGAGAGGAGTGGAAAGAAGGAGGCAGAGAGAAATGAGTCAAAGGTAGACGTAGGGAGGTTGAAGTCCCCCAGAACTGTGAGGGGTGAGCCATCCTCAGGAAAGGAACTTATCAAGGCGTCAAGCTCATTGATGAACTCTCCAAGGGAACCTGGAGGGCGATAAATGACAAGGATGTTAAGCTTAAATGGGCTAGTGACTGTGACAGCATGGAATTCAAATGAAGACATAGACAGATGGGTCAGGGGAAAAATAGAGAATGTCCACTTGGGAGAGATGAGGATTCCTGTGCCACCACCCCGCTGACCAGATGCTCTCAGGGTATGCGAGAACACATGGTCAGACGAGGAGAGAGCAGTAGGAGTAGCAGTGTTTTCAGTGGTAATCCATGTTTCCGTCAGCGCCAAGAAGTCGAGGGACTGGAGGGTAGCATAGGCTGAGATGAACTCTGCCTTGTTGGCAGCAGAACGGCAGTTCCAGAGGCTGCCTGAGACCTGGAACTCCACGTGGGTGGTGCGTGCAGGGACCACCAGGTTAGAAAGGCAGCAGCCATGCGGTGTGAGGCGTTTGTATAGCCTGTGCGGAGAGGAGAGAACAGGGATAGACAGAGGCATAGTTGACAGGCTACAGAAAATGTACAGTATAGGAGGTGCTGCCCAGCCAATTTTTTTCTGATAGTGGATATAAAGTTGAAGATGTGACGTTGTTTTAAAGGTACAAATTCAACATATTTTATACAAGGTTTGTCTATGTTGAAATGTGGTTACCATGATAACATAATCCTGGGGTTGAAATTTCATTTTTTTTCAAATCCAATGTATTTTTCACATAGATTCTACCCCATAGATAGGGGGGGGGGTAGAAGGATTACTTTATCCTATCCCAGGTATTCCTTAAAGAGTTTCCCCTCACAGCTCCGTAGGCAAGCACCATGGTCTTGTAGCAGATGCGAGCTTCAACTGGAAGCCAGTGGAGTGTGCGGAGGAGCGGGGTGACGTGAGAGAACTTGGGAAGGTTGAACACCAGACCGGCTGCGGCATTCTGGATGAGTTGTAGGGGTTTAATGGCACAGGCAGGGAGCCCAGCCAACAGCGAGTTGCAGTAATCCAGACGGGAGATGACAAGTGCCTGGATTAGGACCTGTGCCGCTTCATGTGTAAGGCAGGGTCGTACTTTCCGAATGTTGTAGAGCATGAACCTACAGGATTGGGTCACCGCCTTGATGTTAGCGGAGAACAATTGGGTGTTGTCCAGGGTCACGCCAAGGCTCTTCGCACTCTGGGAGTAGGACACAACGGAGTTGTCAACCGTGATGGCGAGATCATGGAACGGGCAGTCCTTCCCCGGGAGGAAGAGCAGCTCGGTCTTGCCAAGGTTCAGTTTGAGGTGGTGATCCGTCATCCACACTGATATGTCTGCCAGACATGCAGAGATGCGATTCGCCACCTGGTTATCAGAAGGGGGAAAGGAGAAGATTAGTTGTGTGTCGTCTGCGTAGCAATGATAGGAGAGGCCATGTGAGGATATGACAGAGCCAAGTGACTTGGTGTATAGCGAGAATAGGAGAGGGCCTAGAACTGAGCCCTGGGGGACACCAGTGGTGAGAGCATGTGGTGCGGAGACAGCTTCTCGCCACGCCACTTGGTAGGCGCGACAGGTCAGGTAGGACGCAATCCAAGAGTGAGCCGCACCAGAGATGCCCAGCTCGGAGAGGGTGGAGAGGAGGATCTGATGGTTCACAGTATCAAAGGCAGCAGACAGGTCTAGAAGGACAAGAGCAGAGGAGAGAGAGTTAGCTTTAGCAGTGCGGAGAGCCTCCGTGACACAGAGAAGAGCAGTCTCAGTTGAATGACCAGTCTTGAAACCTGACTGGTTTGGATCAAGAAGGTCATTCTGAGAGAGATAGCAAGAGAGTTGGCTAAAGACGGCACGCTCAAGAGTTTTGGAGAGAAAAGAAAGAAGGGATACTGGTCTGTAGTTGTTGACATCAGAGGGATCGAGTGTTGGTTTTTTGAGAAGGGGTGCAACTCTCACTCTCTTGAAGACGGAAGGGACATAGCCAGCGGTCAAGGATGAGTTGATGAGCGAGGTGAGGTGAGGGAGAAGGTCACCGGAGATGGTCTGGAGAAGAGAGGAGGGGATAGGGTCAAGCGGGCAGGTTGTTGGGCGGCCGGCCATCACAAGTCGCAAGATTTTATCTGGAGAGAGAGGGGAGAAAGAAGTCAAAGCATAGGGTAGGGCAGTGTGAGCAGGACCAGCAGTGTCATTTGACTTAACAAACGAGGATCGGATGTCGTCAACCTTCTTTTCAAAATGGTTGACAAAGTCATCCACAGAGAGGGGGGGGGGATTCAGCAGGGAGGAGAAGGTGGCAAAGAGCTTCCTAGGGTTAGAGGCAGATGCTTGGAATTTAGAGTGGTAGAAAGTGGCTTTAGCAGCAGAAACAGATGAAGAAAATGTAGAGAGGAGGGAGTGAAAAGATGCCAGGTCTACAGGGAGTCTAGTTTTCCTCCATTTCCGCTCGGCTGCCCGGAGCCCTGTTCTGTGAGCTCGCAATGAGTCATCAAGCCACGGAGCTGGAGGGGAGGACCGAGCCGGCCGGGAGGATAGGGAACATAGAGAGTCAAAGGATGCAGAAAGGGAGGAGAGGAGGGTTGAGGAGGCAGAATCAGGAGATTGGAGGGAGAAGGATTGAGCAGAGGGAAGAGATGATAGGATGGAAGAGGAGAGAGTAGCGGGAGAGAGAGAGAGCGAAGGTTGCGACGGCGCATTACCATCTGAGTAGGGGCAGAGTGAGTAGTGTTGGAGGAGAGCGAGAGAGAAAAGGATACAAAGTAGTGGTCGGAGACATGGAGGGGAGTTGCAGTGAGATTAGTAGAAGAACAGCATCTAGTAAAGATGAGGTCAAGCGTATTGCCTGCCTTGTGAGTAGGGGGGGACGGTGAGAGGGTGAGGTCAAAAGAGGAGAGGAGTGGAAAGAAGGAGGCAGAGAGAAATGAGTCAAAGGTAGACGTAGGGAGGTTGAAGTCCCCCAGAACTGTGAGGGGTGAGCCATCCTCAGGAAAGGAACTTATCAAGGCGTCAAGCTCATTGATGAACTCTCCAAGGGAACCTGGAGGGCGATAAATGACAAGGATGTTAAGCTTAAATGGGCTAGTGACTGTGACAGCATGGAATTCAAATGAAGACATAGACAGATGGGTCAGGGGAAAAATAGAGAATGTCCACTTGGGAGAGATGAGGATTCCTGTGCCACCACCCCGCTGACCAGATGCTCTCAGGGTATGCGAGAACACATGGTCAGACGAGGAGAGAGCAGTAGGAGTAGCAGTGTTTTCAGTGGTAATCCATGTTTCCGTCAGCGCCAAGAAGTCGAGGGACTGGAGGGTAGCATAGGCTGAGATGAACTCTGCCTTGTTGGCAGCAGAACGGCAGTTCCAGAGGCTGCCTGAGACCTGGAACTCCACGTGGGTGGTGCGTGCAGGGACCACCAGGTTAGAAAGGCAGCAGCCATGCGGTGTGAGGCGTTTGTATAGCCTGTGCGGAGAGGAGAGAACAGGGATAGACAGAGGCATAGTTGACAGGCTACAGAAAATGTACAGTATAGGAGGTGCTGCCCAGCCAATTTTTTTCTGATAGTGGATATAAAGTTGAAGATGTGACGTTGTTTTAAAGGTACAAATTCAACATATTTTATACAAGGTTTGTCTATGTTGAAATGTGGTTACCATGATAACATAATCCTGGGGTTGAAATTTCATTTTTTTTCAAATCCAATGTATTTTTCACATAGATTTGACATCACAATACATTGTCAAATTACATTGAAACAACGTTGATTCAATCAGTTTATGCCCAGTGGGTGGTGGGTGAAAGCAATAGGGAGGAAACCTACACAGTCTTTTTAGCCATCAGTGGTGACTACAAAGGAAGCAGCATATCAGATATAACACCAGAAAGGAACCATATTACTGTATACTTTGGGTCTAAAATTGACCTTTGCCAGTTCAGGAAATGAAAGACCTCTTAAACGGAGAAGAAATGAGATGGTGGTTGAAAACAACAGGGAGGAAAGCCAGTCGTTCTACCTTACCAATAGCTATAAAGGTCTCTCTCAGTGGGAGAGCCAGCTTCAGCCAGCAGAGCCTCTAAACAACCCAAACAGCTACCACGGAGAGCTAGAGCACATTCCAGAAGGCTTTTACAAGTCGATTAATCCTCCATCCATCGCGGCTTTGCACAGCTTTGGATAGACTGAGCTCCTATGCGCAACACTGTACGTGTGCCATTTTAACTTTTGTACATTTATGCATTAGGTATTACATGAACGGCATTTCTAGCTTAATTTGTCCTATATTTTCTGTGTAAGCTCATTGCTCTGTTGATAAGTAACACACAGCATGTACTTTGCTTGTTCCCAGCCCTGAATGCCAACATGTCAATTTTCTCCCTTTATGTTTTATCCAAATCCTCCAAAAGTGCTTGCTCTGATGTGCCTGCCTTTTAAAACTGTGCTCACAGTGGCCTTGTGGGCCTCATTAAAGTCTGAGGAAATGTTAACAGAAGGTTAGCCAGGCTGTGCCCATCGTTTTCAGCCAAATTCTTGTAACACAATTTCGTCAAATTCCCCCTTTCTTTTCCAAGATGTGGCGAGTCATCCCGGGGTCATTGAATGGCTTCCAAGGCTAAAATAAATGGGGATTCATTATTCTTATGTTTGGTTATATGCATCTGAGTTGAGGCCTGAGGGGTAGGAGAAAGACTGAAGTCATTTCCCTGTATGGCTGGAGCGTGGGTGTGGTTTTATGGGTACCTGAAACACGATGAGAAATGGGTCGTGTTCATTACGCCACACCTATAGCAAAATGTTTCAAAATGTCCCTCCCTGTTTCAGTATGTTTTCTTCCGTTTGGTGTCCCGTATACGGGACGGTTGAGCTAACTTGCGCTAATGTGATTAGCTTGACTGTTGTAAGTAACAGCAAACTTTCCAGGACATAGACATGTCTTATATGGGCAGAAATCTTGTTACTCTAACTGCACTGTCCAATTCTCAGTAGCTATTACAGTGAAAAAATACCATGCTATTGTTTGAGGAGAGTGCACAACAACAAATACATTCACCTCTGAAGGTAAATAATGTACTTACATTCAGTAATCTTGCTCAGATTTTTCATCCTAAGGGTCCCAGAGATCAAATGTAGCATAGTTTTGTTTGATAAAATCCATTTTTATATTCAAATGTAGGAACTGGGTTCTACCGTTTGAACCCATGCTGTCTCTGGCTCCACACCCACCCCGGCCAGCCATCTAGATGTGTGAAAGTTAGTGTATAAGCTAATAATCCATCATGTATGACATTCCTGGGAGTGTGTAAACTTACATTTTGTATTACCATATCATTTTTGTATGTTCTCTATAGTTATGTACTTGAAAATGTATAAATTGAACAATTCGGCACATTTGGGCAGACTTGATACAAAATAGTCCAGTATTGCAATGCTTCACTGGATCAATCTGAAACGTTGCACACACACTGCTGCCATCTAGTGGCCAAAATCTAAATTGCGACTAAACTGCAATATTATATTGTGGCCTTATATTGTGGCCTTTCTCTTGCATTTCAAAGCTGATGGAACAAAAAACAACAACAAAAAAGTTGTTTTGTTTGTATTATCTTTTACCAGATCTAATGTGTTATATTCTCCTACATTAATTTCACATTTGCACAAACTTCAAAGTGTTTCCTTTCAAATGGTATCAAGAATATGCATATCCTTGCATCAGGTCCTGAGCTACAGGCAGTTAGATTTGGGTATGTCATTTTAGGTGAAAATAGAAAAAAAGGTTCAGATCCTTCAGAGGTTAATGAATTCAACCCTGGTGATACTGCTCGGGTGCCACTATAAACCACCATGCCCTTTTGAACTTTGCCAAACAACATTTCCTGAAGGGGAGTGAAGAATCCCAGCTCAAGTATTGGCTGTATAATAACTGACTTGTTAGACTCTAGCTCCGCTTCAGTGCATTGGCCCCGATGTTGTCATTACACTCTCTGTCTGCTGGTAGTTGCCCATAACCACAGATTCCCCAACTCTAAATCCTAACCTTAACCATTAGGTGGATAAAAGGTATTTGACTCTTGTCCAGCGGTTAGAGGTAACGTCTACCAACTCCTCCTCCCCTCTGTGTGCACTTGGTTTTCTGCCAAAAGTTAGCTTAAGGTCATGGGTGATCTGGTATTGTGGATGCCATCATGCAATTGTATCCTCAACACGCAACATACCCTGCAGTTGATGAAACTCAAACACCCAACATCTATTTATGAACATTCTGACAAGTTTGATTCGCAAGTTACTGTAGACTGAACCGGTCATGGTTGTTCATCATGTACACATTGTCAATGGAAAATGTATCATAAGTGGTGAAAATCTGGTATGTAACCCCTATTTTTGGCGTTCAAATATTGTTTGATGTTAGTAAACATTAATATTGTTTAAAAAAACAAATTGACTGAAGTTGTCCTGGTCTAGCCTATGAAGTCTCCATCAAATAAATTGGGTCTACATTCCAAGAAATCATACTGGGAACATTAAGAGCAAATTATTGATATTATTAATATTTCACCGGGTCACGGCATATAATTCATTATTTCATAGTATCCCACATACCAATGTCATTACTATGTATGCATGCTTTAAAACAAGGGTATTCAACCAGGGGTACTGCAGGGGTCCGTGGAAATATTGTCACGATCGTTGACGGACGGGACGGACCAAGGCGCAGCGTGATTTGCATATATGTTTATTTGAACCGAATAAACAATGACAAAACAACAAACGAAACGAAACGAAACGTGAAGTCCAAGGTACACAAACAACATACCTCACACGGAACAAGATCCCACAACCCACTAGTGCCAATAGGCTGCCTAAGTATGGTCCCCAATCAGAGACAATGAGCGACAGCTGCATCTGATTGGGAACCACACCGGCTTTCATAGATCTAGACAAACTAGATCTAAACATAGAAAATATAACATAGCAAATCACAACAAGAAATATACACACGCTGACTCAACATATAAGCGTCCTCTGAGTCAGGGCGTGGCAGTACCCCCCCCCCCAAAGGTGCGGACTCCGACCTCACAACATACACATAACAGGGTAGGGGCCGGGTGGGCATTCCGCCTCGGAGGCGGATCCGGCTCAGGGCGTGACGACCTCTCACTCTTCGCCTCCCTGTTGCGCCCCTGGTCTGGTCTAGACCTCGGCGCGTTGCTTCCCCTCTCCTTCCTCCCACTATACTCCAAGCCCTGTCTGGACCCTGGTGTGGGAGACCCCGGACCTGGAGAGGGGCTGACGTCTGGGTCTGGACTGGAGCCGCTGACCGGAGCTGGACCAGGCACCGGTGGAGCGGACTCCTCAGGCTCCGGACTGGAGCCGCTGACCGGAGCTGGACTGGGCACCGGTCGAGTGGACTGCCCTGGCTCCGGAGTGGAGCCGCTGACCGGATCTGGACTAGACCCCGGTGGAGCGGACTACTCTGGCTCCGGAGTGGAGCCTCTGACCGGAGCTGGATCAGGCACCGGTGGAGCGGACTGCTCTGGCTCCGGAGTGGAGCCGCTGACCGGATCTGGACTGGACCCCGGTGGAGCGGACTGCTCTGGCTCCGGAGTGGAGCAGCTGACCGGAGCTGGATCAGGCACCGGTGGAGCGGACTGCTCTGGCTCCGGAGTGGAGCCGCTGACCGGAGCTGAACTGGGCACCGGTGGAGCGGACTGCTCTGGCTCCGGAAGTAAAGCAGCTGACCGGTGCCGAACAATGCACCAGTGGAACAGGCACGGGCCGTGCCGGACTGGACACACGCACCACTGGCTTGGTGCGAGGAGCAGGAACAGGCCGGACCGGGCTGGCGACGCGCACCACTTGCTTGGTGCGAGGGGCAGGAACAGGCCGGGCCGGGCTGGCGACGCGCACCACTGGCTTGGTGCGAGGGACAGGAACAGGCCGGACCGGGCTGGCGACGCGCACCACTTGCTTGGTGCGAGGGGCAGGAACAGGCTGGGCCGGGCTGGCGACGCGCACCACTGGCTTGGTGCGAGGGACAGAAACATGCCGGACCGGGCTGGCGATGCGCACCACTGGCTTGGTGCGAGGGGCAGGAACAGGCCGGGCCGGGCTGGCGATGCGCACCACTGGCTTGGTGCGAGGGGCAGGAACAGGCCGGGCCGGGCTGGCGACGTGCACCACTAGCTTGGTGCGAGGGGCAGGAACAGGCCGGACCGGCGACGCGCACCACTGACTTGGTGCGATGGGCAGGAACAGGCCGGGCCGGGCTGGCGACGCGCACCACTAGCTTGGTGCGAGGGGCAGGAACAGGCCGGACCGGGCTGGCAACGCGCACCACTGGCTTGGTGCGAGGGGCAGGAACAGGCCGGGCCGGGCTGGCGACGCGCACCACTGGCTTGGTGCGAGGGACAGGAACGGGCCGGACCGGACTGGCGACACGCACCACTTTCTTGGTCCTTCTGCTGCCTAACCAGCTCCTCTCGCCATGCCTCTACACTTTCCTTCTCCCTTTTAGCCTCCTGTAGCCTCGTCATCCACCCTGTGTGCCCCCCCAAAAAAATGTCATGGGGTTGCCTCTCGGGTCTCCGTCGTCGGCACGGTTGGCGTCGTTTCACCTCTCCTGCCTGGGCATCTACCTTCGCCCATGGCCCTTTCCCCGCAAATATCTCCTCCCATGACCACCATTTGCCCACCTGTGACATGGCTATTCGCTCTTCCTGGGCACGCTGTTTGGTCCTCGTTTAGTAGGATCTTCTGTCACGATCGTTGACGGACGGGACGGACCAAGGCGCAGCGTGATATGCATACATGTTTATTTGAACCGAATAAACAATGACAAAACAACAAACTAAACGAAACGTGAAGTCCAAGGTACACAAACAACATACCTCACACGGAACAAGATCCCACAACCCACTAGTGCCAATAGGCTGCCTAAGTATGGCCCCCAATCAGAGACAACGAGCGACAGCTGCCTCTGATTGGGAACCACACCGGCTTTCATAGATCTAGACAAACTAGATCTAAACATAGAAAATATAACATAGAAAATCACAACAAGGAATATACACACCCTGACTCAACATATAAGCGTCCTCTGAGTCAGGGCGTGACAAATATATACATTATATTTGTATAAAGTGGATATTTAAAAAAAAAGTTTTTCTGAATATCGCTATTTTAAATTACATAAACAGTAGAAAAGAGAATAATATCTTATTTCTAATGATGTCAACTTTATTTCTCAACTCCTAATATTGAACAAATTACACTAATTGGAGCCAATTATGCTCACTGGAGTATCTGACATGCACTCTTAGAAAAATAAGTGTTATCCTGAACCTAAAAGGGTTCTTCGGCTGTCCCCATAGGAGAACCCTTTGAAGAACCCTTTTTGGTTCCAGGTAGAACCCTTTTGGATTCCATGTAGAATCGGGGATAGCCGAAGAATGTAGGCTTTGAAAAAGCACCCGTGAATAGGCTACCTGTGCTATAGGCCACCTGTGCTATAGGCTACCTGTGCTATATGCTACCTGTGCGGCAAGTGCTACTGGCTGCTGGTAAACTTTCTTGACTTGGACATACATTTTTGCCAACACATGGCTAACCTTTGTTTAACCAGCTAAACAACTGCTCTTAGCGAAAATGTGTTTGGAGTTACCTTTCTACCTAATAGGCTATGTAAGAGTTGACACTTCCTCTTTCAATTATAATGTGGGAAGGTCAAAATAATGAAAAACTATCTACCAAATCGATTCATTTTAAAATGTTGATTACTTCTCCTTGTCATTATCATTCACCTGATGATAAGACAAGACAGCAAATGTTTTACTAACGTATTCTAGGGGTCCCTGGGTCGCTGGTTTTCCTGGGAGGGGGTCCCTGGGCAAGAAAAGGTGGAAAACCCCTGCTTTAAAAGGACACCATGGTTTGAAAGGACACATTCCACCTCTCTCATATCTACACAACCTGACCCCAGACCCCGGAATAAACTCATACATCTTCCACCATCAGCCATCCCTTTCCACAACATCAGCTTCTGAAGATGTCGCATGACCTAGTTGCTCGGTAGCGAGAGCAGGGCCCCCACATCAAGAACCCCTCTGATTCACATTTCAAAGGAAGTGTGGCGCCTCAGATGTCTTCTCATGTAAGGCAACTAGGGAAAGTCCCACCACTGATAATCTCATAGCGCCACATAATTTTAAAGCAAAGAGTCAAGCATATAGCCTGCACTACATGAACATCTGTTTAATTGGATGGGCTAATAGGTTTGTTATTAGTGTAATGAGGAACGGAACAGCCAATCGCAAAGCCAGCAATACAACAAAAATGATATCATAAAGACTATTAGGTCATCATGTGTCGAGTAGTTTGATCTCATAACCCGGGTTATGTCGGTCCATGACACACATTATCATGTGATGGTTGATCTCCCCCACTCTTTCCCTGAGACATGATGATGACGGTGCAAAATGGACCTCGTCAATGAGGCGAAGTGAATCACTCTCTGATGATTTGGCAAAACCATGAGATCAAAGCTAACCACATGTCTATTTCCATTGCTGTACTTTTTTTAACATGACCATTCAAGTGACACCATGTTGTCACTGGTTATGTTGCAATGTTATGTAGTGTCATTTTGAGACTACACGTGAAACTACATCTGGTGACATTGTATTAATACTTGTCTTCACCAATTTGACCAAAGAAAAAATCTGAAGAATGTAGAGATGGGCTACTGTAAGCATAAAAATATGAATATATTTTTGTGAAAAGAGGAATAAGATAATTCTAAGAATTGTTCCAAAAATAATGAATTCTTAGAAATGTCATACCCTTTTATGTCCTGTATCCTATGTAAAGACCGGGGATGGAAGTGGGTTGGAACACAAAGGAATTGATTTTGATTATCAGAAATCCCAATATAATCTCTGTATCAGCATGTATAGACTTCGCTGTTCTATGTAATTGTAGATAATCTCACTAATCTTTTTTGTGGCTCTAGCATTGCTGAGAGATATACATCCAATCTCAGTCTATACATTGGGCCTACAACTATCTCACAAAAATGCCTGCTTGATAAACATATTAAGAGTTTCATTCCAAAATGCTATATATCGATTTTCAGAAATGTTGGTAAATTAGCTTTTATTGTTTCAAGAACTTATGAAAGAAATTGGTGTGTTTTTTCACTATCTAATCATGGCATAGGGTTGTTCAATGACAGACAAGCCACCATTTTCAGTTTTTCTGGAGGAGGGAAAGTACAGAGCACATGGACTGCCAGTACAAACCCCTAAGCAAATACTAGAGCTAACGGATGTATTGTAAACTCCAACCTCTGGACTCTTTGCCATTGCTGTGTAAGCATCTTGAGCACTTAAGGCGCAATGGGAGATCCTTCAACACACACACGCACACACACAGACACATACAGTATACAACACTCACACATACAACACACACTCACACAACACACACAAACTGCAATGCAGGACACGGCTGTCTCGCTGAAAGACTCTTCTTTAATATATTTTCTAACCCCACCATTTATCTATAAAACTATTTCTTTAACAGAGTAAGCTTACTCCTATATACCTCTATAATATTACATTGTTTCTCCTTATTTAGTGTAAATGGCCAGACCGGGCTCTTTCTGTCTAAAGCCGAGGCAGTGGGGCACTCTTTATTTACTACTACTGTCTTTTGATTGTTTTATCATCATTAATTAAGATTGTAAACAATGACATGGTGATGTTCACATTGACTACGATCATGTTGTCTTTATGATCCCCAAAGGGCAATTTGCATTGAAGCATGTAGATATGCAGACAACATAATATATAAATAGTACAGGGTTATACACATACTTGATTATAGTTTCTCAAATGTCTCAACTCAACTGGACCACAATAAATCACATATATTTTAATATGATTAAATAAAGAGAAGGTTACATTGCTCATAACCTTTTCTTTCTTTGACCTTTGTGAGATACTGTTAATACTAAGTGTGTGTGTGTGTGTGTGCGTGTGCGTTTATGCGTGCGTGCACATACTCCACACCTTACTGATAACAACACACACTGTGGGTCACATGGTTAGAATTGATCTGCCTCTTTGTAAAATTGATTACATAAACAAGCCTCAGTACATCACGCCTGTTCCCTCCACTCCTGCCTGCACCGCCTGCCGTCACGCGGCATTGAGTGACATCAACGAGAAGTCCTATCAAGATACTGTCCATGTCCATGATTCACCTTCCGGACTCTCCCATACCATCCGTAACCTATCACCCTCCGTCTGCACGCTCAGATGTTTTGCCCTTGTTTTATTAACCCCTCAATGCATTATTCATAACTGATTTCATTTTGAAGTAAAATTACGACGGTAATGTTTGGTCAGGGTTATGTACAATGTGAGATAACGCCTTATAGGAGTGATATGAGAGAGAGAGAGAGAGAGAGAGAGAGAGAGAGAGAGAGAGAGAGAGAGAGAGAGAGAGAGAGAGAGAGAGGCTCCCAGCCATGGTATGGTTTGCAGATTCACAGTAATGAAAGATGGCAGCTGTGGGGTGAGGTGGGGTGGGAGGATGGGAGGGATGGGGGTTTAATCTAAAACTGCCTGTACTGTATAAAGTGTGGTATTGATAGCAGGATTAAATGGGAGGAGGAGATGAGGAGGAGTAGAGCAGACTTGTTTTTTGTGTAAATTGGTGAACAGCTCTAATTTCATGCTGTTGCCTTGCTTGTTGGCTGACAAGAAACATTATCACTTTGTCATTTTATTTTCTGTAAAAGGAAAATAAAGAGAAACGACCTACTCTTTTGTATTCTCATACACCAGCCCCCCTTCCCATCTCCCTACCCATCTTTCACTGTTTTAGTCAGAGGGGCTGTGAAGATTATTTAAATTAGGGGGAGATTAGGGCCTGGCTATTCCACGTACAGCGGCCAGTATCCATTGATATCTAATTGAGCGATGTAGGTCAGAAGAGCCCCGCTGTCTGCGCTTTGTGCTAAACCCTGCCATGGGAGACCTTTGACTTCCCCACCATCGCCTGACATCCCCACTGCCGTGACAGTTGTTGTACCATGGCTGGCGGCTGGCTGGCAGGCAGCCTGTCCTCAATACCCGCACCAAATATACTTTTTTTCTGCCCTATTTCATCAGACCCCATTTTTTTATATCCTAAAGAGGATTTATTTTCTGTTCCTGTCTGGCGTTTATTTTGTTGTTGCTTGGTAATGACTCAGTGTGGGTGTGTGCCAGTAGGCTACATCTGCCTGATTACGACTGTACTGTAATTACAAAGATGATGCAGCAAGGGTTATTGAAAGGAGACAGAGGTTACAGGATTTAATAGCTTTTGTATGTCATCAGGAGTGGGCGTAATGTGTTTCCATACTGGGCCTACTTCTCAAATCAAATCAAAATGTATTTGCCACATGTGCCGAATACAACAGGTGTAGACATTACCGTGAAATGCTTACTTACAGCCCTTAACCAACAATGCATTTATTTCTTAATAAAAAAGTAAAATAAAACAACAACAACAAAAAAGTGTTATATGTACATGTGGGTAGAGTTAAAATGACTATGCATAAATAATTAGCAGCAATGTAAAAAGATGGGGTGGGGGTGCAAATAGTCTGGGTAGCCATGATTAGCTGTTCAGGAGTCTTATAGCTTGGGGGTAGAAGCTGTTGAGAAGCCTTTTGGACCTAGACTTGACGCTCCGGTACCGCTTGCCGTGCGGTAGCAGAGAGAACAGTCTATGACTAGGGTGGCTGTAGTCTTTGACAATTTTGAGGGCCTTCCTCTGACACCGCCTGGTATAGAGGTCCTGGATGGCAGGAAGCTTGGCCTGTGATGTACTGGGCCGTACACACTACCCTCTGTAGTGCCTTGCGGTCGGAGGCCAAGCAGTTGCCATACCAGGCGGTGATGCAACCAGTCAGGATGCTCTCGATGGTGCAGCTGTAGAACCTTTTGAGGATCTGAGGACCCATGCCAAATCTTTTCAGTCTCCTGAGGGGGAATAGGCTTTGTCGTGCCCTCTTCACGACTGTCTTGGTGTGTTTGGACCATGATAGTTCATTGGTGATGTGGACACCAAGGAACTTGAAGCTCTCAACCTGTTCCACTATAGCTCTGTCGATGAGAATGGGGGCGTGCTCAGTCCTCTTTTTTTTCCTGTAGTCCACAATCATCTCCTTTGTCTTGGTCTCTGACCTCCTCCCTATAGGCTGTCTCATCATTGTCGGTGATCAGGCCTACCACTGTTGTGTCGTCGGCAAACTTAATGATGGTGTTGGAGTCGTGCCTGGCCATGCAGTCATGGGTGAACAGGCAGTACAGGAGGGGACTGAGCACGCACCCCTGAGGGGCCCCCGTGTTGAGGATCGTGTGGAGTGGATCTAGGGTTTCTGGGATAATGGTGTTGATGTGAGCCATGACCAGCCTTTCAAAGCACTTCATGGCTACAGACGTCAGTGCTACGGGTCGGTAGTCATTTAGGCAGGTTATCTTAGTGTCCTTGGGCACGGGGACTATGGTGGTCTGCTTGAAACATGTTGGTATTACAGACTCAGTCAGGGACATGTTGAAAATGTTGGTGAAGACACTTGCCAGTTGGTCAGCACATGCTCGGAGTACACGTCCTGGTAATCCGTCTGAATGTTGACCTGCTTAAAAGTCTTACTCACATCGGCTACGGAGAGCGTGATCACATAGTCATCCGGAACAGCTGCTGCACAAAGAGATGGCAGTATTATAACAAGGCCTAGTGCTGTGGATCAAGCTGCTGGACATACAGTGCTTTCAGAAAGTATTCACACCCCTTGACTTTTTCCACATTTTGTTCTGTTACAGCCTGAATTTAAAATACATTAAATTCAGATGTTGTGTCACTGGCCTACACACAGTATACCATACTGTCAAACTGGAATCATGTTTTTAGAAGTATGTACAAATTAATTCAAACAGAAAAGCTGAAATGTCTCGAGTCAATAAGTATTCAACCTTTTTGTTGTGGCAAGCCTAAATAAATTCAGGAGTAGAAATGTACACATAAGAAGTTGCATGGACTCACTCTGTGTGCAATAATAGTGTTTAACATCATTTTTGAATGACTACCTCATCTCTGTACCCCACACATACAATTATCTGTAAAGGTCCCTCAGTCGAGCAGTGAATTTCAAACGCAGATTCAACCACAAAGACCAGGGAGGTTTTCCAATGCCTCGCAAAGAAGGGCACCTATTGCTAGATGGGTATTTAAAAAAAGCAGACACTGAATATCCCTTTGAGCATGGTGAAGTTATTAATTACACTTTGGATGGTGTATCAATACACCCAGTCACTACAAATATATAGGCATCCTTCCTTACTCAGTTGCTGGAGATGAAGGAACTTTGTGTCCTGAACACAAAGCGTTACGTTTGGGGCAAATCCAACACAACACATCACTGAGTACCACTCTTCATATTTTCAAGCATGGTGGTGGCTGCATCATGTTATGTTTTAGGATAAAAAGAAACATAATAAAGCTAAGCACAGGCAAAATCCTAGGGGAAAACCAGTCTGCATTCCAACAGACACTGGGAAATAAATATCAATAACCTAAAACACAAGGCCAAATATACACTGGGGTTGCTTACCAAGATGACATTTTATGTTCCTGAGGGTCCTAGTTACAGTTTTGACTTAAATCGGCTTGAAAATGGCTGTCTAGCAATGATCAACAACCAACTTGACAGAGCTTGAAGAATTTAAAAAAGAATAATGTGCAAATATGGTACAATCCAGGTGTGACTTACCCAGAAATACTCACAGTGTAATCGCTGCCAACGGTGATTCTAACATGTATTGACTCAGGGGTGAGAATACGTATGTAAATTATATTTTCTGTATTTAATTTTCAATACATTTGCAAAAACATAATTTGAGAAGATTATTTTTTTAAATCCATTTTGAATTCAGGCAGTAACACAACAAAATGTAGAATAAGTCAAGGGGCATGAATACTTCTGAAGGCACTGTAAGTTAACAACGAAGTAAGAGGGTCAGCCTACTTTCTGATACAGAATGCAGTGATGTGTACTGAACCTATCGCCCGTAATAAAGCGTACTGCGTCCAATGGCTTCAATACAATGGCAGCTGCATTCATATAGGCAATATCCCCATAGCCTGTAACTGGTCGACTGAATGATTTGTTTTCTGCTATTATATTAGATTCCTATAAAAGAAGCCCATTTTGATTCTTAATTTCTTAACTAACTCATCAACATGCTTTTTGAAAGATAGCTTTTTGTCAATCCAGATGCCCAGATATTTATAAGCGGGGACACGATCAATCAGGGCACCATCCAGTGTACATATGCATAAATCATTAGATACATTTTTATGTGATTTGGAGAATAACATATACTTGGTTTTACCTGCATTAAGTACCAATTTCAGTTCAACAAAGGGGGCAATAGCATACACAACAGTGTCATCTGCATACAGGTGTATATAATTTTTTTTGCAGATAGACCATCATTGTTTATATAGACAGTAAAAAGTACAGGACCTAAAATCAATCCCTGTAGGACACCTTTCTTAATATCAAGGAAACCTGACTTAGCACCATTAGAAAAAACGCATTGTGTCCATGGCAGCACTTTGCTTCCTCCTATCCATACCCTTTAACCACATCATTTAACACCAAGGTTGCAGCAGAGATGGTTCTATGACCCGGCATGAAAGACACTTGAAACCCTACCTCTTTAAGGAATACCGGGAATAGTCTAACAGTAATCCTTCTACACCTCCCCTCCCCCAGTGGTGGTTGTCCCACTGGCTATCCTAAGTTGAATGCACCAATTTGTAAGTCAATCTGGATAAGAGCATCTGCTAATTGACTTAAATGTAAATGTAAATGATGTCATTTGCTAAGTCACCACTCAATAAGTATTTGTGAGGGTAATCTGTCAACATTAGGTCAATCAGCGAGGAGTTTGCTGGGTTTCATCTATACTGAACAAAAATATAAACGCAACATGTAAAGAGTTGGTCCCATGTATCATGAGCTGAAATAAAAGCCCCCAGAAATGTTCCATAAGCACAAAAAGCATATTTCTCTCCAATTTTGTGCACAAATTTGTTTACAACCCTGTTAGTGAGCATTTCTCCTTTGCCAAGATAATCCATCCACTTGACAGGTGTGGCATATCAAGAAGCTGATTAAATAGCATGATCATTACATAGGTGCACCTTGTGCTGAGGACAATAAAAGGCCACTCTAAAATGTGCAATTTTGTCACACAACACAATGCCACAGATGTCTCATGTTTTGAGGGAGCGTGCAATTTGGCATGCTGACTGCAGGAATGTCCACAATAGCTTTTTCCAGAGTATTGAATGTTAATTTCTTTACCATAAGCTGCCTCCAACGTCGTTTTAGAGAATTTGGCAGTACGTCGAACCGGCCTCACAACAGCAGACCACATGTAACCACACCAGCCCAGGACCTCCATATCCGGCTTCTTCACCTGCGGGATCGTCTGAGACCAGCCACCCGGACAGCTGATGAAACTGAAGAGTATTTCTGTCTGTAATAAAGCCCTTTTGTGGGGAAAAACTCATTCTGATCGGCTGGGCCTGGCTCCCCAGTGGGTGGGCCTGGCTCCCAAGTGGCTGCGCCCCTGCCCAGTCATGTGATATCCATAGATTAGGGCCTAATGAATTCATTTCAATTAACTGATTTCCTTATATGAAATGTAACTCAGTAAAATCGTTGAAATTGTTGCATGTTGCATTTATATTTTTGTTCAGTATATAACCAAAAACTCAAACTTTTGGGGATAGTGACACTTATAGAACATGCTGCCTCAAGAGTCGATTTCACATATATAGCCACCGTTAACCCCTTTTCAGTCCATCACACCTAAAGATGTTGTAATCAGCAATTCTTTATCTCTCAATTGGCTAGAGTTGTTGCATAACAGATGACCATTCATTTAATTGCAAATCCACATCGTAGACAGCCCGACAGTGACCCCTTTTGTTCAAGGATGTATACCACATCCACACTGCACATTATTGTTATCAAGTATCTGACATTATTATCAGATCTTATTACACATTAAAGACAATGGTAAACTAAGGACAGTAGTTATGCCTGACCAAAACATTAATTTATTCTGTAGGTATGTTGACCTATTGCAAAGTGCGATACTAATGTGGTAAAGAAAGTCTGTCCTCTGTGGTCTGCAGATGGGATGGCAGCCATTTTGGTTTCAAACTAACTGTGGCTCTGTCAACTCACAGGTAGGCCTACTGTAGTCAGACTGCTATTAGATTAACATATTTTACTAGCCATCCTAATCAATTGTAAACATTACAAAAATTACAAAACATAAAGCTGAGTAAATCACATAAAAACAGATGATACAGATTGGCCTATTCTTTTTTCATCATAATACCTGATTTCTGCCTATTTCATTGTATAGAGGGACTAAATAATTCAATCAAATGGGAAACATATCTCTTGCTTTCTTCTACAGGGACATTAAAATGAAAATGATAAACTAGTTGCACAAGGTGCATGTGTTAGTGATTGCATATTAATTTACAACAGACCAGAACAATGTGGCTTGGTTGAAGCTTATGGCACAACTCCTCTCCCCTATCTGACCTAAATTACTTGTATCTATAGGAAGAGTCTATTTCCAAAACACTTGTGTTTTTTCATCAGAAATTATTTTTTATGGGTCCCTTCCTTTGTGTGTAAAATATTACTATTCTCAGCTTTTTAATTAATAGATTTTAGATGTGTATGAAAATGTGTTTTTTTGAAAAGCCATATATCCATTGTTTAGCTGGAATGGAATGTTCATATCCTGTATATTTGACTGCCATATGTGGTTGTTTCAGCTAGCTACTGTATATTTAAGATAAATGCACTTACTGTAAGTCGCTCTGGATAAGAGCATCTGCTAAATGACTAAAATGTCAAATGTAAATGTTTTACATACAGATCTCATATTACTATATTGAAGACTTTTAAAAGATATATATATATATATATATATTGATGTCACAAATGTATCATTTGTACAGTTCTTTTAAAAATGTCATTTTTTGTAACATTTGATTGTAAAAAAAAAAAAAAGTGGCAGTACTACTTATTTCTCTGAGAGTGAGGCATACAGTGGCTTGCGAAAGTATTCACCCCCATTGGCATTTTTCCTATTTTGTTGCCTTACAACCTGGAATTAAAATGGATTTTTGGGGGGTTTGTATCATTTGATTTACACAACATGCCTACCACTTTGAAGATGCAAAATAACTTTTTTTGTGAAACAAACAAGAAATAAGACAAAAAAACGGAAAACTTGAGCGTGCATAACTATTCACCCCCGCAAAGTCAATACATTGTAGAGCCACCTTTTGCAGCAATCACAGCTGCAAGTCTCTTGGGGTATGTCTCTATAAGCTTGGCACATCTAGCCACTGGGATTTGAGCCCATTCTTCAAGGCAAAACTGCTCCAGCTCCTTCAAGTTGGATGGGTTCTGCTGCTGTACAGCAATCTTTAAGTCATCCCACAGATTCTAAACTGGATTGAGGTCTGGGCTTTCACTAGGCCATTCCAAGACATTTAAATGTTGCCCCTTAAACCACTCGAGTGTTGCTTTAGCAGTATGCTTAGGGTCATTGTCCTGCTGGAAGGTGAACCTCCGTCCCAGTCTCAAATCTCTGGAAGACTGAAACAGGTTTCCCTCAAGAAGTTCCCTGTATTTATCGCCATCCATCATTCCTTCAATTCTGACCAGTTTCCCAGTCCCTGCCGATGAAAAACATCACCTCAGCATGATGCTGCCACCACCATGCTTCACTGTGGGGATGGTGTTCTCGGGGTGATGAGAGTTGTTGGGTTTGCGCCAGACATAGCGTTTTCCTTGATGGCCAAAAAGCTCAATTTTAGTCTCATCTGACCAGAGTACCTTCTTCCATATGTTTGGGGAGTCTCCCACATGCCTTTTGGCGAACACGAAATGTAGTTACTTATTTTTTTCTTCAAGCAATGGCTTTTTTCTGGCCACTCTTCCGTAAAGCCCAGCTCCGTGGAGTGTACGGCTTAAAAGTGGTCCTATGGACAGATACTCCAATCTCCGCTTTGGAGCTTTGCAGCTCCTTCAGGGTTATCTTTGGTCTCTTTGCTGCCTCTCTGATTAATGCCATCCTTGCCTGGTCCGTGAGTTTTGGTGGGCGGCCCTCTCTTGGCAGGTTTGTTGTGGTGGCATATTCTTTCCATTTTTTAATAATGGATGTAATGGTGCTCCGTGGGATGTTCAAAGTTTTATAACCCAATCCTGATCTGTACTTCTCCACAACTTTGTCCCTGACCTGTTTGGAGAGCTCCTTGGTCTTCATGGTGCCGCTTGCTTGGTGGTGCCCCTTGCTTAGGGGTGTTGCAGACTCTGGGGCCTTTCAGAACAGGTATATATATACTGACATCATGTGACAGATCATGTGACACTTAGATTGCACACAGGTGGACTTTATTTAACTAATTATGTGACTTCTGAAGGTAATTGGTTGCACAAGATCTTATTTAGGGGCTTCATAGCAAAGAGTGTGAATACATATGCACGCAACACTTTTCCGTTATTTATTTTTTAGAATGATTTGAAACAAGTTATTTTTTTCAATTCACTTCACCAATGTCCATTACATGAAATCCAAATTAAAATCCATTTAAATTACAGGTTGTAACAAAATAGGAAAAACGCCAAGGGGGATGAATACTTTTGCAAGGAACTGTATATACAGTTGAAGTCGGAAGTTTACATACACTTAGGTTGGAGTCATTAAAACTCATTTTTCAACCACTCCACAAATGTCTTGTTAACAAGCAAGTCGGTTAGGACATCTACTTTGTGCATGACACAAGTCATTTGTCCAACAATTGTTTACAGACAGATTTTTTCTCTTATAATTCACTGTATCACAATTCCAGTGGGTCAGAAGTTTACATACACTAAGTTGACTGTGCCTTTAAACAGCTTGGAAAATTCCAGAAAATTATGTCATGGCTTTAGAAGCTTATGATAGGCTAATTGAGATCATTTGAGTCAATTGGAGATGTACCTGTGGATGTATTTCAAGGCCTACTTTCAAACACAGTGCCTCTTTGCTTGACATCATGTGAAAATCTAAAGAAATCAGCCAAGACCTCAGAAAAAAAATTGGAGACCTCCACAAGTCTGGTTCATCCTTGGGAGCAATTTCCAAACGACTGAAGGTACCACGTTCATCTGTACAAACAATAGTACGCAAGTAGAAACACAATGGGAACACGCAGCCGTCATACTGCTCAGGAAGGAGACGCGTTCTGTCTCCTAGAGATGAACGTACTTTGGTGTGAGAAGTGCAAATCAATCCCAGAACAACAGCAAAGGACCTTGTGAAGATGCTGGAGGAAACAGGTACAAAAGTATCTATATCCACAGTAAAACAAGTCCTATATCGACATAACCTGAAAGGCCGCTCAGCAAGGAAGAAACCACTGCTCCAAAACCGCCATAACAAAGCCAGACTACGGTTTGCAACTGCACATGGGGACAAAGATAGTACTTTTTGGAGAAATGTCCTCTGGTCTAATGAAACAAAAATAGAACTGTTTGGCCATAATGATCGTTATGTTTAGAGGAAAAAGGGTGGGCTTGCAAGCCGGAGAACACCATCCCAACCGTGAAGCACAGGGGGGGGCAGCATCATGCTGTGGGGGTGCTTTGCTGCAGGATGGACTGGTGCACTTCACAAAATAGATGGCCTCATGAGGAAGGAAAATTATGTGGATATGTTGAAGCAACATCTCAAGATATCAGTCAGGAAGTTAAAGCTTGGTCGCAAATGGGTCTTCCAAATGGACAATGACCCCAAGCATACTTCCAAAGTTGTGGCAAAATGGTTTAAGGACAACAAAGTCAAGGTATTGGAGTGGCCATCACAAAGCCCTGACCTCAATCCTATAGAAAATTTGTGGGCAGAACTGAAAAGGCGTGTGCGAGCTAGGAGGCCTACAAACCTGACTCAGTTACACCAGCTCTGTCAGGAGGAATGGGCCAAAATTCACCCAACTTATTGTGGGAAGCTTGTGGAAGGCTACCCGGATAATTTGACCCAAGTTAAACAATTTAAAAGCAATGCTACCAAATACGAATTTAGTGTATGTAAACCTCTGACCCACTGGGAATGTGATGAAAGAAATAAAAGCTGAAATAAATCCTTCTCTCTACTATTATTCTGACATTTCACATTCTTAAAATAAAGTTGTGATCCTAACTGACCTAAGACAGGGAATTTTTACTAGGATGAAATGTCAGGAATTGTGAAAAAATGAGTTTAAATGTATTTGGGTAAGGTGTATGTAAACTTCAACTGTATAGTATTTTGCCAAAAAACATGATTGTCTCTCTGAAATGAAACCATCAAGTGATAGATTTAAAACAAATTAATGTCTGTCATTGAACAACCCCATGCCATGACTAGATAGTGAAAAAAACCACCAATGTCTTTCATAATTTCTTTAAACAATAAAAGCTAATATACCAACACTTCTAAAAATGGATGTATAGTATTTTGGAATGAAACGTCATATGTAAACTGATATATACAGTATGTATGCAAGCATGAAATTAATAGATGTGGCTGAATGTAGGCTTATACTATAGGTCTCTCTGTTTTCTCAGTTTGCAACAGCCAGGAACCCTATCTTACAGTATCTTTCAGCTATATCTGGTGTCCATCCCTAATGGCCGAACCACTAGAACGCATGGGCGACTCTCATCAACTGTCACTTGTCCTCGGCTAGGGAAGGCCTCACGTGTGACAGAGCTCCCATTGTTAGTGAGAGATGACACAAACTCAAAGGATTTGTTCTTCCCAATCCCTTGGTGCAGGCTGAGTTCCAGTTACACTGTGTGCTGAGTGCTCTGGGCACATACTCAGATCATATCACTAGGAGTGACAGGATACACACAGACAGAGCCTTGAGGAAAAACCAGGGCTTTTGTCCCAGACAATGGAGACATCACTGGAAATGTAATCCCACCGCAGTGGTGCATTTACAGCGTCCCTTTACAAGGCTACATGCCTGTCTGTGTAAGTTGTAAGGTTGTTGTCTGCATTTGACAAGTTTCAAGTTGTATTAGTCATAGGGGAGAGTGGCGTAAATTGAGCCACCCTTGTTTCTAGGAAACCATACACAAAATGTATAATTTGACCAAATATTAAGGAAGAAGTCATCACTTCATCGAGTCTGTGAAGGAAGAAAAAAATGGAAAGCAAGTTAGGTCCAAAAAACTGATTTTCATCAAGTCAAATGAATTTATTGTGTAAGAGGTTTCATGATGCTTGTGTATAAATCAAAGTAGATCATTATAAGATTGTTCTATACATCAGTTGGGGTCTCGTATAAGCTTTAATATGAGGTCCTAAACTTAGCATGAAAGTGCATCCTTGTAGCTGTGTGGGCTAATATAGTCAAAATGTTTGTCTTGGGGTAAGTTGAGCCAATGGCCATAGGATAAGTTGAGCCAATGGCTGAGCCAATGGAAAGTTGAGCAAATTGAAGTGTTTTCTTCTCAGGCACAATGTAAGGCATTATCGCTGGGATATGAAGTAACAACCGGGCCTGGCCTATGTTAAAAGTGTTTTTAAAAAGTACAACATGTTTGTTAGGTGTTAAGCCTGTGTTAAAAGATGCTTAAAATGATTAAAAGACAAAAAAGTGATTGTGATTGTGTTGAATTGTGTTTGGGAAATAAAGATAGACATGGTTTTAAAAAGGTAGTGGTAATATTTCATTCAGTACAGAAATGTGTAGGCGGCTTAACGTTCCCTGTCCTGCCACTCAACTTACCCCATACCCAGTTGTGCCAAGAGACCACTTTTTTAGACAAGTTACACTATATATACAAAAGTATGTGGACACCCCTTCAAATTAGTTGATTAGGCTATTCAACGCCACACCCGTTGCTGACAGGTGTATAAAATCGAGCACACAGCCATGCACTCTCCATAGACAAACATTGGCAGTAGAATGGCCTTACTGAAGAGCTCAGTAACTTTCAGCATGGCACCGTCATAGGATGCCACCTTTTAAACAGATCGTCACATTTCAAGTCAGATCGTCACATTTCTGCCCTGCTAGAGCTGCCCCGGTCACCTGTAAGTGCTGTGAAGTTGAAACATCTAAGACCAACAACAGCTCAGCCGCGAAGTGGTAGGCCACACAAGCTGACAGAACGGGTCCGCTGAGTGATGAAGTGCTTAGCTCGTAAAAATCGTCTGTCCTTGGTTGCAACACTCACTACCGAGTTCCAAATTGCCTCTGGAAGCAACGTCAGCACAATAACTGTTTGTCGGGAGCTTCATGAAATGGGTTTCCATGGCCGAGCAGCAGCACACAAGCCTAAGATCACCATGCGCAATGCAAAGCGTCGGCTGGAGTGGTGTAAAGCTCGCCGCCATTGGACTCTGGAGCAGTGGAAACACGTTCTTTGGAGTGATGAATCACACTTCACTATCTGGCAGTCCGGCAGACAAATCTGGGTTTGGCGGATGCCAGGAAAATGCTACCTGCCCCAATACATAGTGCCAACTGTAAAGTTTGGTGGAGGAGGAATAATGGTCTAGGGCTGTTTTTCATGGTTCGGGCTAGGCCCCTTAGTTCCAGTGAAGGGAAATCTTAACGCTACAGCATACAATCACATTCTAGACGATTCTGTGCTTCCAACTTTGTGGCAACAGTTTGGGGAAGGCTCTTTCCTGTTTCAGCATGACAATGCCCCCGTGCACAAAGCGAGGGACATGCAGAAATGGTTTGTCGAGATCGGTCTGGAAGAACTTGACTGGCCTGCACAGAGCCCTGACCTCTACCCCATCGAACACCTTTGGAATGAGTTCGCCCAACATCAGTGCCTGACCTCACTAATGCTCTTGTGGCTGAATGGACGCAAGTCCCCGCAGCAATGTTCCAACATCTAGTGGGAACCCTTCCCAGAAGAGTGGAGGCTGATATATGATTTTGGAATGAGATATTCGACGAGCCGTATGTCCACATACTTTTGGTTATGTAGTGTATGTTTTCAAAACTGTAATGTTTACATGAATTCTGATTATTTCCAGGGATACATAACATCCTGAAATATATGTAGATATCTTTGTTAGAAAGATTACTATATTTCCCTTGAAGGAGTGATGCTGAATGTAATAAATGTATCAACTTACCCCACTGTCCCCTATGTACAGGATTCACAAGGTATACACTGTCCAATGAAATGCTTACTTGCAGGTTCCTTCTTGACAATGCAACAACAATAATAAATAAATAAAAAGATAAGAACATGAAGTAAATGGCTCAGTAGACTAGAATAAATATTTTAGCATAAGTATAATACAGGAAGGCACAATTCATAGCACAATATTTACGTGTTTAAATTGTGCAGTATTTAGCCATATTAATAATAGTGGTAGCAGCAGTTGTGATGTGTGCGTGCTATGTTGCAGAGTGTCAGTGCAGGTGGTCAGTCCAGTTCAAGTGTTCAGCAGTCTGATGGTTTGTAGCTCTGAGCCTGTTGGTATCAGACCTCATGCTCCAATACAGTCTGCCCGACAGTAAGGGAGTGAGCAACTCGTGGCTGGGGTGTGTGGGGTCCTTGATGATGCTGCGGGCCTTCCTCAGGCACCGTTTCAAGTAGATGTCCTGGATGGGTAGCAGCATGGTCCCAGAGATGTCGCAGTGATGACTGAGGGTTTGGTCTATGTCCTCACGTGAAAAAGGCTCACTTATATTATTTAGATCTAGTGCCATCATGAATGGGCAGTGGATTATCTGTGTTTTCACAGTTTGTTACTTTACAGAGACGAGTAATGTTATTCCTTTCCCGAAGAAAGTCAGTGAATTGGTAAGTTGTAATAGTATATTTTTATTTAGGTGCATACTCCTACGACTTCAACAAGGTTTATGGAAGTTCAAATTAGAGATTGACATATTTGCAACTCAAATACGTGGCAATGTCCATTATACTGTATATAGTAACAACTTTCATTAATAAGCCACTATACACGCTTAAACACAATGCTTATAACTGCTTAATAAATTATTAAAATTTAATTGATGCTATAATATTCATGTATTAAAAACATTCAGTCATTAAAGATATTAATATAATATGTATAAGTAAAGTAATTTCATAGTTTTTTATCCAGACTGGCCAGCTAGAGGGCTATGATTGTTCAGAGCCCTATACTACGAATGTAGTTTGAGGAGTTAGCGAAGTAACTTTGGTTAATTCTGAGTTCAACTCGGGATCAATGGTACCACGAAATGGGCTCACCTTTTAGCCAGGTCAATTTCGATGGCAGCGAATACTTCAGAACTAACCTGCTCCGGGGCAGGCTAGCAGGGCTAACAACATTTACCCTGAATGAAGGGTCTGAGGCACGAGTTGAGGACCAATCAATGTGAGCAAGACCTTGTGAGCAAGACCTTTAAACAGGTCAACATTCACAAGGCCGCGGGGCCAGACGGATTACCAGGAAATGTACTAAGAGCATGCGCGGACCAACTGGCAAGTGTCTTCACTGACATTTTCAACCTCTCACTGACCAAGTCTGTAATATCTACATGTTTCAAGCAGACCCCCTCCAGCCTCTCTCAGCCTATTGCGGACAGTCTGAGCACTGATGGAGGGATTGTGCGTTCCTGGTGTAACTCGGGCAGGAACCCTGGGCATCTTTCTTTTGGTGTTTTTCAGAGTCAGTGGAAAGGCCTCTTTAGTGTCCTAAGTTTTCATAACTGTGACCTTAATTGCCTACCGTCTGTAAGCTGTTAGTGTCTTAACGACCATTCCACAGGTGCATGTTCATTAATTGTTTATGGTTCATTGAACAAGCATGGGAAACAGTGTTTAAACCTTTTACAATGAAGATCTGTGAAGTTATTTAGATTTTTACAAATTCTTTTTGAAAGACAGGGTCCTGAAAGAGGGATGTTTTTTTTTTTTGCTGAGTTTAGGTCCTGGCAGGAAGCTTGGCCCCAGTGATGTACTGGGCTGTACGCACTACCCTCTGTAGCGCCTTACGGTCGGATGCCGAGCAGTTACCATACCAGGCGAGATGCAACTGGTCAGGATGCTCTCAATGGTGCAGATGTAGATCTTTTTGAGGATCTGGGGACCCATGCCAAATCTTTTCAGTCTCCTGAGGGGGAAAAGGCGTTGTCGTGCCCTCTTCACAACTTTCTTGGTGTGTTTGGACCATGATAGTTTGTTGGTGATGTGGACAACAAGGAACTTGGAACTCTCGAACCGCTTCACTACAGCCCTGTCGATGTGAATAGGGGCGTGTTCGGCCCTCCTTTTCCTGTAGTCCACGATCATCTCCTTTGTCTTGCTCACATTGAGGGAGAGGTTGTTGTCACGGCACCACACTGCCAGGTCTCTGACCTCCTCCCTATAGGCAGTCTCATCGTTGTCGGTGATCAGGCCTACCACCGTTGTGTCGTCAGCAAACTTAATGATGGTGTTGGAGTCGTGCTTGGTCACGTAGTCGTGGGTGAACAGGGAGTACAGGAGGGGACTAAGCACGCACCCCTGAGGGGCCCCTGTGTTGAGGATCAGCATGGCAGATGTGTTGTTGCCTACCCTTACCACCTGGGGGCGGCCTGTCAGGAAGTCCAGGATTGCAGAGGGAGGTGTTTAGTCCAAGGGTCCTTAGCTTAGTGATGAGCTTTGTGGGCACTATGGTATTGAATGCTGAACTGTAGTCAATGAACAGCATTCTCACATAGGTGTTCCTTTTGTCCAGGTGGGAAAGGGCAGTGTGGAGTGCGATTGCGTCATCTGAGGATCTGTTGGGGCGGTATGCAAATTGGAGTGGGTCTAGGGTTTCCGGGATGATGGTGTTGATGTGAGCCATGACCAGCCTTTCAAAATACTTAATGGCTACCAACGTGAGTGCTACGGGGCCGTAGTCATTTAGGCAGGTTACCTTTGCTTTCTTGTGCACAGGGACTAACGGGGTCTGCTTGAAACATGTAGATATTACAGACTCGGTCAGTGAGAGGTTGAAAATGTCAGTGAAGACACTTGCCAGTTGGTCCGCGCATGCTCTTAGTACATGTCCTGGTAATCCGTCTGGCCCCGCGGCCTTGTGAATGTTGACCTGTTTAAAGGTCTTGCTCACATCGGCTATGGAGAGCGTGATCACACAGTCGTCCGGAACAGCTGTTGCTCTCATGCATGCTTCAGTATTGCTTGCCTCGAAGCGAGAATAAAAGGCATTTAGCCCATCTGGTAGGCTTGCGTCACTGGGCAGCTCTCGGCTGGGTTTCCCTTTGTAGTCCATAATAGTTTGCAAGCCCTGCCACATCCGACGCTTTGCCTGTTTGATGATTTGTCTGAGGGCATAGCGGGATTTCTTATAAGCGTCCGGATTAGTGTCCCGCTCCTTGAAAGTAGCAGCTCTAGCCTTTTGCTCGGTGCGGATGTTGCCTGTAATCCATGGCTTCTGGTTGGGATATGTACGTACGGTCACTGTGGGGACGACATCGTCGATGCACTTATTGATGAAGCTGGTGACTGAGGTGGTATACTCTTCAATGCCATTGGATGAATCCCGGAACATATTCCAGTCTGTGCTGGCAAAACAGTCCTGTAGCGTAGCATCTGCATCATCTGACCACTTCCGTATTGAGCGAGTCACTGGTACTTCCTGCTTTAGTTTTTGCTTGTAAGCAGGGATCAGGATGATATAATTGTGGTCAGATTTGCCAAATGGAGGGTTGAGGGAGAGCTGTGTGTGGCGTACAGGTGGTCTTGAGTTTTTTTCCCTCTGGTTGCACATGACATGCTGGTAGAAATGAGGTAAAACGGATTTAAGTTTGCCTACATTAAAGTCCCTGGCCACTAGTAGTGCCGCTTCTGGATGAGCATTTTCTTGTTAGCTTATGGCCTTATACAACTCGTTGAGTGCGGTCTTAGTGCCAGCGTCGGTTTGTGGTGGTAAATAGCCGGCTACGGAAAATATAAATGAAAACTCTCTTGGTAGATAGTGTGGTCTACAGCTTATCATGAGGTACTCTACCTCAGGCGAGCAATACCACGAGACTACCTTAATATTAGGCATCGCGCACCAGCTGTTATTGACAAATAGACACACATCCCCACCCCTCGTCTTACCGGACGTAGCTGTTCTGTCTTGCCGATGCACAGAAAACCCAGCCAACTGTATATTATCTGTGTCGTCATTCAGCCACGACTTGGTGAAACATAAGATATTACAGTTTTTAATGTCCTGTTGGTAGGATAGTCTCGAACGGAGCTCATCCTGTTTATACTCCAGTGATTGCACATTGGCCAATATAATGGATGGTAGAGGCGGGATACACACTCGCCAACTAATTCTCACAAGTCACCCTAATCTCTGCCTCCTGTATTTCCTTCTTTCCTGACGGGGATTTGGGCCTTGTCTGGGAGCAACATTATATCCTTCGCGTCAGACTCATTAAACAAAAAATATTTGTCCAGTTCAAGGTGAGTAATCGCTGTTCTGATATCCAGAAGCTCTTTTCGGTCATAAGAGACGGTAGCATCAACATTATGTACAAAATAAGTTACAAACAATGCCTACTAACTTGTCAACAAGTTAACAAATGATATGTTGGAGTCACGTCTCCAACTCAACTAAAAATTAAAGTTAAGAATGGGATTAAACCAGTGGCTCAAATAGAACTATCCAATCAGTAGATACAGTACATATCTTTTAAATGTTGATTTTGGTTTGCCCTGTCAACAAAACACAATTCAATATTGCTTTTGTAATACAGTAAATAGCCTAAAGTTAAGGCTATCTTACAAATAATGTAACATTCAATCTTAAAATGAGTAACACATCCAAGGCCACATTGAGGTTACTGTAACTATACATTTCTTGAACTGTGCTTTTAAATGGTTGAAAGCACAGTGATAGATATTTTGTTTTTTTCCACTGTAATTTGGTTGCGCTTTTAGATGGTTGAAAGCATAGTGATAACACATTGGAAATTCAACAAACTTTTGGATGTATTTTTGAGTGGGTTGTAATCTCATTGATCAATGTCTCAACCAAATACTACTCAAATATCCACGTTGAAATGACATGAAGTGCCCAGTGGGAAGACTCTGGATTTAACTTCTAAGACTTTGGGTAGGGGGTCTACTAAGCTAACATATGGAATTGTTTTAAGATGGTCATACCATGGATCATTTTGAAATGTATATCAATAAAATATATTGAATTTGGCCTTCACTACTATAGCCCATAGAAACGCACTGAATAACACATTCCTAAATGGCAAAAAAGTCAGTAAAAAAAAAAGAATAATATGGAATAAGGTTTTGAAGTGTCTTGTCCTATATCTAGGAGATATACAGTGCATTCGGAAAGTATTCAGACCCCTTGACTTTTTCCACATTTTGTTACGTTACAGCCGTATTCTAAAATTGATTAAATTGTTTTTTTTTCACTCTCATCAATCTACACACAATACCCCACAATGACAAAGCAAAAACAGGTTTATAAATGTTTTACATAAGTATTCAGACCCTCTACTCAGTACTTTGTTGAAGCACCTTTGGCAGCGATTACATCCTCAGGTCTTCTTGGGTATGACGCTACAAGCTTGGCACACCTGTATTTGGAGAGTTTCTCCCATTCCTTTCTACAGATCCTCTCAAGCTCTGTCAGGTTGGATGGTGAGCCGCGCGGCACAACTATTTTCAGGTCTCGCCAGAGATGTTCGATTGGGTTCAAGTCTGGGCTCAGGCTGGGCCACTCAAGGACATTCAGAGACTTGTCCCGAAGCCACTCCTGTGTTGTCTTGGCTGAATGCTTAGGGTCATTGTCCTGTTGGAAGGTCAACCTTCGCCCCAGTCTGAAGTCCTGAGTGCTCTGGAGCAATTTTTCATCAAGGATCATTGCTCCGTTCATATTTCCCTCAATTCTGACTAGTCTCCCAGTCCCTGCCACTGAAAAACATCCCCACAGCATGATGCTGCCACCACCATGCTTCACCGTAGGGATGGTGCCAGGTTTCCTCCAGCCTTGACGCTTGGCATTCAGGCCAAAGAGTTCAATCTTGGTATCATCAGACCAGAGAATCTTGTTTCTCATGGTCTGACAGTCCTTTAGGTGCCTTTTTGCAAACTCCAAGCGGGCTGTCATGTGCATTTTACTGAGTAGTTGCTTCCGTATGGCCACTCTACTATAAAGACCTGATGGTTGTCCTTCTGGAAGGTTATCCAATCTCCACAGAGGAAGTCTGGAGTTCTGTCAGAGTGACCATCGGGTTCTTGGTGACCTCCCTGACCAAGGCCCTTCTCCCCCGATTGCTCAGTTTGGCCGGGCGGCCAGCTCTACGAAGAGTCTTGGTGGTTCCAAACTTCTTCCATTTAAGAACGATAGAGGCCAATGTGTTCTTGGGGACCTTCAATGCTGTAGACATTTTTTGGTACCCTTCCCCAGATCCGTGCCTCGACACAATCCTGTCTCGGAGCTCTACGGACAACTCCTTCGACCTCATGGCTTGGTTTTTGCTCTGACATGCACTGTCAACTGTGGGACCTTATATGGACAGGTGTGTGCCTTTCCAAATCATGTCCAGTCAATTGAATTTACCACAGGTGGACTCCAATCAAGTTGTAGAAACATCTCAAGGATGATCAATGGAAACAGGATGCACCTGAGCTCAATGTAGAGTCTCATAGCAAAGGGTCTGAATACCTATGTAAGGTGTTTCTGTTTTTAATTTTTAATACATTTGCTAAAAAATCTAAAAACCTGTTTTCACTTTGTCATTATGGGGTATTGTGTGTAAATTGATGAGGATTATTTATTTATTTATTCCATTTTGCTGTAAGTTAACAATGTGGAAAAAAGTCATTTTCAGAATGCACTGTAAGAAAGCTCAGGAAATTGTATGTTTTTTACACATATTTAACCCCTTATTTTTGTTGGCACAAAACTACCTCCATACTTCCATTCATCTGTATGGGTTACCTTCAGACGAGTGACACTTGTGGTAGTAACGCAATCGTGTTCGAGAGTCTCATCTTTCCATAGAATGGTGATATTAGTTGACAGGCCAAACTGTTCGGATGCTACAGACGTTTTCATGAGAAGAAACTGATTTTCGGGATGTCTGCTGGTCTGACGAACAGCACTGTAGCTCTTCCACTTTCCACCGGAGATGCGGAATGGCGACATAGGCAGATGCGGTAGATTGAGATGCAGCCTATGCAACAAAAAAAAAACGGAAGGATTTTGATTGGGATTTTGTTGAGAAGAACGCATTTCACTACCTCACCAACCTGACGTATGCCGATCTTAGTGGTAATAAACTAGTTGTTGCCAATACGAATCCATTCAACTCACTGAATAATGTCCTGCTCAATTTGGCCATGAATCAGATAGAAATGGTTGACGTACTCTGTCAAAGGAGAAAATAGCTAAATTCACCTGAATGACAACCCTTAGGCATGCAACTGTTCCAACATTGAATTAATTGGTTGGATTCAGAGCAATACCAATAAATGTATTAACATAGATAGGACAACATGTGTTGGTTCAAAGGAAAGGTTGTCAGATGTGCATTTGCTGGCATGTTAGCATTTGGACATGTTATGTCAATGGCAATTTTAACAATTGCATTTGTCATAGTAAAGAAAACTAAGAAAGAAATACAGAGGATATTAAATGTTTTAAAGGGTAACACTTTATTTGGATATAGTCCCCTGCAGATGGTATAGATGTTCAACTAGCTATCAACAAACTGTTCAGCTAAGAAAAATGCAAGACAATGATGGAAGACTGAACACAGCGGTTTAAAAAAACGTAATATTCAATATCTATAAGTTAGACTAAATATTAGCACTTCACATATTGGTGGGTATTAACCTTCAATCTGGATAACAACACAAATCAAATCATAAGGCTAGAGAAATGTATCTACAAATATTACGAAAACAAGCAACACCCAAACATGACGGAGAGTAAACAAGGAGAACCAATCTCCAAAAGAAAACGCGACTCCTTGACGGACACAGATTATTTATGCTTTTCACCACCGGGAATGGTAAGGGTGGAAACCTATCTGTTAAAATCGATAAATGACAAACTGGGCATTCTTAAATTAGTCAGTAAAGATATAAAGGAGTTGAAGGCCTCGAGATGAGTGACGAAAAAGCTGCGACAATGGAGAAAGAAACAAACAAGCTAAAAGGGACAGTCAATAAGATTGAAACTGACGTTAATGAACTGAAAAAGGATAACATCTTTCTGAGAGAAGCCTTACTTACATTTACATTTTAGTCATTTAGCAGATGCTCTTATCCAGAGCGACTTACAGTTAGTGAGTGCATACATTTTTTCATACTGGCCCCCCGTGGGAATCGAACCCACAACCCTGGCGTTGCAAACGCCATGCTCTACCAACTGAGCTACACAGGGCCCTGTACTTGACATACAGAGTATATCTATGAGAGAAAATCTGAAAGTGTGGTGAAGGAATTCTTTCTTACAGAGCTTCAGATCCCACGCGAAGCTGTCGACAAAATCCAAGTCAAACGTGTACACCATTTCGGACAGAGATATGAGCGCCTAATCATTGCCAAATGTGCTTTCTTTAAAGATAAAATAATGGTTAAAAGCCTGGGTAAAAGACATACTGGCACGAAAATAGGCATGAATGATCAGTTCCCGAAGGAAATTGCAGAATGGCGCAAAGTTATGTACCCAATTTTCAAGGAGAATAGGTTAAAAAGGAAACGTGTAGCTCTCGTTGTCGATAAACTGTATATTGATAACCAAATGTTCCGAGACGACAAAGACTACACCATGGCTATTCTAAATATTACAAAGTTCCCATAGAGGAGTCGAATAATGGAACACCTAATACCAGCCACGGTAGGAATTGTAATAACAATTTTTTTTATAGAAAAGCAATACAATACAACAATTGTTAAAGAAATAAACTACGACTACACTATACCATTCTAGATAGCGAATGTTGGAAAATAATAAGGATTAGTATTTTATAAATTGATAAGATCATATTAGAAGAAAGGATAATTTGCTAAATAATACATCTTCAAATATAAGGAACTGGAACACAAAAGTACTCAATCAACATGGTAGAGATAAAAACACAGCAAACTGAGGACATAGAAGGCACAGTATGTGGGTATGTGCGGATGTATTGTGATGGAACGTGGGGTGAGTGTTTTTGTGTTTGGAAAAGTATGGAGTTAAGTGAGTGAAAAAGGAAAACAGTTGCAAATCCCATAGCCCATGTCTGTTTGTGAGCAGGGGTTGTGAGAGAGAGCTTTCAATTTTGTGCAGATATGGGATATACATTTTAAAATAAATTATAAATATAGTTTATTTATTGTCCTATCATGATGGAATGGTCCCCAACCCTATATCCTAGACACCCACCTGAGCGACCCATACACTAAGGAGAAGTCCTTATCTGTTTTATGGGCCTACTGTAAGAAAGATGAATGTGGTCAGAGATCTACTAAAACAGCACCCCCCCCTCCCCCCCTCAAGATTCTGAGCCTGCCTGGCAGGATTGGTCCTTCAAAGCCAAAGCCCCCTGATGGGAGAGCATAATATACAAGGACATTCTCAAAGCTGCTAATGAGAATCTTGACGACCTTGTACCTAGCCGGTGGGGATTCCGGTGGGATGCCCACACCCAGGTAGTCGCAGTGCTGGCAACACTAGCTGCAGTAACCCATGTGGAGGGGGTCAAACTCGGACAATCAGAAAGGGGGCATATTATTGTGGCCCTGGTGGCACAAAACAATCAAAGGTCTGACTGTAGAGAGATGCTTGGGAAAATGGTCACAACGGGGGACCAGCATGTGTGTGTTTCAGGGGAAGGGGATGTATCTGATCTCCATCACCTAGGACTTGACAATGGTTAATCAAATTTTTGCTTAATTTTGCATGCCTTCTCAAACAGCTGCAACTGTATGTGCATTCGTAAATCAAGTCATTTCTTGAGTTGGGCTCAGGGATGCAACAACTGTTGAGCATCTGAGTTTATGGTTGTTTTTGGGGGAAGTGTGTGTGTGTGTGTGTGTGTGTGTGTGTGTGTGTGTGTGTGTGTGTGTGTGTGTGTGTGTATGTATCCCACATCTGTTGCTAGGGAGTAATGATATTAGGGACAATATAGGATCAATCACAATAATTGTTTGCTAAAATAATAATTGCTTGCAGAAAATGTAATTTTTGTAATGGCAATCCTAGTTAGAGGTAACAATTCTTTGCATGAACTGCCTACATTATTACGAATATTATTTGTTAATTATGGAAATTAAGATACGCAGGATTTTTAAAAATATATATACAGTACCAGTCAGAAGTTTTGACACACCTACTCATTCAAGGGTTTTTCTTTATTTTTACTATTTTCTACATTGTAGAATAATAGTGAAGACATCAAAACAATGAAATAACACATATGGAATCATGTAGTAACCAAAAAAGTGTTAAACAAATCAAAATATATTTTAAATTTGAGATTCTTCAAAGTAGCCACCCTTTGCCTTGATGACAGCTTTGCACACTCTTGACATTCTCTAAACCAGCATCATGAGGTAGTCACCTGGAATGCATTTCAATTAACAGGTGTGCCTTCTTAAAAGTTAATTTGTGGAATTTCTTTCCTTCTTAATGCGTTTGAGCCAATCAGTTGTGTTGTGACAAGGTAGGGGGGGTATACAGAAGATAGCCCTATTTGGTAAAAGACCAAGTCCATATTATGGCAAGAACAGCTCAAATAAGCAAAGAGAAACGACATTCCATCATTACTGACATGAAGGTCAGTCAATCCGGAACCTACCCACAACCTCTCCGATCATTTTCATGATGTCCATCCGGTTTGCTTCTATACAGTGGGGAGAACAAGTATTTGATAGAGACGGAATCTAAAACAAAAATCCAGAAAATCACATTGTATGATTTTTAAGTAATTCATTTTCATTTTATTGCATGACATAAGTATTTGATACATCAGAAAAGCAGAACTTAATATTTGGTACAGAAACCTGTTTGCAATTACAGAGATCATACGTTTCCTGTAGGTCTTGACCAGGTTTGCACACACTGCAGCAGGGATTTTGGCCCACTCCTCCATACAGACCTTCTCCAGATCCTTCAGGTTTCGGGGCTGTCGCTGGGCATTTCGGACTTTCAGCTCCCTCCAAAGATTTTCTATTGGGTTCAGGTCTGGAGACTGGCTAGGCCACTCCAGGACCTTGAGATGCTTCTTACGGAGCCACTCCTTAGTTGCCCTGGCTGTGTGTTTCAGGTCATTGTCATGCTGGAAGACCCAGCCACGACCCATCTTCAATGCTCTTACTGAGGGAAGGAGGTTGTTGGCTAAGATCTCGTGATACATGGCCCCATCCATCCTCCCCTCAATACGGTGCAGTCGTCCTGTCCCCTTTGCAGAAAAGCATCCCCAAAGAATGATGTTTCCACCTCCATGCTTCACGGTTGGTTGGGATGGTGTTCTTGGGGTTGTACTCATCCTTCTTCTTCCTCCAAACACGGCGAGTGGAGTTTAGACCAAAAAGCTCTATTTTTGTCTCATCAGACCACATGACCTTCTCCCATTCCTCCTCTGGATCATCCAGATGGTCATTGGCAAACTTCAGATGGGCCTGGACATGCGCTGGCTTGAGCAGGGGACCTTGCGTGCGCTGCAGGATTTTAATCCATGACGGCGTAGTGTGTTACTAATGGTTTTCTTTGAGACTGTGGTCCCAGCTCTCTTCAGGTCATTGACCAGGTCCTGCTGTGTAGTTCTGGGCTGATCCCTCACCTTCCTCATGATCATTGATGCCCCACGAGGTGAGATCTTGCATGGAGCCCCAGACCAAGGGTGATTGACCGTCATCTTGAACTTCTTCCATTTTCTAATAATTGCACCAACAGTTGTTGCCTTCTCACCAAGCTGCTTGCCTATTGTCCTGTAGCCCATCCCAGCCTTGTGCAGGTCTACAATTGTATCCCTGATGTCCTTACACAGCTCTCTGGTCTTGGCCATTGTGGAGAGGTTGGAGTCTGTTTGATTCAGTGTGTGGACAGGTGTCTTTTATACAGGTAACGAGTTCAAACAGGTGCAGTTAATATAGGTAATGAGTGGAGAACAGGAGGGCTTCTTAAAGAAAAACTAACAGGTCTGTGAGAGCCGGAATTCTTACTGGTTGGTAGGTGATCAAATACTTATGTCATGCAATAAAATGCAAATTAATTACTTAAAAATCGTACAATGTGATTTTCTGGATTTTTGTTTTAGTGTACATATGATAAAAATTACAGACCACTACATATTTTGTAAGTAGGAAAACCTGCAAAATCTGCAGTGTATCAAATACTTCTTCTCCCCACTGTATGCCATATCTTTCTAACTGTGCTCTTTTACAAAAGCTCTCAACCTATAACCTATATACTTATTATGGACACAGTATGCTTTACATTAGTTATTTTGTTGTTATTAGTTGTTGTTAGTTGTTATTAGTCCCATCCTTCAACTCCATCCATCTATCGCTTAACACCATCCATATTGGATTTCTATTTGCCATATATTTTTCAACTGTACTGTGATGTTTTACAAAAGTTCTGAACCCTTCTATTGTGATTGTTTCTACAGATTGTTAATTGAAAATAAAGATAGATTGTATCCCCCATATAAATAACATTCTATTGGTAGCAAGAATTTCATATAATCATTTAAATTGAAAAATCTGGCGTCGTTTTGCGCATCAGTTCATAAACACTATGCCATGGAATCGGTACGTCAAAAATCTCTTCCCAACTATTTTGCAATCTATATGGGACGGCTGTCAATCCTTTAGTCCTTAAATGAAACTGGTATACTTTTTAAAGGGAAAAAGGCCATTCTTGAACATTGGGTGAGACAATCTTACTAATTTGCTAGAGAACCAGTTCGGATTTAAGTATAACTTTTGTATGACTGAAGCTTTTAGTGATAGGTCATTCTCTTTGGCACCAAAAGTTTAAAAAGTGTTGATAGGGGACAGAATGCGATCGAACCATCACATAATTGGCATATATATTACTCTTACAGAATTTACATGTGGGTGAGGATATTGGAAATTGTATCAAAGCCTATTGGATGATAACTTGTTTTTAACTAGGACAGAAGAATTTACAACTTACTTTTTCCGACATAACATAGGTACAGCAGATCCCCTTATTGTATGGGACACTTATAAATGTGCCTTTAGAGGCCATGCAATTCAGTACTCATCTCCCAAAAAAAATATCCATATTAACAAAGGAAATGGAAGGACTAACAGTACAGATAGATAGCAATAAAAACTGTACCATAGATGCTCAGAATAACAAAATAACAAAAAGAAATGGAGGAACTTAGTCAAGAAAGATCAAGTGTAATATATTATAAAAATAAAGTGAACTGGATGGAATATGGGGAAAAATTCACCAAATTATTTTTTAATCTTCAACATAGAAATGCTACCAATTTTTTTTTACTGAAACTTGTTACAAATGACGGAGTCACCCATGATTCACAAAACAATATTTCGAAAGAGGAAGTAAAGTACTTTAAGCATATGTTTTCTTTTCACTCTCCTCCATCTCCACTAACCGAAGCTAATTGTATGAATTTTTTTTCTATTAATACATAAAATTAACAGCTGTACAGAAAGACTCATGTGAAGACCAAATTACAGAGGAGGAACTTGTTGATGCAATTAAAGCCTTTAAGTCCGGGAAAACTCCAGGGCTGGATGGCATACCAGTGGAGGTATACCAAACCTTTTTTGATATTTACATTTACATTTTAGTCATTTAGCAGACGCTCTTATCCAGAGCGACTTACAGTTAGTGAATACATATTTTTTTTTTATACTGGCCCCCGTGGGAATCGAACCCACAACCCTGGCGTTGCAAACGCCATGCTCTGTCAACTGAGCTACATCCCTGCCGGCCATTCCCTCCCCTACCCTGGACGACGCTGGGCCAATTGTGCGCCGCCCATGAGTCTCCCGGTCGCGGCCGGCTGCGACAGAGCCTGGATTCGAACCAGGATCTCTAGTGGCACAGTTAGCACTGCGATGCAGGGCCTTAGACCACTGCGCCACTCAGGAGACGAGAGAGAGATATACTCAGAGGACCGTTATTAGCATGTTTTAACCACTCCTATATAAATGGTACATTATCAGACACTCAACAAGAAGGTCTGATTTCATTATTACTGAAACAGGATCCAAGTGGTAAATATAAAGATCCAGTCCATTCAAAAAATTGGAGGCCTCTTACATTTCAGTGTTGTGATGCAAAACTTCAAGCAAAATGCATAGTGCATAGAATTAAAAAGGTATTTTCTGATATTATTCATCCTAATCAGACAGGTTTTTAACATGGATGAAACATTGGAGATAATGTAAATACTGGAAGCAATAGAACACTATGGAAAATCTGGAAAACCAGGCCTGGTACTCATAGCTGACTTTGAAAAGGCTTTTCATAAAGTACGACTGGAGTTTATATATAAATGCCTGGAATATTTCGATTTTGGAGAATCTCTTGTAAAATGGGTTAAAGTTAGGTATAGTAACCTTAGGTGTAAAATAGTAAATAATGGCTACTTCTCTGAAAGTTTTAAACTGTCAAGAAGAGTAAAACAAGGTTGTCCACTATTGACATATGAAATGTTAGCTGTTAAAATCAGATCCAACAATAATATCAAGGGGTTAGGAATCCAGGGCTTAAAAACAAAGCTGTCATTGTACGCTGATGATTCATGTTCTCTTTTAAATCCACAATTTGGATCCCTCCACAGCCTCATAGAGGATCTAGATACTTTTTCTAACCTCTCTGGATAACCACCAAATTAGGATAAGTGTACTATATTATGTATTGGATAACAGAAAAATACATATTTTACATTACCGTGTAGTTTACCAATAAAATGGTCTGACAGTGATGTGGACATACTCTGTATACATACCCCGAAAGAAAGAAATGATCTCACTCCAATAAATGTTAATAGAAAGTTAGCAAAAATAGATAAGATCTTGCTACCATGGAAAGGAAAATACCTGTCTATTTGTGGAAAACCACTCTGATTAAGTCTTTGGTCATATCCCAGTTTACCTATTTGCTTGTGGTCTTGCCTACACCTAGTGACCTGTTTTTTATATTATTATATGAGCAAAAAAGATTCCATTTTATTTGGAATGGCAAGCCAGACAAAATCAAAAGGGCCTATTTATATGATGAATATGTGACACGTACTGAGTATATGAAGAGGCAGGACGCAGACGCAGGAATTAACAAAGTCAAGGTTTACTTAACAATAAACAAGAGAAATAACAAAGATAGAGTAAACGACACGAAGCTTAACAATCACACACAACATCATCCAGAACAGTCCAGGGCTAAATAGGGGTGGTGATGAGATGATGAGGTGCAGGTGCGCTGGAGGTGATTAGGGTGCGTTGGATTTCCATTCCGGTGTTGCCGAGGTGGTGCGCTCAGACCGGTGGCTCAGTAGACCGGCAAATCAGAGCACCGGAGGGGAGCAACGGGAGGGGACGTGACAGAATAAGAATTCGGAGGGCAAAAATGATTAAATATTAAAGCATTAGACCTCTCACTAAAGGCGTCAGTCACACAAAAGTTATTCTTAAATCCGAACTGGTTCTCTAGCAAATTAGTAAGAATGTCTCACCCCAATGGCCTTTTTCCCTTTATTCAGATTATAACCTCTCACTTTCTGTTATTTGAAAATTAAAGCATCTCCAAAATATCGCTATTTTTAAAACAACCCATAGAAAGTTGGTTGCAGTTTCAGTTTAATCCACCCGAAAAGACAGAACAAATAATACAACAAAATTGTGGTTAAACTCAAATATATAAATGGATAAAAAAAACATTTTCCAAAAAAATAAAGTATACTCTTTGTAAATTATATAATAAATAGGACTGGTGGAGTTGTCACACATGCAGCTAACACAAATATATGGAAATGTCTGCTGTACCCAAAATTACAACCATCTAATTGCAGCATTACCGCAAAAATGGAAGAGGCAAGTGGAAAGGGGAAAAAGTAAGGAACTTGTCTGTCGGCCCTGCATTAAAGACCAACATTTGTTAAATAAAATTGTGATAAACACAAAAATATACCAGTTGGCCATACAGATTGCAAAATAGTTGGGAAGAGATTTTCGATGAACCGATTCCATGGCACGTGGTTTATGAACTGATACGGGAAACGACGCCGGTTTCAAAACGTATAATTGTTCAATTTAAATTATTATACAAAATTCTTGCAACCAATAGAATGTTATATATATGTGGGATACAACCTTCCCAGCTCTTCAGATTATGCTGCGAAGAGACAGAGTCATTAGATCATATATTTTGGTACTGCCCATATGTAGCTTGTTTTTGGTCACAGGTCCAGGTATGGCTGAAGAATTGCAACATTGGTTGAGAAAGGACAGGACTAAAAACAAACAAAATATAACTATTGTAAAATAGATTGTGTCCGTAAAATGTATATAGTATGTATAAGCTGGAAGTAGAAGCCTAAGTGTTATTGTTCATTAGTGTATTCCAATTAGGGGAGGGTTAGAGGAAAATAATAAAGGAAAAATATATTTAAAAAGATATGCATATATGTATGTATGTACAGTTGAAGTTGGAAGTTTACATACACTAAGTTTGGAGTCATTAAAACTCGTTTTTCAACCACTCCACAAATGTCTTGTTAAGAAACTATAGTTTTGGCAAGTCGGTTAGGACATCTACTTTGTGCATGACACAAGTAATTTTTCAAACAATTTGTTACAGACAGATTATTTCACTTATAATTCACTGTATCACAATTCCAGTGGGTCAGAAGTTTACATACACTAAGTTGACTGTGCCTTTAAACAGCTTGGAAAATTCCAAAAAATGATGTCATGGCTTTAGAAGCTTCTGATAAGCTAATTGACATCATTTGAGTCAATTGAAGGTGTACCTGTGGATGTATTTCAAGGCCTACCTTCAAACTCAGTGCCTCTGCTTGACATCATGGGAAAATCTAAAGAAATCAGCCAAGACCTCAGAAAAAAAATGGTAGACCTCCACAAGTCTGGTTCATCCTTGGGAGCAATTTCCAAACACCTGAAGGTACCACATTCATCTGTACAAACAATAGTACGCAAGTATAAACACCATGGGACCATGCAGCCGTCATACCGCTCAGGAAGGAGACGCGTTCTGTCTCCTAGAGATGAACGTACTTTGGTGAGAAAAGTGCAAATCAATCCCAGAACAACAGCAAATGAACTTGTGAAGATGCTGGAGGAAACAGGTACAAAAGTATCTATATCCACAGTAAAACGATGGCATAATCATGCTGTGGGGTGCTTTGCTGCAGGAGGGACTGGTGCACTTCACAAAATAGATGGCATTATGAGGAAGAAAAATTATGTGGAAATATTGAAGCAACATCTCAAGACATCAGTCAGGAAGTTAAATCTTGGTTGCAAATGGGTCTTCCAAATGGACAATGACCCCAAGCCTACTTCCAAAGTTGTGGCAAAATGGCTTAAGGACAACAAAGTCAAGGTATTGGAGTGGCCATCACAAATCCCTGACCTCAATCCTATAGAAAATTTGTGGGCAGAACTGAAAAAGCATGTGCGAGCTAGGAGGCCTACAAACCTGACTCAGTTACACCAGCTCTGTCAGGAGGAATGGGCCAAAATTCACCCAACTTATTGTGGGAAGCTTGTGGAAGGCTACCCGAACCGTTTGACCCAAGTTAAAAAATTTAAAGGCAATGCTACCAAATACTAATTGAGTGTATGTAAACTTCTGACCCACTGGGAATGTGATGAAATAAATAAAAGCTGAAATAAAAAATTCACTCTACTATTATTCTGACATTTCACATTCTTAAAATAAAGTGGTGATCCTAACTGACCTAAGACAGGGAATTTTTACTAGGATTAAATGTCAGGAATTGTGAAAAACTGAGTTTAAATGGATTTGTCTAAGGTGTATGTAAACTTCCGACTTCAACTGTATGTATGTATATACAGTGGGGAGAACAAGTATTTGATACACTGCCGATTTTGCAGGTTTTCCTACTTACAAAGCATGTAGAGGTCTGTAATTTTTACCATAGGTACACTTCAACTGTGAGAGACGGAATCTAAAACAAAAATCCAGAAAATCACATTGTATGATTTTTAAGTAATGAAGTTGCATTTTATTGCATGACATAAGTATTTGATCACCTACCAACCTGATAGGATGTTTTTATGGTATAATGATGTCATGTCATAGTGTTGAGGACAGAGGAAGAGTTAAGAGATGAGTGGTTTGGGGCCATGAAGTCTACATTCCATTATGTCAAGGTAGATTAGTGATGTTTAGGATAGCATGAGTGATGTTTAGGATACTGACTTGGGGTAAAAATTGATGAACATCAAAGACAGGGAGTGCCCATGGAGACTTGCCAGATGTATGTGAAAGGAATGAGAACCAAAGGCTATATAAGATAGAGAGTCTTCTTTGTCTAGTTAGTTCAACTGATGAAGGGCAAAACCATGTCTGTTTATTAGATGAACCCACGAGCTCGTGATTCAATAAATACTTGGTATGAAATCTCCACAGAATGTCTAAGTAAATTCTTGCATCCTTGATTCTTTGATACCTGAGAAACTCATCATAACACAACCAGTAAGAATTCCGGCTCTCACAGACCTGTTAGTTTTTCTTTAAGAAGCCCTCCTGTTCTCCACTCATTACCTGTATTAACTGCACCTGTTTGAACTCGTTACCTGTATAAAAGACACCTGTCCACACACTCCACTTGCCGTGTTTGGAGGAAGAAGAAGGATGAGTACAACCCCAAGAACACCATCCCAACCGTGAAGCATGGAGGTGGAAACATCATTATTTGGGGATGCTTTTCAGCAAAGGGGACAGGACGACTGCACCGTATTGAGGGGAGGATGGATGGGGCCATGTATCGCGAGATCTTGGCCAACAACCTCCTTCCCTCAGTAAGAGCATTGAAGATGGGTCGTGGCTGGGTCTTCCAGCATGACAACGACCCGAAACACACAGCCAGGGCAACTAAGGAGTGGCTCCGTAAGAAGCATCTCAAGGTCCTGGAGTGGCCTAGCCAGTCTCCAGACCTGAACCCAATAGAAAATCTTTGGAGGGAGCTGAAAGTCCGTATTGCCCAGCAACAGCCCCGAAACCTGAAGGATCTGGAGAAGGTCTGTATGGAGGAGTGGGCCAAAATCCCTGCTGCAGTGTGTGCAAACCTGGTCAAGACCTACAGGAAACGTATGATCTCTGTAATTGCAAACAAAGGTTTCTGTACCAAATATTAAGTTCTGCTTTTCTGATGTATCAAATACTTATGTCATGCAATAAAATTCAAATTAATTACTTAAAAATCATACAATGTGATTTTCTGGATTTTTGTTTTAGATTCCGTCTCTCACAGTTGAAGTGTACCTGTGATAAGAATTACAGACCTCTACATGATTTGTAAGTAGGAAAACCTGCAAAATCGGCAGTGTATCAGAGGGGGAAAAAAGTATTTAGTCAGCCACCAATTGTGCAAGTTCTCCCACTTAAAAAGATTAGAGAGGCCTGTAATCTTCATCATAGGTACACGTCAACTATGACAGACAAATAGAGATTTTTTTTCTCCAGAAAATCACATTGTAGGATTTTTAATGAATTTATTTGCAAATTATGGTGGAAAATAAGTATTTGGTCACCTACAAACAAGCATGATTTCTGGCTCTCACAGACCTGTAACTTCTTCTTTAAGAGGCTCCTCTGTCCTCCACTCGTTACCTGTATTAATGGCACCTGTTTGAACTTGTTATCAGTATAAAAGACACCTGTCCACAACCTCAAACAGTCACACTCCAAACTCCACTATGGCCAAGACCAAAGAGCTGTCAAAGGACACCAGAAACAAAATTGTAGACCTGCACCAGGCTGGGAAGACTGAATCTGCAATAGGTAAGCAGCTTGGTTTGAAGAAATCAACTGTGGGAGCAATTATTAGGAAATGGAAGACATACAAGACCACTGATAATCTCCTTCGATCTGGGGCTCCACGCAAGATCTCACCCCGTGGGGTCAAAATGATCACAAGAACGGTGAGCAAAAATCCCAGAACCACACGGGGGGACCTAGTGAATGACCTGCAGAGAGCTGGGACCAAAGTAACAAAGCCTACCATCAGTAACAGACTACGCCGCCAGGGACTCAAATCCTGCAGTGCCAGACGTGTCCCCCTGCTTAAGCCAGTACATGTCCAGGCCCGTCTGAAGTTTGCTAGAGTGCATTTGGATGATCCAGAAGAGGATTGGGAGAATGTCATATGGTCAGATGAAACCAAAATAGAACTTTTTGGTAAAAACTCAACTCGTCGTGTTTGGAGGACAAAGAATGCTGAGTTGCATCCAAAGAACACCATATCTACTGTGAAGCATGGGGGTGGAAGCATCATGCTTTGGGGCTGTTTTTTCTGCAAAGGGACCAGGACGACTGATCCGTGTAAAGGAAAGAATGAATGGGGCCATGTATCGTGAGATTTTGAGTGAAAACCTTCCATCAACAAGGGCATTGAAGATGAAACGTGGCTGGGTCTTTCAGCATGACAATGATCCCAAACACACCGCCCGGGCAACGAAGGAGTGGCTTCGTAAGAAGCATTTCAAGGTCCTGGAGTGGCCTAGCCAGTCTCCAGATCTCAACCCCATAGAAAATCTTTGGAGGGAGTTGAAAGTCCGTGTTGCCCAGCGACAGCCCCAAAACATCACTGCTCTAGAGGAGATCTGCATGGAGGAATGGGCCAAAATACCAGCAACAGTGTGTGAAAACCTTGTGAAGACTTACAGAAAACGTTTGACCTGTGTCATTGCCAACAAAGGGTATATAACAAACTATTGACAAACTTTTGTTATTTACCAAATACTTATTTTCCACCATAATTAGCAAATCAATTAATAAAAAATCCTACAATGTGATTTTCTGGATTTTTTTTCCTCATTTTGTCTGTCATAGTTGAAATTACAGGCCTCTCTCATCTTTTTAAGTGGGAGAACTTGCACAATTGGTGGCTGACTAAATACTTTTTTCCCCCACTGTATATATATATATATACACACACACTACCATTCAAAATTTTGGGGTCACTTAGAAATGTCCTTGTTTTTGAAAGAAAAGCAATTTTCTTGTCCATTAAAATAACATCAAATTGATCAGAAATACAGTGTAGACATTGTTAATGTTGTAAATGGCTATTGTAGCTGGAAACGGCACATTTTTTATGGAATATCTACATAGGCGTACAGAGGCCCATTATCAGCAACCATCAGTCCTGTGTTCCAATGGCACGTTGTGTTTGCTAATCCAAGTTTATCATTTTAAAAGGCTAATTGATCATTAGAAAACCTGTTTGCAATTATGTTAGCACAGCTGAAAACTGTTGTGCTGATTAAAGCAGCAATAAAACTGGCCTTCTTGAGACTAGTTGAGTATCTGGAGCATCAGCAATTGTGGGTTCGATTACAGGCTCAAAATGGCCATAAACAAATATCTTTCTTCTGAAACTCGTCAGTCTATTCTTGTTCGGAGAAATGAAGGCTATTCCATGCGTGAAATTGCTAAGAAACATAAGATCTCGTACAACGCTGTGTACTACTCCCTTCACAGAACAGCGCAAACTGGCTCTAACCAGAATAGAAAGAGGAGTGGGAGACCCCGGTGCACAACTGAGCAAGAGGACAAATACATACTAGTTTGAGAAACAGACGCCTCACATGTCCTCAACTGGCAGCTTCATTAAGCGTCAACAGTGAAGAGGCGACTCCGGGATGCTGACCTTCTAGGCAGAGTTGCAAAGAAAAAGCCATATCTCAGACTGGCCAATAAAAAGAAAAGATGGGCAAAAGAACACAGACACTGGACAGAGGAAGATTGGAAAAAAGTGTTATGGACAGACGAATCGAAATTTGAAGTGTTCGGATCACAAAGAAGAACATTTGTGAGACGCAGACCAAATGAAAAGATGCTGGAGGAGTGCTTGATGCCATCTGTCAAGCATGGTGGAGGCAATGTGATGGTCTGGGGGTGCTTTGGTGGTGGATCTTGAAGAAGGAAGGCTATCACTCCATTTTGCAACGCCATGCCATACCCTGTGGACGGCGCTTGATTGGAGCCAATTTCCTCCTACAACAGGACAATGACCCAAAGCACAGCTCCAAAGTATGCAATAACTATTTAGGGAAGCAGTCAGCTGGTATTCTGTCTATAATGGAGTGGCCAGCACAGTAACCGGATCTCAATCCTATTGAGATGTTGTGGGAGCAGCTTGACCGTATGGTATGGAAGAAGTGCCCATCAAGCCAATCCAACTTGTGGGAGGTGCTTCAGGAAACAAATTGACAACTAGAATGCCTAGAAGGTCTGCAAGGCTGTAATTGCTGCAAATGGAGGATTCTTTGACGAAAGCAAAGTTTGAAGGACACAATTATTATTTATATTAAAAATCATTATTTCTAACCTTGTCAATGACTACATTTCCTATGCATTTTTATTCAAACTTTTCTAAGTGACCCCAAACTTTGGAACGGTAGTGTATATATATATATATATATATATTTATATGGGGGATTGGAAATTATGCAGACATTACATTGATGGAAGGTACAATCTGCAATATTAAAGCTGATCTACCCCCTAAGAAGTATAAACAAAACTATATTTTTAAAAAAACTGTTCAGCTAACTATCCACTAACCCTAGCCCAACCCTAAATTTAACTTAAAACAAAAGCAAGCGGTTGCATATCAACAGTTGCAGATGACAGTTTGAGCATTTATAGACCATCTTAAGGGGACTATCCAAGTAAGTGGGTCAGAACTAAGCTTAGTTCATTGACTAACACAATCAGGGTAGTTCTACCATATACATTACAACGGAACTTTCCAAGGATAAAAAGACCAGGCATGCCTTTTTAGTGTATCGCTACTTAATCTTAATATCACAATGATACAAATAATAATGCATATTCAGATTGTTCATGATCATTTCATTAAATCAATAATGAAAAGAAACAGACTTTTATCATGCCTTTTTATTTTCAGTGTTATGCAACTTTAGAAGTATAAATATCTGTTTTAATATACATCTATGACATCCATAGAGATTTCCTTGGGCGAAATACAAAAACTCAAACATCTTTATTGTACAGATCCTAAAAGACAAACCATAGTAATCAAGTTAATCTAATACTAGTTTCACACATATAAAGGAAAAAAGGAAACTCCAAAAACAAGCAGGACAATGTGGGACCCGACGGATGTTGAAACAGAGACATATTGACCACCACACAGACAGTCTTTAACAACACAACTGGGTGGCTGGGTAGGTGATGAAGTCACAGACACTACCAACACAAACATATTTCCTGTGACGTAGCACATACATTTGGCAAATCATTAACACAATATACAAAATATACATCCATGTAGTATTTGTAAACAAACACTGAATGTGCTATTTTTAAAGGATTTAAACATCAATCATCAGAAAAAAAGCATGGGGACAAATAGACGCTCCATCATTCACAGAAAGTGTTTTTCGATTAATTTCCGTCTGTATCCACCCACTGAGCACAGATATCAGTTCAACGTCTTGTTTTGATTTATATTTGGTTGAGTTGTCATCTAACGTGAAAAAAAAAAAAATATGTCACCATGTCATTGGATTTCGGTTAAAAGTTAGGTGAAAAAAATATGAAATTCCCATACATTGATGACTTTTTTCAAATCCAATCAGTTTTCCATGTTGATTCAATGTCATCACATTGAATCTTTTTGGTTGAAATGACGTGAAAACAATGTTGATTCAACCAGCTTTTGCACAGTGGGAAGAGCCTGTTTGATAGGGAACAACATTGTCATCTCAATCATTCTTTCCCAATTCTCCAACAACTACTGCAACTAGAAGGGGACAGGTGTCTAATATTATTATTTTCCCTCCCCAAACGTTTGACAATACATTTACAATAACTAAATGAGAATAGTAAAACTTCAGATTCTTATTTAAAAAATCTATTCTATCAATCTCATTTGTTATTTGTCTACAATGTGCATTCTTGGGTACAGATGACCATTTATGTAAATACATAGTGTCCTGTTTAGATAGTGTTTTTGTTTGCCTCCCTAAGATACAGTAGATTGTTTATTGTTATGACATAGCCTACATTATAGAGTAAATATTGTACAGCATATTTAGAAATCTACTTTGTGTTGGATATTTACGGTATGCAATCAAAAGCCCTGGCAGCTAAACTACAGGACATCCTGTCAGTGTAAAAGAAGTCCACTGTTTTTTGATACACAAAGCCAGTATAATCACCAACTGTCTAGAATAATGACTTATGTATATGAACTAAGATTTGTTTAATGGTGCATTTTGTTCTTACAAAATCTGTAATTTCAACCCTACTGTTAGCTAGACATTTAACTGGATATAGTTTTCATCTGGCTGATCTGGTACATAAATCAGGAGATTAATGAAAATGACAGAAACAATACAAGGCTAGAACACAACTTCAGAACTTTAACTGAAATCTAATCTCTTGCAACCCTGACATTCCCAATATTTTCTAGACGTTTACTTGAATTTTAGCCCTTTTTAATTTACCATACCCAAAAATGCATTTCACATTGTATGAACGTCTAGCCGCACAAATATAAACAAAACTGGAAAACAACACCGAATAGATGCAGACTACTCCTTAAAAACGGACTTTCAGAAATCTCTTCCTAGTGGCAAACATACTTAGAATTGTTGGTTCATTCCATCAACTCCATGGAGCTTGCATTCTACACTGTCATAATAACATACATATTTTCTCAGTGAAATATTCAAATTTATTGGGCTCAGTGAAATATTCCAGTTTATTACAATTCTACATACATCATTATGGCAATATCGAGATTGAACGCATTCTTGGGAACCACTTTCCACTCACAGTTTTTTTATTTATTTTTATTTTCAACACTACATGTTTGAGGAAAAGCACAATTGCCCATTTATGCTTTATTTCTTTTCAAGTAAAATTCAGAACATATCAGAAGTGTTAAAACTACTATGTTAGAGAGAGGATGTCTTTTGGATAGGTATAGATAGACATTACGTTAGCTTATTCTAGACCATAGAATTATCAAGCAGAACATGATTCTGAAATGACATATCACTGAGTATACAAACATGACATTGCAAAATATATACATATAAAAAACAAACACTTATATTTACTTAAACCCATGTACCCAATTTTTACAGTTAGTTTTGTCATAATTATTTACAAGATATTGCATAAAAATCAAAGGTTAATAAATGTAGAGATGTATGTGAAAGGAATGTGAATTACAACATAACCTGCTAAGAACAGCAAGTGTTTTTTATTCCCCTTAACCCTAAGGCCCCTTCAACTAAATATGATTCCAGAACCGTAAGATGATTCCATATTAAATAGTTATAGGTGAGAAGAACAGAACATAGTGCGTTTCTTCTGTGCACCGCTACCGAAAACCAAAAAAGCACACTTCCCCTCTAGGTAATAAAAATAAAGGAAAAGCGACATAAGATAAAGTATCTAAACAAACTTTTGGTGATATTTGACTTCTGTATGACGAGTGCCAGTGAATGATCTGCATCAATGTCACACCTCTTAAATGGTTGATTCGATGATGTGCCATGACTACTGTGTTTTCAACTCACACAGCTCTTTGAGTGGGAGTGAAATGGACATAGTTCAGTCTACACGCATCGAAAGTCTGTTACCTTCAATGTCAGGTGCTCTAAACCCAGAACTCTAAACCCAGTGCAATTCAATTCAACCTTGGAAAAGGCTACTCCATACTGCCCCCTGACATGTTGATTGCACATTGCACTCTGCTGTCGATTAAAAATAAAAACTCCAAACAATCTCAGGATACAAATTACACTTTTTTTACACACAGCAGAGAACCACAAATGAGCAGCAAATCAGTCCAAAAACGTTAGACATTTATGGTATCGACCAAGCATTTGCATTCACCACCACATACACTCAGAATAACACACACAAATCTCTCTCACGCAATATAAACACTGAAGTAACAGCTTCCCCGGTTCTCAAAAAAATAAGGCATGACGACACTACTAACAAAAACAAAAATGTCTTATTTCAGATATATCGCAAAAGCAAAGGTGGCTGCCGTCATATTTTTTTAATCCCGCATTAACTTTCTGTTTGCGGGGCCACGTGGCAACTCCTTGGTTTGCTTGTGTCGAGCCGAGTCTTTGTCTGAACCTGTGCCATCTTTTCCTGCAGCAGCCACTCTTGAAGTCTCTCTCTTGGTGTTTTTCTGTGCAGACGCTACCTCTTGAGCAGATTCCCCTTTCTTCTTGTCAGCCTGTTCTTTTCGGCTGGTGGCTACCTGTTTGTCAGAGTTAGTGACCCTGGGTTCAGCTGTGCTGTGTTTGGCCTGGGGGGTGCTGTTGCTGGGGGTGGTGGCTGCTGGCCCTGTGGCATCCACCCCACCCAGGCCCCTATGAGAGTCCAACCTAAGGCCTTCTGACCTGGGGGCCTCTACCCTCGGCTTCCCCTGGTCCTCCCTGGAGGTCTGGACCACAGCCTCCTGTCCAGTACTGCCGCTGGCCCTGCTTGAGAGAGCTCCACCGTTGGGTAGGTGTGCTTCTCTTCTCACTGCTGGGGCTAGCAGCACTGGTACAGGGGTGGACTGGGAGGGAGCACTGGCCCAGGTCGGAGGCTCTTTCTGGCTTTGTCGGGTTGCAGCAAAGACAGGTGCTGGCTCTTTCATGACAGGGGTTGCGGTTGGGGCAAGGGTTTTGTGAGGGGGTGATTTCTGTTTTGAGTCTATGATTTGTCTGACAACTGTTGAAGTAGTGATTTCCTTTTGTTTTGAGTTGATTGAGGTTGAGATATAGGTTTTCTGAGGGGGTGATTTCTGTTTTGAGTCCAGGTTATCTTTGATGAATTGGGCTGGGGTTGGGGCAAAGGTGTGGGGTTCTGGTTCTTTCTGTTTCTTTTTTGGGTCAGCAGAGGTTTGTCTGACAACTGGAGTTGGGGCAGGAGTTTGTGACAAAGATTCCTTTAGTTTGGAGTCTGAACTTTCTTTGACATGGCTTTGGACTGAGGTTTTGTGTAGGGGTTCTTTCTGCTTTGAGTCTGGGATTTCTTTGACCATTGAGACTGGGGTTTTCTGAGATGACTCTCGCAGTTTTGAATCCAGGCTTACTTTGACGACTGGGGCTGTGGCAGGAGTTTTCGCTTCATACCTCCCCCTCTCCTCCTCTGTCTTCCCAACAGTTTGTGAAGCAAGTGGTGAGTCAGATCTTGGCTTAGTTTTGGGATTGAAAATCATTTGTTTTGTTGAAGCGGGACTTGGTGGTGACTGTTTCACTGTCCGCACAGGACTTGTCTCTTTGATATTTACATCAACAGTTTGCTTTTTAGAGACTGGTATTTCTGCCTCAAGAGCCCCTTTGACCCAAGCCTTCTCAGCAGATCGATTTGTTAAAGATGACTGCTCTCGCTCTCCAGTCTTTGCATTGCTACCCTTCATCTTTGGTGAAGTGGGATCTTCTCTACTTTGCTTTGCTACACTACTAATCGCTACATGACTGCTAATGGTACAAGCATATTTTCTTTGATCACACGTCTGTGTTGCTTCTGTTTTAGCAGTTGCATTGTCCAAAATGTATTTAGACAAGCCACATTTTACATCCACTTTAGGACTTGTCTCTCTGACTTCGGTCATTTTATCTCTTCCTGCGTTTGCAGTTTTGAGCTCCTCAACAGCAGCGGCAGGTTCATTGGCATTGTTTGGAACTGGCCTGTTGCTTTGAACCTTGTCCGGATTTTGGGTTTTCTCCGTGCTGTGCCGTCTTTGAGACGCTTGACCACTGGTTAGGTTCATACCTCCAAGACTAGAGATTGGCGCAAGGATGGACGTTTGTGTTGTGGTCTCTGTCGAGGGACTGCTGTATACCATCTGCTGCTTTGACAGGTATGGAGTCTGCTCTAAAATATATTGTACAAATGTAGTGATACTACCTGTATTCTCAGCTGGTCCTTGTTTCTCAATGCTCTGCAGGTAACTAGGCCCTGTCTGACAATCTGAACTTTGCCTCACTGGTACAGCTACATTAGAGGCAGTTGTTTGAACCTCCACCTTTGAGGCAGGTACAGATGCTGTAGTCTTTTTGGGACTCCCTAGCTTTGCGGCGATAACTGTATTGGATGTCTTGGAGATGTCCATGTTGATTTGCTGTGCGGGAGCTGAGGTCTCTTGAGGTGGCTCCACCTCCTCCTCCTGGTCTTCATTGCTGACCTCCCGTATGGAGGGCGTCTTCCCACAGTGGGAGAAGTGGGCGCTGTGGCGGGATGTCCTATGATCGTGAGCTATCATACTGGACCTGCTCTCTTGTTTCCCACCAAAGTCAGAGACCTCTGCCTTGGAGGGAGCCGTTGGGGGTTCACTGTGACTAGGTCTGTTGTGTGGCTTCTCACCTCTGCTACTGCATTTAAGCCCAGTGTTGGAAATACTAGCCTCTTCTTTGGCGGGAACTGGACTGCTGAGGACCACAACAGCTCCAGGGCTTAGTATACTGGTGGGGGGGCTCTTCTGCTTGTCAGAGGGTTTGAGCAAGGGAATCAACACCTGCCGCTCAACTGGGCTTTGCAGCCACGTGGGCATCCCTATTGAGCCGCCATCACTGTCGGCCATCTTGGAGAGGCAGGTGTCTGTTTTAGACACCCTTGGCCCGGAGAGCAGGCCAATGTCCAGGGTGCCCTCCAGGGGTTTGAGGGAGGAGACCAGACGCCCCTCCAGCTTGTACTCCGAGGAGGTCTTCCTGAGGGAGCCTTCATTGGAGGAGATGAGCTGGAGTTTCTCCACAGCGCTTCCCTCCCCCCTCCCAGAGAACATCTTTGGGTTCAGGCCCTCAGGGCTGGAGTGGACGCTGCCCATGGTACCTTTGATGTGGTCTAGAGCCAGCGCTGAGTCCAGCTGGAGACTCTTGGACCGGATGGAGCCAAAATGGAGGCTTTCATGAATGCCGGGAGAGAGTCGACACATGCCATCTTCTCGCTCCTCGAACGACTGCCTCTTCCGGGCAAATTCCATGTTGGGGGCCTTGAAGTCAAGCCTGTCTGGCTTACCGCCATCTTTGCTCTGCCTGGACAGCTGCCACTCAGCCTTCTGGGGGCTCCAGTCAGGATGGACAGAGCACAGAGGCGAGTCAGCGCTATTGCCCCCTAGTGGTTCGGGGGTGCCCTCACAGGCACGCGTGTTCAGCTTCTTATACAGGACATCTTTTAGGGTGGAGCCGGCAGCTTTGCCTTCCAGTGAGACTGTCTCTGAGCCTTGGCTTCTGCCCTGGCTTCTTCCTCCTTCTGCACCAGATGCATCAGACTCCTGTAGAGCGTCCTGCTTCTGCAGGGATTCTCGCCTCTCTGACCAGTCCTGTTTCTTTATCACCCCCTTGGCTTTCAGTTTCTCCTTGTCCAGCTCCTCCATAGACTCCTGCCGACCCATCTTGCGACCAGCGGGTCTCTTGAGGCAGCCCTGCTCAGCCGGCCGGACCCGGGTGATGGCCGGAGGCTCGCAGGGCGTCTCCTCCACACTCTGCAGGGTGTGGTGGTCCATGTCTCCAGGCCGCACCTCCTCTCCCAGGGCCTCTTCCTGGGTCACCTCCAGGCTGTGCTTCCTGGAACACAGGTGCTTCTTGTCGCCCGTGTAGGAGGGTGACAGCTTCTCCTCTGACTGCACCCGCTGGAGGAGCGGAGAGCGGGGCGGTTCCGCGCTCTTGGGCCGTACCATGTGGCGGACAATGGTGGGGGGTGAGTGCATCTTGACTGGGAAGGCCTGGGTGGTCTTGGAGATCCCCATGGACCCATGGCTGAGTAAAGGAGAGGGTGAGCCAGGCGGGGAGGTGGGCTGGGGGGTCGGGGATGGGGTGCGGGCCAGCGGGGAGAGGGGAATGCTGCCGGCGGATTTGCGACGGCCCTGTCGGAGCCTCTGGCCAGTCAGTTTGGGGCCCAGGCCGTGGAGGGTGCAGGGACGGATGTGGCCGGAGCCTGCGGGGGAGTTTGGAGCGCTGGAGCTCGGGGAGCTACTCTGAGAGGAGTTGCCACCTGGAAACACAGAGGGAAGGACGTTATTCAACTAGTAATATTTTATAGTGGTAAATATTGTACATTGATCTTAATTTAAGAAACATTGATTGTTTTACTGATAAACACTGATCAATTCTAAAATGTATTTTATTGTGTACATTTAATTTATTCCATAAAATTTGAATGATTGACAGTCTATTTCACCTGACTGGTTGAAGTCAGGGGTGGGTCGGAAGGCTGCGGTGGGGGAGCGGGGGGACAGGCTGTGGGTAGGGGACCCTGGGAGACTCTCCCCAGAGGACAGGGAGCGGTTGAGAGAGGAGAAACTACGGCTGGTCTGCAGCAGAGGGGAGGGCTGCATGGCAAAACGCCTGAACACAGACCGCCGCCTGGAGAGAGAGAGGAGAGAAGGCAAGGTCAGTCTACCAGTATGAGGCCCAGACACTCACTATATTATATTTGTGGTCTAGACTCTGGAGAGTCTAATCTAAGAAAACAATCCTTAAAATTGTGTTATAACTATATGCATTCTGGCAAAGAGCAGAAATATAGAAGAGAGAAGACACCAAATCAGTCCACCACTATAGGGCCAAGAAAGAATGTTCCATAGATAATGTAAATTTTGTTCAAGGTAGAAAATAGATAATGTGTAGTGTTGTTGTGACATCTATGATCATTGTTCTTAAATGGTGGTATTACAATGTATATGTTCTTGAGTAACCAATAAAACCATTCAGTCAATCAAAAATGAAAGCCACAGTGAGATCTTTGTAATGAAAAACTTGACTGACAGTAGTGATGAGTTACCATTGTCTAGTAGTGACAGAGGGAGTTTTAGCACTGTTGTAAGGAGCCACAGCTACACCCTGTGGTTATTCTGTATATGACAAAACCTGAACACTTGCTGTACAAGTTTACTCGTGACCTCTACAGAGCACACTGTACAGAGACCTAGATCTAGTTAATTAGTTCATATTTAATAATGAAATGGTTTCTCATATAGAAAACAACAAAACCAAACATGAAATTCTTGCCTTTCTTGTGTCTTCTCCTTCTTGGGCTTCTTGGTGCGTCGGATCATCTTGCTCCTGCAGTTGTTCCTCCTGGCAGGCCCTGTTTTGATGGAGGTGTTCTCAAATGGAGTGGTGGAGATTGCCACCTTACTTCCACTCTGGAAAGGAAGCAGATACACAGATACATAAGATAAACTGGCCCAAAATGAATTAGCTCCATTGTGAGAGTATTACGTTAGAAACAGGGTTGGAAATAAAAATAGTGGGCTGGACTACTGTAAATTAAATTACTGGTAGATAAACAGTGAGATATGAACTCCATCATGAGAATATCAAGTTACAAACTAGAAATACCCTTAACATATACCTTATGCTTATACGATTACGTCATTACCCTTTGTGGACAATTGTTACTAGCAGTTACAGTATATCTGATGAAAGCTTTATAGCCAATGGTTCTCTGACCTTGAGCAGCAGTTCCACCACCTCGGTGTGGACCAGGCCGTGGACCGGCTCGCCATTCACATGAGTGATGAGGTCACCAGCTTTCAGCCCAGCCTTGTGGGCCGGACCCAGTTCCTCCACATTCTAAACAACACACAGAAACACACTGTTAGCTACTGTATCTATCATCACTCAATAATGAGACCTTATTGCAGTACAAAAACAAAACATTGTTTCTCAGGTTTAATTGAATCCAGCCACTAGATGTATTATTCAATAACGTAGATGAAAGTGACCATCAACAGAAATGTACTTTATTACCGGTACTTCATTAGCTATTTGACTGTGTTTGTTCTTACCAAGACCGTGTGGTAGACAGTGTAGACATCACGGTCGCAGGCGTACACCGGGATAGCCCGCATCGTAAAGCCAAACTTCTTCCCCGAGCTGTGGATGATGATTGGCTGCCGAGGGCAGATGACGCAGAGGGAGGAGTCTCGGCTGGGGGAAGAGTCACGAGAGGAGGGGTCCGAGGAGAGGGAGTAGGGGGATATGGGGCTGGCCAGAGGGGACACCCCGAAGATATCTGGAACAATAAGACGGAAAAATAAATATCAGTATTTTAAATGATTTAAAACGGCTGTAAATATCACAAAGCAGGCGTGCGTTTAAGGTATCTGCAAGAATGAGAAAGACATTTCTAATGATATCTGTAACCATATGAGAGGCACATTAATGAAGGACATTTTACTACGGGAAATAATGTGGTCATTGAGATACAATCAAGGGACTAATCTGGGAATCTGCCAGATAGTGTTAAAGCAAAATAAGTGCTGCCATATACGTTTTTGAATAGCACACCATCCATTTTTATCCTAATTTTGTAGAGTGAATTCTCTAATTCTTCAAACCAAAATAGGTTCATTTAAAGGTGAAAACACAGACACACACATACAAAGACCGCTACTATCATTTCTATTGACCTGTCTTCCTGTAGCTCTCCCCTCAGTAGCCAGCTGTTCCTATAAAGCCTGGGAGCCAGGAATCACTGTGAGACCTAAGGGATTTACCCACCTCCCAGCAGTGGAGAGGCCTCTCTCTCAGCTCACCACCCCAGTTAGAGGCTCCTCTTCTGGGCTACTGCGCTCACAGCCACTTCATAAACTGGAGCCTCATCCCAGCAGGAGCCGTGCCAATTTCACACAGATCTTTCATCTCGGCATCTTTAATGTCTTTCACACTCCTCTCTTGAAATCCATCGCTCTAATTCTAATTCTGTTCTAGCTCTTACTTCTCATCCTGTCCTCCTCTAAATCGAAATGCTAGAGATCACAGGGGTAGTGTGTGTGTGTGTATCCTCTCACCTCCAGGGATCATGAGGGAGAGGGCACTTGCTGAGACAGACTTGGGGACTTTGGCAACACCACCATGCTTATCCCCATGTCCATCAGGCTGCAGGACGCCATGCTTCCCTCCCAGGTCCATGGGAGTCTTGGAGGAGGAGTCAGGGCTGTCTACGCCCTCACCCCTGGAAGGAAGCAGGTCCAGGTGCTCCGAGAAACTACCTACTGACCAAAGAAGAACAGGTACAATTATGTCAGAAATGTTCCATATATCTTTTGTTACAGTCAAGCACATTAAAAACATTGAACACAGTGCCATGTGATACCCATATCATTACTTTTTTGCTCTTGAATATCAGTTGAACCACAGTCTTAAACACCCAACATGATGCCTATATCTAGCATTATCCCTATATCTTCTATCAGCTCTAACCAGTGCTCCAGGCCCAGGCCTCCATACCAGAGAGAGTAGCCCCGCTGTGGGTGCTCCCGGGGGTGGTTGCGTCAACCTCGTCCTCTCCGATGGAGAAGGCCACCTTGCTGGGGTCCCCCAGGACCATGGACTCCTCAACTCTGTCCTCTGCCTCGGCCGAGATAGCGAACTTGGGGAGAAGGCGGGGGGGGCGAAGGCCCATGCTAGTGCTCTCTGTGTCCGAGGATCGGGACAGGGAGTGCCTGGGGGGAGAAAATGGAATTGGGTAAATATCAACCACCCTCAGAAAAAGAACATTAAAAACATACTAGCTTACTGTATTATAATTATTGTACTGACGAATTGGGTTAATATAAGACGGTTATGCATTGCCATCTTTGTCTTAAGGTATTCTGAGACCCTTGCAAGTGTAATGGTGGGGGAACTGAATTAATAGTGTACCAAAGATGTGTGAAAACAATAGATGGTCATTAACCAGAGTTTTAGTGTAACAGAAGGGATGTTGTGGAACGTACATTTCAGTGAACTCTGGGGTCCAGCTCAGAGAGTCTACAGTCAGAGGGCTCTCATTCTTCTTCTCCTCCGTCTCACCCTTCTCCTCCAGCTGGCCACGGGACAGGTCCAAGCTGCTGTACACCTACACACCACACAGATAGACAGAGAGACAGACACAGACAAACTGTTAGATACCTGAACACCATGCAGGGACAGACAGGCAGACAGAGACGTTACAGACTGTCCTCATAGAGGACAAGACTACTGTACACCTAAACACATCACTATCATCAATATATCCATTCATAGTATGATTAGGTAAAAGTTGGGACAGACCTTGATACTATAGAAAACAGGCAGTGATTCCAAAATAGTGGCAGCAGCCACTGGTTAGCCACTGGTTAGACTACAAAACTGGTGGGTAACAAAAACTCATAAGGGTCGTGGTGGATCACAGAAAAAACCCATTCTCCCGCCTTCGAAGGCACATTGTTTTCAGAGGCAGAGCATACTGCAATGCAGCACAACAATGCACATGTGTTTGCATTGTCTTCTACGTTCTCCCAAAATAGATATGATTTGCAGCAGAACATTACATGCTGTAGGGGGTTGAGGGAAAGATGCATAGCATGTTTTATGGACCAAACAAAGCAGTCTGTTCCATATGAAATCTTACATGTTGAGTTAATTGAATTGAATTAAAGTATCTGACAGGTAACACATTCAACATTCAGTTGATGCTTTCTATTTCCTGTTCAGTCATATGGTCTATCGCATTAGATGTTCTTTTATTTATTTCTTGAAGGTGGATTTACTTTTTGCCTGAGAAATATGGATTGGTAAAGAGTTCCATTCAGCTATGGCTCTATATAAAACTGTAGATTTTAGGCGAATTTACCTGTCTGTTTTGGTGGTTATGCGTGTTGCTAGTATGTACTAACTGGTCTGAAAAAATCAGAAGACTGGATAGTAATTTGTTTTCAACGTGAAGCCATGAGAGATTCTGATGCATTTGGATAATATTCATACAGATAGAGCAATGAAGAGCTAATCTGGCAGCCCTGATTAGCTCTTAATTGATCCACAATTGGCTTTCTATCATAAGGAGTGATATGGAAGTGTGTAAGCAGTAATGCCTTGAGTGAAGGCTTTGTAACTTATCTAGAGAGTGAGAGAGACCGCAAAATAGAGTGAGAGAAAGAGAGAGAAATATACAGAGAGAGAAAAAGAAAAAAAGAGAAAGAAAGAACACACCTTGGAGAATCTGTGAGAGCAGGAGGAGAACTGTTGTAGCTCCACGTTGAAGTCTTCATCATTCGTATCCTCCTCTTCCTCCGTCTCCAGGTGATGGTACCTATCTGATCGAGCTGTGGGGAAAAAACATTAATTACTATCCTACCTAACTTTCACTTTCGAAGTAGCTGTATTCTATAGTATAGATTACTGTACATTTTAAGAGCAGGAAGTAGACTAGACTCACTGTCGAAGTAGCTGGTGTCGTCCTCTGACTCCAGCTGAGGGATGAACTCAGCCTTCTGTCTGAGCAGACTGTCCCAGTCCAGAGTGTGGAAGAACTGGTGGTGCTTCACCTCATAAGCACCGCCTAAGGATGAATGGACATACACATTATGAACAGACACATACAGTGAGGGAAAAAAGTATTTGATCCCCTGCTGATTTTGTACGTTTGCCCACTGACAAAGAAATGATCAGTCTATAATTTTAATGGTAGGTTTATTTGAACAGTGAGAGACAGAATAACAACAAAAAAATCCAGAAAAACGCATGTAAAAAATGTTATACATTTATTTGCATTTTAATGAGGGAAATAAGTATTTGACCCCCTCTCAATATCAAGGAATTGTCCGTAAAGCTCCGAGACAGGATTGTGTCGAGGCACAGATCTGGGGAAGGGTACCAAAACATTTCTGCAGCATTGAAGGTCCCCAAAAACATTCTTAAAATGGAAGAAGTTTGGAACCACCAAGACTCTTCCTAGAGCTGGCCGCCTGGCCAAACTGAGCAATCGGGGGAGAAGGGCCTTGGTCAGGGAGGTCACCAAGAACCCGATGGTCACTCTGACAGCACTACAGAGTTCCTCTGTGGAGATGGGAGAACCTTGCAGAAGGACAACCATCTCTGCAGCACTCCACCAATCAGGCCTTTAAGGAGCGGCCAGACAGAAGCCACTCCTCAGTAAAAGGCACATGACAGCATGCTTGGAGTTTGCCAAAAGGCACCTAAAGACTCTCAGACCATGAAAAACAATTTTCTCTGGTCTGACGAAAACAAGATTGAACGCTTTGGCCTGAATGCCAAGCGTCATGTCTGGAGGAAACCTGGCACCATCCCTACGGTGAAGCATGGTGGTGGCAGCGTCATGCTGTGGGGATGTTTTTCAGTGGCAGGGAAAGGGAAACTAGTCAGGATCGAGGGAAAGATGAACGGAGCAATGTACAGAGAGATCCTAGATGAAAACCTGCTCAGGACCTCAGACTGAGGCGAAGGTTCACTTTCCAACAGGACAACAAACCTAAGCACATAGCCAAGATAATGCAGGAGTGGCTTCGGGACAAGTCTCTGAATGTCCTTGAGTGGCCCAGCCAGAGCCAGGACTTGAATCCGATCGAACATCTCTGGAGAGACCTGAAAATAGCTGTGCAGCAAAGCTCCCCATCCAACCTGACAGAGCTTGAGAGGTTTGCAGAGAAGAATGGGATAAACTCCCCAAATATCATTTTCATATTCATTTTAGTCATTTAGCAGACACTCTTATCCAGAGCGAATTACAGTAGTGAGTGCATACATTTCATAAATTTCTTTCTACGTTCTGGCCCCCCGTGGGAATCGAATCCACAACCCTGGCGTTGCAAGCGCCATGCTCTACCAACTGAGCCACACGGGACCAGGTGTGCCACGCTTGTAGCGTCATATCCAAGAAGACTTGAGGCTGTAATCGCTGCCAAAGGTGCTTCAACAAAGTACTGAGTAAAGGATCCGAATACTTATGTAAATGTTATATTTCATCCCCCCCCCCCCCCATAAATGTCTAAAAACCTGTTTTTGCTTTGTCATTATGGGGTATTGTGTGTAGATTGATGAGGGATGTTTAAAAAAAATCAATTTTAGAATAAGGTTGTAACGTAACAAAATGTGGAAAAAAGTCAAGGAGTCTGAATACTTTCCAAATGCACTGTACACACACGCATACACATGCAGACTCACAGAGATGGACACAGATATCTTGCACACATAGGCCTACTGCAAGCACCCGCATACAAAAACACACACACATCCACTTCGTCCAAGACAAAGGTTGACATTGGACAGCAGTGCCACTGCCCCCACACAAAAGGAAGAAGTGCAGACGCTAACGTTTGATCCTCTCTTTTTCATTGGCCAGCACCCAAAAGTGATATCACCGGCCATTAATTATGCCTTGCAATTTCCTGGCGGTGACCTTTGAGGAAGAGATGGAGGGCCGCCGCTGAATGGTTTGACCCCAACCGGTGGATTGGCTCTGATGAATACAGTCGTGCATAACCTGCTATGCAGGAGACAAAGGCTACATCCCAAATGGCACACTATTCCCTATATGGTGCACTACTTTTGACCAGAGCCCTATGGGATATATAGCAAATATGGTGCCATTTGAGACGCGCTGGGGAGCCCGTGGCTTCATCTCAGGTCAGGGACAATGTTTATGATTCGCAGACGCTGAAGATGAGTGACCTTGCCCGGGTCGACATTTGAGGCGGCCCGGGAGGAATTATTGTAATTGAGGAAAGGAAAAGGTGAGGCAGTGGGGTTTTGTGATAAACTGTTCCGCCCATTTGTTTGATCCCATTTGTCCCACCTTGTACCTTTAAATAATGGGCTGCGCTGAGAAGGCACCCAGAGAGTTATGACAATAACCCCTGTCTGTACCTGGACTGTTTTAACTGAGGGGAGAGAATGCTCCCTGGTAACACCTTCAACCTCTAATAATAGAAAACGTTTCCTTTCATGTGCCGAGTTTCAACAAACTAAACGTAGCCCACATAAATCCAATCTTTTGCCTGATTCACATAAATATGGGGCCGACCCGAACCGTACTTTGCTGGCTCTAATTTTTATTTTCACATTGACCTTTCCAGCACTTTTCCATCAACTATGGTGGATGTGAAACCAGACCAGCCCAGTACAGCTTGGCTTGGTTTGGTAGTGTGAAAAAGGTATTTGTATGTGGCATGTGTTGTGCACAACTTGTGCCTACCTGTGCCCATCCTCTCCAGAGGGTTCTGTCTGAGTAACAGGGTGATCAGTTCCTGGGAGTCGGCAGGGGGAGCGTCCTCTCCTTCCGGCCAGGTGATCTCATCTTGGAACCAACAACACACTCAGTTAGTACTTAGCAATATCCCATAGACAACACATACAGAGCTAGCTAGAAGTTAGCAACGATATCCCATACACAAAGCAAACAATTGACTAGCCGTTAGCAATATCCCATAGACAACACATATGGAGTTAGCTAGAAGTTATTAACAACATAATATGTATTATCCAGGTCTGAAAAAACAGAATCATTACAGTCCCTTTAGAAAGTATTCATACCCTTCAACTTATTCAAAGTGTTGCAGCCTGAATTCCAAATTGATTAAATAGATAATATTTCTCGCCCATCACACACCCCATAATTACTAAGTGATTTAATTTTTTAAAACATTTTTTAAAAATGTTTATTGAAAATGAAATACAGAAATATCTAAATGTATTCACACCCCTGAGTCAATATTTTGTAGAAGCACCTTTGGCAGCGATTACAGCTTTAAGTCGTCTTGGGTATGACTTTTCACATCTGGATTTGGGGATTTTCTCCCATTCTTCCTTCCTTCCTTGCAAATTTTCTCAAGCTCTGTTAAGTTAGATGGGGAGCGGTGGTGAACAGCAATCTTCAAGTCTTTCCCTGACCAAGGTTCTTCTTGCCCAGTTGCTCAGTTTGGTCGGATGCCAGCTCTAGGCAGAGTCTGGGTAGTTCCATATCTTTTCCATTTCCCAATGATGGAGACCACTGTGCTCTTGGAAACTTTCAACACTCCAGAAATTGTTTTATACTCTTCCCCAGATATACAGTACCAGTCATACGTTTGGACCTACCTACTCATTCAAGGGTTTTTCTTTATAGAGTTATTTCATAGTTTTGATGTCTTCACTATTATTCTACAATGTAGAAAATAGTACAAAATAAAGAAAAACCCTGGAATGAGTAGGTGTGTCCAAACTTTTGACTGGTACAGTATGACTCATCACAATTATACTTTGGAGATCTACGGCCAGTTCCTTGGACTTTATGGTATAGTTTCTGCTCTGACATGCACTGTCAACTGTGGGACCTTATATAGACAGGTGTGTTTCTTTCTAAATCACATCCAAACAATTGAATTGGCCACAGGTGGACTCCAATCAAGTTGTAGTGACATCTCAAGGATGATCAAAGGAAATGTGACTTTCTTTCTGAAGGCACTGTATGTGATGAAAAAATATCTGTGTCTTCATGTTTTGTGTGTGTATCTCCATGTGTCTGTGTGTTCATGTCTGTTTGACAAGTGTAGACTGTTCGCAAAAGTTGAAAAATAGCAGCATACGCCCACCAGTATAGACTGCGCCATGCCACGGATGTCTCTTTGGTGCCATGTCGCCCCCATTTTAATCAAATTTGGGATTGAGGCATGAATATGCATGGTGGCCCTCAGGCCTGAGCAGCGTGGCATTCAGCTCAGTGTTCAGAGCCCTTTAATTAACACTGGGTCCCTCTGGCCTGCCATGATGGAGAGCACACCAAATCTGTCATGGCACCACATTCATTAACATAGGATAGAGGGAACACCGAGGTCCTCCGTAAGCTATCATAAATCATAAAGTTATCAAAACTTGAAAAAATGTATGTCTCATGTCAAGCTGAATCCACACCCCCACACCATCTGTTCTGTGCATTACATGCCTCAATCCAAAATGAATCGGAAAGATTGGCACCATCTAATTCCATACTGAATAGTTAGATATTACCATTAAGGCCTGCAGATTTGTCTCCTACTTAGTCATGCATTGATGTCAATGTTAAGTGCAAATTCAACTTAATTGGAAGTTAGGATTCGCCCCATATGTCAAATCAAAAAGAGAGAAGTGAGTTAGACTGACCGCTGATGACCTGCCCGAACAGTTCTTCTGGTGTGTCTCCAAAGAAGGGTACGCAGCCGACCAGGAACTCATAGAGGATGATGCCCATAGCCCACCAGTCCACTGGCTTCCCATAGCCCTGTCTCAGGATCACCTCTGGAGCAATGTACTCTGGGGTCCCACACACCTGCACACACAGACAGAAGAAAACAGGTATAGACGCATCATACTAGTAGTATGTTTTGGCGAAAGGTTGAGGCTAGACATAGTCACATAGGAAAGATAATAACCTGAAAGCTGTTGGTATCCACAGTCTGAACACTTCGAACCTTGTTCAGACTGGATACCATAGTTGTCATGTTCTCTCTACTTTCTTGTTTTAATTACCAAAAGAAACAAATTAGCAAGAAAGATTGGCTTATACTGTAGGTAGAATGTCAATCTCCACTCACTGTACCTGTTTATCAGAGAACTCTCGGGCGTCCTTCTCTATGTGTCCCTCATACAGGTTAGTGGTCATGTTCATCAGGCCCACCTTGGACAGCCCAAAGTCTGTCAACTTGATGTGGCCCATGGAGGTCACCAGCAGACTGGGGAAGGGAGAGAACGAGAGAGAACCACAACATAGATGCCAATGGCAGAAGATAGCGTCCTGCATTGGTGGAGCTCGGAGCTCAAGAAATGTACTGTACCCTGTAATTACATCTGCAACCCTGTACATGTGACTGTACAACTCTCTAATCTAACCTACAAAATCTCGCTCAATTGGTACAATAATATAAATCACCCAAGTGACTGACTATTTTAAAAAGGTTAAGATCATCAGTCAAAATACACCAAATTCTTCCATGCTCAGGTCACTAACTCGCATAGCTAAAATAGTAATTTAAAGGCACTGGAAAGAGGAGCAGTCAACCTTTTTAGCAGAATGGCTCAAACTGTCAATGAACACTATCAAATTTGAAACAATTATTTCAAAAGTAAAAGAAAAGCTAAAGGAACATGAAAACAAATGGGCCAAGTTTGAAGTTGTCTTGGAGTGAATGAAAATGGGGGGAAATGTTATTTATAATATGTCATTAATACTAATCATTGGTATTGATACAAAATTATTTATACAAAATCAATAATATGTACATTTATACAAGTAATGTACATAATGAGAAATTACTGGCAATTCTCTTATGACTAACTTTACCATTTCATAATATTAATTACCTATTTATTTATTGTTCTTGAAATTTCGTTGCAGCCCTCCCATATACGCAACATTTATATTTGAATGTCTTGTTAGGATGAAATTGTGAAGTATAGTATAGAAAGTCAAAATAGGAGGAATAGGAGGAGAGTGAACAATGTTGTAATGTGTTTACATGTGGTGTTTTAGTTTGTTGTTGCTTGGTTAGTGTGGTATGTTGTAAAGAAATTATTAATTTTAAAAAAGAAAAAGAAAAGAAAAATGTAAATATCATCAGTCAGCACTAACAGATCTGAGACCAGGCTATATCTATCTACCTTCTCAGTGACATTAGCTGACTTTAATATAGAGATATTAGAGACTGACTTGTCTGGTTTGAGGTCCCTGTGGACGATGCCATAGTTGTGAAGGTACTCCAGAGCCAGGACAGTCTCAGCAAAGTACATCCTGGCCATGTCCACAGGCAGGGGGCCCATGTTCTTCAGCAGGTTGGCACAGTCACCTCCTAATGGCACACATAGACAGATAATTGGTTTATTGAGTTAATTCCGACATTGAAATATACTACAATGAAATAGATTCAACATATGTTTAATTATTAATGATTAATCCCAACCCCAAAAGTGCATTTGATAAATAATAGGGATGGATGTTAACATTAACCAGTATTTCTAGAGCAGTTTATCCCCCCTGGTGTCAGCTTTCTGTCTACCACAGTTTTGGGTCCGTAAAAAAAAAAAGAAAAGAAGAAGAAATGGCTACATACCTTCCACATACTCCATGACCATGCAGAGGTGTCGTCGCGTCTGGAAGGAGCAGTACATGGAGACCACAAAGGGGTTCTCAGCGAAGGTCAGGATGTCTCTCTCCACGAAGGCCTGCTGGATCTGGTTCCTCAGCATCAGGTTCTGTTTGTTGATCTTCTTCATGGCGAAACGCTGCTTGGTCTCCTTGTGGCGCACCAGATACACAGCCCTGTCAGAGAGAGATGGAGAGAGAGGAAACAATATGTCAGACACGTGGCAAAGGCTGAGTTAAATCAACCATACATTGCTCTGTCAGACAGAGAATGACACGGTTATTCATATACGTTGAAAAGATGGATTGAAATCACACATTCATAGTTCTGTAGGAGAGGGAACACATTATATGTATATACTTATTTGTGGTTTAGGAACAGAACATGACAGGGCCATGAATTGAAGATTGAAAATATGAGTAAATAAAGGTCCTTTGACTAAATCCAAATCACATATCCCATTCAAATCCTAAATGACAGCTGAAACAGATTTGGGTTCCATCATAACAATCCTGAATTATACCAGAGAAGATTCTCTCACCCGTAGGCTCCGTTGCTGATGAGTTTGGTCATCTCAAAGTCCATCTCGCAGGGCTTTCGTCGGGCTCGTAGGGCCGCGCTCAGACTCTGGGACTGGGAGGACGAGAGTAGAGAAACTTTATTCTACTGAAATACATCAAACCTGTGATTAAAAACTTGAATAAAATATACTGAATACTCACAGAGTCATCTGTCTCTGGCGTTTCAGCTATCCCACTGTCATAACTGGTCATCTGAGCAATTTCTGTAGGAGAGAGAAAGAACATTTCAGCATTTCATTCGACTTTGCAATTTCAGCATTTTCACCTTCAGACACCAAACAGTGACCTTTACATCCAGATGTCTTATATATACCCCAACATTTAGTCAAAGCCTATAGGGAGTTGACTTTACTTTTTATTAACACACTTTCTTTTTTGGCAGTTAAGAGTAGTCTGTTGACTTTGTCCACCTAATAAGCTGAGTCTGAGAAATCCTAAATGAGAGGAAATGAGGTGGAAACCAGAAGTGGCAGCAACACAAACACATGTCGGACATCCATTAAGAAAACCACAACTCCAGAACACTCAAGTGTGTGTGTGTGCGTTCGTGTTTTGTGTGTGCGTCTTGCATGTGTACCCACGTATGTACATGCACGTGTGGGTGCACCCCTTCCCATCAGCGATGTATGAACAACAGGAGGTAGCGAATCAGGAGGGGGTCGTTCAGTCGTCCCAACAGAGACCCTAAACCCATTTCCAATGCCACTTAACATCTGTCCCTGCCTAGAAGGCTGCTTCCAGCACTCCAGGATACTGGGTAAGAAAAATACACAGGATAGGCCCAGGGGAAATGAGTGGAGAGACATTGGCAAATGAGGACAGAGGTTAGTGAGCCAGTCTGTGCGTAGAACTGTTTCAGCTCTATAGGGAGACCATTCGTTTCTAATTAGTCAGAATGAACGTTGGGGTTTAAATTGAGAGAGTCATTAGGATGGCAGTCTGTTCGGTACAGGACACATGTTACTCTACATTACCTTTGTCTTAGACCTTCTCCATTGTTGTTCAATATTAGCCTTGCTAAAAATACTTACTGTAATGCTGATGCAATATTTTAGTCATTGGGGATACTGAAATGGTAGCTAGTACTTCTAGGGCGGCAGGTAGCTTAGTGGTTAAGAGCGTTGTGCCAGTAACCGAAAGGTCGCTGGTTCTAATCCCCGAACCGACTAGGTGAAAAATCTGTCGATGTGCCCTTGAGCAAGGCACTTAACCCTAATTGCTCCTGTAAGTCGCTCTGGATAAGAGCGTCTGCTAAATGACTAATTATTTATATTTATTATCTAGTACTAGTTCTTCTGTAGTAGTAATACTGTAGTAATACAAGTCATATTCTTTGAAAACTAAAAATGGATACAATTTTATGCTCCAGCAGTGCTTCCAAAACATTGAGACCACAATATCCACAACATAATTAAGATCTTTAATTTATCGTAGTATTTTCTCTCAGTACATTACAGAGGGAGTTTTACGAGGATTCCTCTCCTCCACTAAAACGGGATCAAACTGTAGGCTGTAGTGTTCTGATGAAGCTGGTTGGAGTTAAGTAGATTATGTGTCACGATCATATTCTTATCATATAATTATACTTATCATATTTTCATCAGGTCATCAATGTAGCGGTAACTTCGAGAACACAAAGCATGACAAGTGATTGTATGAACAATTCAATGGCTGCGTTACGATTCTCTACCTTTCTCCAGAAGTTGGCACTCGTTCAATCCCCCTCATACATTTAAAAGCATTGGATTGGTGCAAGCATGGCTGGAGGGAGTTTCCACCATATTCCTCAATCCATGAGGGGAAGTGCACACTTCGGGAGAAGGGTGAAGAACTTGAATGTACATCTTGATTACTTCCTTCATCAATGCAGCCCACCACTGGAATGAGTTCACAGCCCTTGCAGCTTTCATCAGTAAGCACTCTTTTAATTCTGAACGTGTGATGTTTGACCTGCACCTCCACTCATGTTGGTTTAGGCCAGGGCTCTCCAACCCTGTTCCTGGAGAGCTACCCTCCTGTAGGTTTTCACTCCAACCCAAGTAGTAATTAACCTGATTCAGCTTATCAACCATCTAATTATTAATCAGGTGCGCTAGATTAGCGTTGGAGTGAAAACCTACAGGACGGTAGCGCTCCAGGAACAGGGTTGGAGAGCCCTGGCTTAGGCACTGTCAACCTACCCCGTAAAAGGTCAAAAGTCAAACATGACGTACCTTCCAGTGGGTCCCGTGTGAGGCCCAGCTGGCTGATGATGTAGCGGGGGATGTCAGTCTTGATGCCCTGGCCTTCTTTGGCGTGACCCTCGGCAGCCTCCAACAGATGGTAGAACTCCTCTGGATCAAACTCCTGAGTAGAGGACAACACAAGGACACAGGTTTAACTACATCACTTCTGGAACTGGTGCTGTTGGCTTTTCTCTGGGTTGATGGTGATGTTATTGTGACAATGAGGACTAGCAGGAGCAAGATGAGGATGGGATTGCATCTATATAGCTTGTCACCACCAGAAAGAACTCATACTTAGTATTAGGGCTCAGAGTTTTGCCTAGTCACACCACATGGTCAGGAAGAAACCCTGTCCCTAGTAGGCATATCATTTATGTAATATGCGCCAGTGAGTGAAGTCATGGCCATGTGCTTGGTATCTAGCTAGCGACAATTAGGCGAGACATACCAGGCATTCCAGGAGGCGCGCCGGCCTGGCGATGACAATGAGGATCTTCTTTACCAGCTCTTTGATGAAGTTCACCTCCTGGCTCTCCGACCGGGATGTGGACTATAGATAAAGAGAACAGAACACACTCGCTCAACATTTCACACGGACCTGTGAGCTGCTCAGTGCTCGGGACTGTAAGCACCATTAAGGTATGAGGAGAGAGGACGTTGAGAAATACAGAACATCTATAAACAGGTTAGTATTAGTTAGATTAGTAATAGTGCTTCGAAAATGACTTTCAATACCAGAGAGGTAAGGGAGCACAGTAAAACAAATTATTTTGGTGAAAGAATTTGTTTGATTTTATCAAAGTCCTATGCAGTAATGTGTACCAACATTGTAATTACACTGTACTTATTAATAATAATATGCCATTTAGCAGACGCTTTTATCCAAAGCGACTTACAGTCATGTGTGCATACATTTTTAGGTACGGGGATCGAACCCACTACCCTGGCGTTACAAGCGCCATGCTCTACCAATTGAGCTACAGAGGACTTATGTAAAAGGTTGATGCCTTTTAAAGTGGGTCCGGAAGATGCTAAAGTTAACCAGTGATATCCCCCAATGCTAGCAGGTGGCACTATACTCTACACGACCCTTTATTGCTTCCTTTCCTCATCTCCTTTCCTTCATTATTCCGGATTTTGTATTCTAGAGTAGAGGACACAAGGAAAGGAAACCACTTTGCATTACATGTATTATTATTACACTATTGAGATGCACCCAAAGTGTCACCCACCTCCTGGAAGAGCCTCTCCAGCTTGTCGGTGAGCTCACAGAAGTAGCGTGAGGTGATATGGCCCAGGCGGCTCTTCTCCAGGCAGTCGCGGACCAGCTCGATGATCTGGTGGTGGGCGAACCCCAGCACACCGTCCGCCAGCGGCAACACGCTCTCCGGGGAGCAGGTCCGGATGATCTCCTGGATCCTCTCCTCCATCTGGGCTGTGGCCTGGAGAGACACAGAGGGGTGGAAAGGGTTAGAAGTAGAGAATGTGTAGAGAGAGGGTAAAAAGGTTCAAAGGTAGAAAGAAAACTAGTGTCAAAAGTGGTCAGGAGAGGGTAAGAATGCAAGAAGTGGGTGAAAAAGACCAACTCCTACTGACAGGTGTGTCACTGTGTGAACAATAAATCTTATGTACAGATGTACTCTCTTAATTTGACCAGTTTTATCGCAGCAAAAATAATCCTGGACCAATTGGGATTTGAACATTTAGTTCATTTACACTGTTCCGCCGATGTAATGTTGCTTGATCGGTGGTTAGGCTATTAGCTGGCTAAAATTACACGAAAAGTGCAATACTGTTAATATAACCATGTGTTGGAGCGGGTTTTTAGTGTATTTATCTATCTAAATCCTGGGGCGCAGGAAAATTCTCAGCGACAACAGCGTGATCAAATTAAGACATTAGCAAATTACCATTGTTAAAGCTAGAATCCTTAGATGCTACATCCATTTTTGGACTTATAAATTAATGACATATACCCATTGATTCTTGAATAATTTAATTTATGCCTCATGAGCTTAGTTCAACTGTCGTACCCCATTAGAACCCCAAATATAAGCTTGTTTCTCTCCAATGTTTGTAAACAAGGTAAATGTAAACAAACACTGTATAGCCTCAAAACATGGTTAAAACTATGCATTTGATATTATGGATACTCAGTCCTTGCATCCATAGCTCTGTCTATGAATTTGAGAGTGGTTAGATTTCTTCAGCCCCATCCCTTAGCTTTTTAGCGAAACTGGGGCGGGGAGTTCAATTTGTTATTGTTTCAACTAAGGATTCTAGCTTTAAAGCAATAAGACATTTTGATCTAATTCAGTTGGCTCCTCACCTTAGGAAAGCGTTCCTTGTAGACATGGTTCATCATAATAATCTCATGATCACAACAGGAAGGGGATCTTCCAGGGCTGCAAACACATATAAATACAAAGGTATGATCAGTAATTATATTACAACACATATCTTACAGCACAAATACATTTATATATTATGAATCAAATCTCATTTGAAAACTATTCACATAAAAGTATATAAAAGGAGCATACTTTTCAGCGACCGTTATCCCCAGCATCTATAAAGATGTGTGACCTTGCCGGGCCTTCGTACTTACCTGAGACTGCGCGAGCGGGGTCGCATGGGCGCGGTCCCCCTCCGTCGGTCATCCCCGGCGATGCTCTCGGTGCAGAAGTGCTTGGAGAGGAAGTGCAGCTCGTCCGGCGTGGGCTGGAAGGGCAGTTGGTGAAGCTTCTCCTGTGATGAACAGGACGACTGGAAATGAAATGAATATACATTGAACGAGAAAATAAAAAAATAAAAAGAAGAACGAGAGGCTTTGATTGATGTTGTTGCACGAGAGAATGACAGTTACCAGGAGAGTGTGTGTTTTTTCTGACTGTTGTTTTTAATTTGATTGGGGAAATGTTCATTACAGTAGCTATTCCCTTTTACAGTGTCTTGAAAACAAAGGACTGAAACTTATGGGTGCCAAAATGGTTGTGACGGTACATGAAAGCTAACAAATTATTGTGAACTTTTCCTTTTCTTCTCACCACATTGTTCTGAAATAAAATCCAAAAACGGAATCAACTTCAAGTAAGCTGCAAAGACCCTTAGCAAACAGATGTGTAAACACAGCCTGGACAAACATGGTTGCCAGTCAATCCTTCTCTATCGTAAATCCTCCAAAAGTATTCCTCACAAGCCACAAGTATTTATCAACTCTAATTGATCGTCCTCATAAAACATGGCCGTAAACAAACAGCCCATTACTTTGTGTGTGGAGGCGTGCTTACTTGGCTTGTGTACTTTGTCATGGGGCCTGTGTGTGTGTGTGTGTGTGTGTGTGTGTGTGTGTGTGTGGTCAGTCCTGCGTGTGAGTGTGACGCATGGGTGTCAGAGTTGACAATTTCCTGCCTGTGTGATTTGACTTTGTCAGTAAACAGATCAGAGGTGTGTGTGTGTATGTGCGTGTGTGTTTCTGTTTGTGTGTGCAAGAGTGCGTGTATGTGGGTGGCCTGGCTGTTGGCTTTGTGTCAGGGCCATGTTTCCTCCAAAACAAATCTGCTGGCCCTAAACACATTGCTGGTGGTATGAGTCAGCCTGTTCACTATGGCACCCCTCATCTATCTGACTTCCAATAGCCTACAGTACAGCACCGGTCACAGGAGAACAGACTAGAGGCAGTCTATCAAATTATCATTTCACATTGAAACATCTTTATTCAAATTAATTCTTACCTTTCCAGTGATTTGGTATCTGTATTTTTTGGGGGTGGGATTGAAACGGTTTTCCATCGGTATAGTGTATGTGAAGGGGTTTAGGTTTAACAACCTTTTTGGCATTGCTTTTTTAAAATCTAGCTAACACAATATATTTTGTTTTCATGTAATAACTGAGTTCATTCTTAAGTGTTTGTAGCAAAGTGAGTGGTAAGGTATGGTACGTACAGAGACAGTGGAGCTTGGTGTATTGGTGCCATAGCCAGAGGAGGGCAGAGATGCCAAAGACCAGCGTCGTCCATCAGTCCTGCTCAAACACACAGAGATAGAAGAGACAGACGTCACCATTAACTCAGAACCCATCCCTAAACCCATCCATTACTAATCAGTAATGAGAACTGTAGTTATTAACAATATATTACAATACCTATGAATGATATTCAAAACAAGAGTACTCAAAGATCCAGGATTGTACATAACAGATAACTGCCCTTATTTGATTGAGCTTATTATTAAAATGTACAAAGTAAAATCTGCAAAGGCCTAAACATCAACGGTTCTGGATTACCTTTTTTCTCTATGTGCAGTATTGATCAGTGGTATGTTATATGCGACCTTCACTTTCTGACAGACTAGGTAGAAAATATTCAGCTTTTCAATAGCCTACTGCAGCAGTGTCCTTGACCTCTGCTACCTGCCACCAACAACTAGTAATGAACTGTATTCTGTTGCACTAACCAATAACACTGAACATCAAATACAAATTCTCAAAGGAATAATACATGAGATTAGATGTAGGGACAGACAGAAACAAGTCAAAAGGGATTTTTCATGATTCAGGTATACTGGCTAGGTACAGCGCATTCGGAAAGTATTCAGACCCCTTGACTTTTTCCACATTTTCCTATTTTCCTACAGCCTTATTCTAAAAAGGATTAAATTGTGTTTTTTCCCCCTCATCAATCTATACACAATACCCCATAATGACAAAGCAAAAACTGGTTTTTAGACATTTTTGCAAATTTATAAAAAATAGAAAATGGAAATATGACATTTACATAAGTATTCATACCCTTTAATCAGTACTTTGTTGAAGCACCTTTGGCAGCGATTACAACCTCGAGTCTTCTTGGGTATGATGCTTGGGACACCTATATTTGGGGAGTTTCTCCCATTCTTCTCTGCAGACCCTCTCAAGCTCTGTCAGGTTGGATGGGAAGCGTTGCTGCACAGCTATCTTCAGGTTTCTCCAGAGATGTTAGTCCGGGCTCTGGCTGGGCCACTCAATGACATTCAGAGACTTGTTCCGAAGCCACTCCTGCGTTGTCATGGCTGTGTGCTTAGGGTCATTGTCCTGTTGGAAAGTGAACCTTTACCCCAGTCTGAGGTCCTGAGCGCTCTGGAGCAGGTTTTCATCAAGGATCTCTCTGTACTTTGCTCCGTCCATCTTTCCCTCGATCCTGACTAGTATCCCAGTCCCTGCCACTGAAAAACATTCCCACAGCATGATGCTGCCACCACCATGCTTCACCGTAGGGATGGTGCCAGGTTTCCTCCAGACGTGACACTTGGCATTCAGGCCAAAGAGTTCAATCTTGATTTCATCAGACCAGAGAATCTTGTTTCTCATGGTCAGAGTCCTTTAGGTGTATTTTGGCAAACTCCAAGCGGGCTGTCATGTGCCTTTTACTGAGAAGTGGCTTCCGTCTGGCCACTCTACCATAAAGGCCTGATTGGTGGAGTTCTGCAGAGATGGTTGTCCTTCTGGAAGTATCCCCCATCTCCACAGAGGAACTCGTGTTCTTAGTCACCTCCCTGACCAAGGCCCTTCTCCCCTGATTGCTCAGTTTGGCCAGGCGGCCAGCTCTAGGAAGAGTCTTGGTGGTTCCAAACTTCTTCCATTTAAGAATGATGGAGGCCACTGTGTTCTTGGGGACCTTCAATGCTGCAGAAATGTTTTGGTACCCTTCCCCAGATCTGTGCCTCGACACAATCCTGTCTCGGAGCTCTATGGACAATTCCTTCGACCTCGTGGCTTGGTTTTTGCTCTGACATGCAATGTCAACTGTGGGACCTTATATAGACCGGTGTGTGCCTTTCCAAATCATGTCCAATCAATTGAATTTACCACAGGTGGACTCCAATCAAGTTGTAGAAACATCTCAAGGATGATCAATGGAAACAAAATGCACCTGAGCTCAATTTCGAGTCTCATAATGCATTTGCAAACATTTCTAAAAACCTGTTCTCGCTTTGTCATTATGGAGTATTGTGTGTAGATTGATGAGAAAAAACAATTTATTCAATTTTAGAATAAGCCTGTAACGTAACAAAATGTGTAAAAATGGAAGGGGTCTGAATACTTTCCAAATGCACTGTAACAATGACTTTGTGTATTCATACACATTGCACGAACAGACACGTGTTACAATGACGTTGTGTTTTCATAGACATGATAACATGAAGTAGACGTAAGAAGAGGTATGCAGTAAAAATGGTGCTGGAATGGTTCGTTTTACGGGCTCCTGACCAATTTTTCTATTTTGTGTGTGTTTTTTGCCCTGATCTTAACTTTTTTGGTACATAATGTTTCCCCCATCATTTCCTATGACCGAAAAGAGCTTCTGGACATCAGAACAGCGATCACTAACCTCGATATAGATGAAGATTTATACTTCAACGAGTCGGCGGCGCAGGACCTACTACTCACCCCGAACCAGGCCTAATCCCGAGACTCGGAAGAGAAAGCGCAAGCGAGGCCGATGTGAGGGCACCCTGACGAAACTACGTCGGCGAGTAGATAAACCGCCTCCACCCTCCGTTCTATTGGCGAGTGTACAATCACTGGAGAACAAACTGGACGGGCTCCGTTCGAGACTATCCTATCAACGGGATCTGAAGAACTGTAATATCCTACGTTTCTCCGAGTCGTGCCTGAACAAGGACATGGATAATTTACATCTAGCTGTTTTTTCTATGCATCAGCAGGACAGAACGGCAGCTTTGGGTAAGCTCAAAGGGGTAGGTGTGTGTCTCTTTGTTAACAACAGCTGGTGCGCGATCGCTAATATTAAGGAAGTCTCAAGGTTCTGCTCGCCTGAGTTAGAATACCTCATGATAAGCTGTAGACCATACTATTTACCAAGAGAGGTTGTCTATATTTTTTGTAGGTATCCATTTACACCACAAACCAATGCTGACACTAAGACTGAACTTAACGAGCTGTACAGGGCCATAAGCAAACAAGAAAATGCTCATCCATCAGTCGCCGGCTTCATTAAAAGTGTATCAACGACGTTGCCCCCACAGTGACCGTATGTACATATCCCAACCAAAAGCCATGGTTTACAGGCAACATCCGCACTGAGCTACAGACTAGAGCTGCCGCTTTCAAAGAGCGGGACACTAATTCGGACGCTTATAAGAAATCCCGCTACGTCCTCAGCCCAGCCATCAAACGGGCAAAGCGTCAATACAGGACTACGATCTAATCTTACTACGCTGGCTCTGACGCTGCTCGGATGTGGCAGGGCTTGCAAACTATCACGGATTACAAAAGGAAACCCAGCCGCGAGCTGCCCAGTGACATGAGCCTACCAGACGAGCTCAATGCCTTCTATGCTCGCTTCGAGGCAAGCAACACTGAACTAAGCATTAGAGCACCAGCTGTTCTGGACAACTGTGTGATCACGCTCTCCGTAGCCGATGTGAGTAAGACCTTTAAACAGGTTAACATTCACAAGGCCGCATGCGCTGACCAGCTGGTAAGTGTCTTCACTGACATTTTCAACCTCTCCCTGACCCAGTCTGTAATACCTACATGTTTTAAGCAGACCATCATAGTCCCTGTGCCCAAGAGCAAGGTAATCTGTCTAAATGACTATCGCCCCCCGAAGCACTCAAATCTGTAGCCATGAAATGCTTTTAAAAGGCTGGTCATGGCTCACATCAACACCATCATCCCAGACACCCTGGACCCACTCCAATTCGTATACCGCCCCAACAGATCCACAGAAGATGCAATCTCTATTGCACTCCACACTGCCCTCTCCCACCTGGACAAGACAAACACGTGAGAATGCTGTTTATTGACTACAGCTCAGTGTTCAACACCCTAGTGCCCTCCAAGCTCATCACTGAGCTAAGGACCCTGGGACTGAACACCTCCCTCTGAAACTGGATCCTGGACTTCCTGACGGGCTGACCCCAGGTGGTGAGGGTAGGCAACAACACATTCACCATGCTGACCCTCAACACGGGGGCCCCTCAGGGGTGCATGCTTAGTCCCAGCTGATTGTGGACTACAGGAAACGGAGGGCCGAGCACGCCACCATTCACATGTCTGGAACCAACAGGACCCTGAAGAGCTTCAACCCCAAGCCATGAGCTGCTAAATAGTTTGTTAAATAGTTAACCAAATAGCTACCCAGACTATCTGCATTGACCCTTTTTGCACTAACTTTGTTTGACTCATCACATATGCTGCTGCTACTGTTTATTATCTATCCTGTTGCCTAGTCACTATTCCTAGTTATATGTACATCTATACCTAAATTACCTCGTATCCGCACACATCGACTCGGTACTGGTACCCCATGTATATAGCCAAGTTATCGTTACTCATTGTGTATTTATTATTACTTTTATTATTAGGTGTTATTACTTTTCTATTATTTCTCTATTTTCTTTCTCTCTATTGTTGGGAAGGGCAAACGGAGGACTAATATGACGTTACATGCCTGGTCTGTGGCAAAGACTGTGAATCATAACAATAAAGAAACATTATTAAATTAAATTGTGTTGAGTGAGGGTAGAACAGAACATTTTTCAGGCTATTTGGGAAAGACTGAACCCTTGAACCTGCATGTGATTTCTATCTCTGTATAGAGAGCCTGTCAGAACACAGTGAGATCCTGCCTTCGCTTCTCAAAATGTCTGCTTCAGACAATTTGATTTTGTTAAAAAAACTAAAAACAAAAACGTTTCTATCAAGATTCGTATTTCCTTTGTATCCCACATTTCTTATGCAATCTGTCAGATAATTACCAAGATAAAGCAAAATTACAACTGTGAGTTCAAGTATGAATTACTTTCTGGAAATTCTTAAACAAAACAATAAAGCCTGCCCATAAGTATTTTATTGCTGCTGGCATGCTAGTTGAGCGGAGGTACTGATAAAAAGCTAAATTGCATTTACTTTTACTGGCAATACTCCCATGTGAAAGAATATGTATTTCCTTATTACCTTCGTGCAAAGGAGAAGTGGGCTGAGGCACTAGGAGAGAAGTTTCTGGGGCTGTCTTGAGGACTCGTTCCTGTTGTTCAGAGAAAGAGCAGAGAAACAAGGGAAGATTAGAAGTAAAAAAAGAAAACATTTCATAAACCTGAGATAAAAGCATTTGAAATTCATGAAGTTAATAATAATAAGCCTACAGCGTAGAATCAAACCTACACCAAATTAGGAGTTTATCTAACCACTGTGTCACAATTCATTGATACGAAAAACCAAAGAAAGTGTATTAAAGCAGCATAGATAAATTACATTTCTTCTTCAATTTACTCTAAGCTATTGTACTTTATACTGCATTTTAGATTTTATTGTGTTTCCTTGTCTCTTTTAGCTGATGGAGCATAATCTAGTAAAACTGAAAGTCTCTCAAATGGGACTGATCTGCTTGAAGCAGTAATTACATCATATTAATAATCTTCTTCCATATTGGCTTTGATTCATCAGGAGACACAAACGAGAAATGCCACACAGAAAAAAAATTACAATTATTAATAAATAAATTATACATTATTATAAATAAATAAATAAATAAATAAAAATTACAATAAAAAGTTCACGTGCACTTGTCCCAACCAATGAATAATTCAAATTTTACCCCTCAGGTATCAGTCAAAACAAAAAGAGGTGTGAAATCACCAGTCTTTCAAAAAGGTCTTTGTAGACAGAGGAATATCTCAACAGACAAAGACAATTTATTTAAATAGCAGCTGGTTCTCAAGCGTTGTAAAGGCAGAACACACAAACTAGCTGAATATCAAACATCTGAAAGCTATAAGGCAGCAGCGTACAGTACTTTCAGCTCAAGGAGCTAGGGGAAGAATGTTGGACTTCTGATAGACAGTGATTTGCTTTACAAATGTGCTAGTTGTAAGGCACCACAAATGCATGACAGGTACTGTACTCTAGAAATACATGAAAGGTACACTACCTGCCTGGCACTAGCATGCTGATTAAAACAAATTATAAAAAAATGTATGGATTGAATGTGGAATACAGACCTGTGGGCTACATGTGTACAGGGACAATATAAGCTACTGTAAGAGTAGCCTATAGGCTAATACCATGTTCTAAATAGCAATGTAAACATAATGACGCTATACAAACAAAGACAGTCTGGGTGAAGACATCTGGCTATAAAATACACATTTCCTACCATCCATAAGGTGTTAGTTATATTCGGGGTCTTGGGGTTTCATTGCAGACCTTAATGTCCCATAGTGGAGCCTGAAGCATCCTCTACCAGGGCGGCTCTCCAAATGATCCCTCTATCCCTCCAACCCACCATCCATATGGACAGCATGCACTTATTACCCACAGCCGTACAGTTGTGGCTACTGCCTCAGGCTATTCAATACATCAAACTGCAGGGTTTACCCCAACGACAGCAATTAGGCCTTGTGTTCACTCACCGATAAGGTTAAGAACCAACCCTCGGTCCAACTTTAATTAGACATAATTAACTCTGTAGCCGAAGGGGGGAGTAAACAGTTAATTAACTAGGGGCAAAGATATCACCCCCTGTGACGAGTCTGACGATAGCGAAAGGGCTTTGCGGTACTGGGGTAACAATGGTGGTACTGGGGAACAGAGAGAGGCTAGTTAGATGGTGATGAATGTCACCTGTTTAATTGTTGTGTAATTTAATCACAGCAGATGAGTGTTGATAACTACTCACCAGAATGGGATAGAATACACCTGGGGAAAAGGAACACTTAACCCAATCCAGATGGAGGTCAAGTCCATTCTTTGAGATGAATCATGTTTAATCAAATTCTAATAGCAATGTAGACACAGGATAATACAGATGAATTTGATGTGTTTAGAGAAAATATACTGGGATTGCTTTGTTAAAACAGTAGCAGTAGTAATAGAGTATGCTGAGCAGACTTAATCTAAACCAAATACTGTTTTGAATTAATGTGAAAAGCATTCACTAATGATCCAGAATTCTTAATAGGAAAATAATAACCTTAGCTATTTTACTGAAGAAAAGAGCAGTGAACAATATGTAAAAGTTAAATGGGTACTATAGGCATACACTCAAGCTTTGCTTTCACCCTAATGCCAAAACAACTGTGACAACCACTGCAACTAACACCACAAACACCTACTGTAGTCCTAACATGAGAACTGGAAACAATGCTCTTACCAAATGTACACAACCAGTCAAAAGTTTAGACACACCTACTCATTCAAGGGTTTTTGTTTGTTTTTACTATTTTCTACATTGTAGAATAGCGAAGACATCAAAACTATGAAATAACACATATGGAATCATGTAGTAACCAAAAAAGTAGCCACCCTTTGCCTTGATGACAGCTTTGCACACTCTTGGCATTCTCTCAACCAGGTTCATGAGGTGGTCACATGGAAAGCATTTCAATGAACAGCTGTGCCTTCTTAAAAGTTAATTTGTGGAATTTCTTTCCTTCTTAATGCGTTTGAGCCAATCAGTTGTGTTGTGACAAGGTAGGGGGGGGTTTACAGAAGATAGCCCTATTTGGTAAAAGACCAAGTCCATATTATGGCAAGAACAGCTCAAATAAGCAAAGAGAAATGACAGTCCATCATTACTTTAAGACATGAAGGTCAGTCAATACGGAAAATGTCAAGAACTTTGAAAGTTTCTTCAATTGCAATCGCAAAAACCATCAAGCACTATGATGAAACTGCCTCTCATGAGGATCGCCACAGGAATGGAAGACCAAGAGTTACCTCTGCTGCAGAGGTTCATTAGAGTTACCAACCTCAGAAATTGCAGCCCAAATAAATGCTTCACAGAGTTCAAGTCACAGACACATCTCAACATCAACTTTTCAGAGGGGACTGTGTGAATCAGGCCTTCATGGTCGAATTGCTGCAAAGAAATCCCTACTAAAGGACACCAATAAGAAGAAGAGACCTGCTTGGGCCAAGAAACATGAGCAATGGACATTTTTTGTTCCAACCGCCGTGTCTTTGTGAGACGTGGTGTGGGTGAACGGATGATCTCTGCATGTGTAGTTCCCACTGTAAAGCATGGAGGTGGTGTTATGGTGTGGGGATGCTTTGCTGGTGACACTGTCTGTGATTTATTTAGAATTCAAGGCACACTTAACCAGCATGGCTACCACAGCATACTGCAGCGATACGCCATCCCATCTGGTTTGGGCTTAGTGGGACTATCATTTGTTTTTCAACAGGACAATGACCCAACACACCTCCAGGCTGTGAAAGGGTTATTTGACCAAGAAGGAGAGTGATCAGATGACCTGGCCTCCACAATCCCCCGACCTCAACCCAATTGAGATGGTTTGGGATGAGTCGGACGGCAGAGTGAAGGAAAAGCAGCCAACAAGTGCTCAGCATATGTGGGAACTCCTTCAAGATTGTTGGAAAAACATTCCAGGTGAAGCTGGTTGAGAGAATGCCAAGAGTGTGCAAAGCTGTCATCAAGGCAAAGGGTGGCTATTTGAAGAATCTCAAATATAAAATATATTTTGATTTGTAAAAAAAAAAAAAAATGTTTACTACATGATTCCATGTGTTATTTCATAGTTTTGATGTCTTCACTATTATTCTACAATGTAGAATATAGTAAAAATAAAGAAAAACCCTTGAATGAGTAGGTGTGTCCAAACTTTTGACTGGTACTGTACATGTACCTGCAATACGTCTGTGCCAGCCAGTGAAGTCCTCCCATAGTTCAGCACTGTCATTACGCCACTATTTCTCACAGTTCATCTTAAGGACTGAGCTCTCTAGCAAGGCAAGAAAGTCTGACTACGCAAACAGAGGGCCGTTATCAGTGTTTGGCCTGTCAGGAAATAAAAAACCCAGGCCGGAATAGATGAAGTCCACCCTCCCCTCTCCTCCCTGTGCTCCTGTGCATTTCCTTCCTGAGGCCCGCCACTTCATGATCCATTACAATCACTGCTGGTTCCAATGCCAGCGCTCCGATAGCACAGAGCGCTCACCCTTTTTAACCATGGCATCATAGACTTGTCTTAGGCTGTACCACGAAAAGCCTATCCTTTACTCTGCCTGCTTTTGCCTTTTGTCTTATGTGCAACCCAAGAGGGGGTACTTCAACTATAATGTGCTGATTTATTATTTTCACTACACTATCAGAACATTTTTAAGTATGATTCTGAAATAGTGCAGTTAGACTGCCTTCAGTTTACAGACCGGACCAAAGTAGCCTAGACTCACTCGCGTCTGGACACCAGGCTAGAACCAAAGTTTTACTAAAATGGTTTTAACATCAGACAGATGTGCTGTATTTCGCATAGTCTTACATTATTTTCAGATCCCACCCTCCTTTCAATCGGTTTCAATGAAAGCATTTGCCATTATAATAAAAATAATTGGCAATGATTTCTTGCAGAACCAGCTAGTTTGTCACTTTTGTTGTAGAAGAGAGGTTGCTAACGTTTCAGACAGTTGTGTGTTGTGGTAAAGGTCTACAGAGAGAGAGACAGAGGAGGATCTTGTGGGTGGCTATTAAATCCGAAACAGATTGCACTTCTGACAAGTGGCTTTTCCAGACTGCTTCTTCATTTACCCACAGACAATGGCCTTCATTCAGGGGTAGAACACTCTAGCCAACCAAAGCCTCTCTGGTCTCTTTGCAAGCACAACAACATTCATTCTGTCTTTTACTCATTCGGGCACTTCACTCACCCATCAAAACAAATGCTGTACTGTACAGTACAAAAATGATTCACACATGCACACGCCTTACCTGTATGCGATGAGAGGGGGGAGTGAGGTCGCGGAAGCACCGAAGACTGCCCACTTCCTATCAGGCTTTTTCTGTTGCTCGTCCTGCAGCTATGAAAACACAGACAATAAGAGGTTAGACAGCTAAACAGGTTAGAAAGAGGCAACAAAGCCGCTTTGTTAGCCAGCCAGTCAGTCAGAGTGCTTTATTGTCTAAGTAAACATCCCAGATGTAATCATAGCTACAGTACTTAAGATGCACTAGACATTTCACTGCACATACTGCACTAATACATCACTCACATCCACATAAATGACTTCCAGTGCACACTGTAAAATAAAAACATTGTGCAAAGACATGGAAACTCTTCAACACTTTTTCCTCCTTAGATTGATATAGGTTAGCACTTGGAGTATGATGAAGTTGCCCTAGATGCCATTTTCCCGCTAAGGGACGGCTAGGGCTGGAGCAGAATAAGGTGACCCTACATCTGTGGGGAACTTCTACATGGAGCTTTGCCAGTCCACATAACCCAATTCTAGAGGCCCAGATCTCTCCTATAGGTCAATGTGACCCACCAGAACTTGCAAATAAATTATATATATATATATATATATATATATATATATATATATATATATATATATATATATATATATATATATATATATATATATATATATATATATATATATATATATATTAGGGCTGTCAAATGATTAAAATTTTTAATCAAATTAATCAGAATTTTCAGTGGATTAATCATGATTAATCACTATTTGCAATTACACCTGAATCCTAACCATTTTTTTTCTGAAATGCATACCAAAAGATAAATAACAGGACACAGATACATAATTTTCATATTATGTCTGTTTATTAACACAGCCAAATAATGGTGTTTTAAATCAAGCTGAAACATACTACACACCATAATATTTGTCTTTGGCTGTGGCTCTTGACGGTGGCTTATAGAATGAGTCTTGAGACGCCACTTGCAAAACATCAAGGAAACCTGAGTCTTCTACAATGCTAATGGGTCTACAATCCTTTGCAATCCATTTTGCTATTGTGTTGGTCAAATTATCTGAGGTTGATTTTGTTAATTGCCTGCAAACATTCAGCGTGGTCTGGCGCAAACCACTTGCTGAATCTGACGGCCCAGCAAACGCATGTTTGGCGTTGACATGGTACTTCAAGCTTGAACAGCTCCGGTGAAATTGAAACTCCTTCTTACAAATCTTGCAAATAACCTTGTACTTGTTAACTGTACCATCATCATTCTTTTTATATTTGAATCCGTCAATAGGCCCACTTTGCTCACCTTGCTCCATCTCGCCTCTAGCTCCCAACCACTTTCCTGACCTGAATAATTTGTCACACTGCGCATGCGTGAAATGCGTTAAAAAAATTGACGTAATTAACAGCAAACAACTAATTAACGTCGTTAACGCGCTATTTTTGACAGCCCTAATATATATATATATATATATATATACACATACATATATATACATACATATCCTTTAAAAAAATAAATATATATTTCCCTTTATTACTTTCCAACACCACCACCCCTTCCCTAATTGGAGTAAACTAGTGAACAACAATGCTTAGGCCTCTACTTCCAGCTTATACATACTATATACATTTTATGGACACAGTCAGTTTTACAATAATTCTATTTTGTTTGTTTTTACTCCTGAACTTCCTCTACCCTCAACCTCTCCGATCATTTTCATGATGTCCATCCGGTTTGCTTCTATATGCCATATCTTTCTAACTGTGCTCTTTCACAAAAGCTCTCAACCTATAACCTATACACTTATTATGGACACAGTATGCTTACATTTGTTATCTTGTTGTTATTAGTCGTTGTTAGTTGTTATTAGTCCCATCCTTCAACTCCATCCATCTCTCTTAACCCCATCCATATTGGATTTCTATTTGCCTATAGGCCAATCTGCCTCAGAAGGTACCACCAGATATTATCCTATAGGCCAATGGCTGCGTTGACACACGCAGCCCAATTCTGATATTTTTTCCACTAATTGACCAATCACATATTTTGACCAATCACATCAGATCTTTTCACATCAGATCTTTTTCAGTGCTGATCTGATTGGTCAAAAGACCAATTAGTGAAAAACATATCATAATTGGGCTGCCTGTCTAAACGCTGCCCATATATCTCCTATAAGCCAATGTGACCCACCAGATCTCTCCTATAGGCCAATCTTGCCCCAGCAGGCCCCAACCAGCAGGATCCATTAAACATCATATAACCCCCCCCAGCAGTAGACGACGAGGCCGTCTCAGCAACATGAGTAACTGATTCATAATGAAAAAAGTCCTCATTAGCGCATCTAGTTAGTCGAGGATGGGCCTTGTCTGTGGATTATTAAACACTGCAGACCTGATTCTACACCCGGAGGAAGCTAAAAATACTGCACAGCTGGTAGTGAGCAAATTCAGTTAACAGTGACTTTCATGTAGAAAGAGGTAAGTGATGATTCTATTGGGGAAAGTACATTTGCATATTCAGTGAACACACAAAAGTGAAATAGGTCTAGTCAGGGCTGGCACAATTACCGTATACCTGTGTAACCGACGGTTATGGATGAAGACCGTCATGAAAATAACCATCATAACCTTAAAAAAAAGAACAACTGAAACGATCAGCTGACTGAAGCCCCATTTCCAGTGGCACTTTGAAGTCAACCCAGGTTGGGCTGGCCGTGGTGGGATAGCTCAAATTGCATTTCCACTGCCTACAGAAATTAGAAATGAAGTCATGTTGTTAGGTAGCCAATATGTGACTGCAGCTGGCTTTGCTAATGTTGCTAGCTAGCAAGATGTTGAAGAATTTAATTCACCCTCACCATGCTGTAACTAACATTACCCCATACTCCTGCCAGTGCCAGCAAGACTCAGAGCCATGTATTTATCTTGCTGAATTTAGCTATCTAAACGTTTTTTTTTTTTTCTTAGGGGGTAGATCAGCTTTAATATTGCAGATAGATTGTAACTTCCATCAATGTAATTGTCTGCATCACTTCCAATTGTCAGTTTGGCACCGATGTGGATGTGATGAGGAGTCAGGCGCAGGACACAGAGGTTTAGTCCAACAAACTTTACTATAGTAAAGTGAACAATAATCACTACACGACCTCGAAATACAGAGGCGAGAACAGTACGCAACATGCGTAAAACAAAACATGTAGAGCGCAAAACACGCAGCTCAAACGACACGCGGACAACAACACACAATATAACTAACACAAAACAGGGAACTTATAGGACACGTAATTAGGACACAAACAGACACAGGTGTACCAGACAGACCAAAGCAATCAACACACGAAACATACAACGGTGGCAGCTAGTATTCCGGGGACGGCGAACGCCGAAGCCTGCCCGAACCAGGAGGAGGAGCAGCCTCGGCCGAAACCGTGACAGTACCCCCCCCTTGACGCGCGGCTCCAGCCGTGCGCCGACCCCGGTCTCGGGGACGGCCAGGAGGACGCGGACCCGGGCGCGTGGGATGCCCACGGTGGAACTCTGTCAGGAGGGATGGGTCGAGGATGTCCCTCCTAGGCACCCAGCACCGTTCCTCCGGACCGTACCCCTCCCACTCCACGAGATACTGGAGACCACTCCTCCGGCGCCTCGAGTCCAATATAGTCCGGACCCTGTACGCCGGTGCCCCCTCGATGTCCAAAGGGGGTGGAGGGGTCTCTCCTATCTCCTCCTCTTGGAGTGGACCAGCTACCACCGGCCTGAGAAGAGACACATGGAACGAGGGGTTAATATTTTTGTACTCAATAGGCAGTTGTAATCTGTAACACACCTCGTTCAATCTTCTCAGGACTTTGAAGGGCCCCACAAACCGCCGACCCAGCTTCCGGCAGGGCAGGCGGAGGGGCAGGTTTCGAGTCGAGAGCCAGACTTGATCTCCCGGTGCGTACACCGGCCCCTCACTGCGGTGGCGATCGGCGCTCGCCTTGTGTTGACGGATGGCACGCTGCAGATGGACATGGGCAGCGTCCCACGTCTCCTCCGAGCGCCGAATCCACTCGTCCACCGCAGGGGCCTCGGTCTGGCTCTCGTGCCACGGTGCCAGGACCGGCTGATACCCTAAAATACACTGGAAAGGTGTTAATCCGGTGGAGGAGTGGCGGAGAGAGTTCTGGGCCATCTCTGCCCAGGGGATATACCTCGACCACTCCTCCGGCCGGTCCCGGCAATAGGACCTCAAAAACCTACCCACATCCTGGTTCACACGTTCAACCTGCCCATTGCTCTCTGGGTGGTACCCCGAGGTAAGGCTAACCGAGACCCCCAGGCGTTCCATGAACGCCCCCCAGACTCTGGAGGTGAACTGGGGACCTCGGTCGGACACAATATCCTCGGGGACCCCATAGTGCCGGAACACGTGGGTAAAGAGGGCCTCGGCGGTCTGTAGGGCAGTAGGGAGACCCGGCAGTGGGAGGAGACGACAGGCCTTAGAAAACCGATCCACAACGACCAAAATGGTGGTATTACCCTGGGAAGGGGGTAGATCGGTCACAAAATCCACCGAGAGGTGGGACCATGGTCGTTGTGGAACGGGCAGAGGATGTAACTTACCCCTGGGCAAATGTCTAGGTGCCTTACACTGGGCACACACCGAGCAGGAGGAGACATAAACCCTCACATCCCTGGCTAACGTTGGCCACCAGTATTTCACGCTAAGGCAGTGCACCGTCCGACCAATACCAGGATGTCCAGAGGAGGGTGATGTATGAGCCCAAGAAATAAGCCGATCACGAACCTCGAGCGGAACGTACGTCCGCCCCACAGGACACTCGGGGGGAGTAGGGTCGGTACGCAGCGCCCGCTCGATTTCCGTATCGACCTCCCATACTACCGGAGCCACCAGACAAGACTCCGGCAGTATGGAAGTAGGCTCAATGGACCTCTCCTCTGTGTCATACTGCCGGGACAGGGCGTCTGCCTTACCGTTCTGGGACCCAGGGATGTATGTGATCTTAAAAACAAACCGGGTCAGGAACATGTTCCACCTAGCCTGACGAGGGTTCAATCTCCTAGCTGCCCGGATGTACTCCAGGTTACGGTGATCAGTCAGAATGAGGAAAGGGTGTTGAGCCCCCTCAAGCCAATGCCTCCACACCTTTAGGGCCTGGACTACAGCTAACAGCTCCCTGTCCCCAACGTCATAATTGCGCTCCGCCGAGCTGAGCTTCTTAGAGTAGAACGCACAGGGGCGGAGCTTAGGTGGCGTGCCGGACCGTTGTGACAGGACTGCCCCAATACCGGTCTCGGACGCGTCCACCTCTACTTGGAAAGGCAAAGAGGGATCCGGATGCGCCAGCACCGGGGCCGAGACGAACAGGTTCTTCAGCTTGACAAATGCCCTGTCCGCCTCAGCTGACCACCGCAAGCGCACCGGACCCCCCTTTAGCAGGGACGTAATGGGAGCTGCAACCTGTCCAAAGCCCCGGATAAACCTCCGGTAGTAATTAGCAAAACCCAAGAACCGCTGCACCTCTTTTACGGTGGTTGGAGTTTGCCAATTACGCACAGCCGCTACCCGATCTACCTCTATCTCCACGCCAGACGCGGACAACCGATAACCCAAAAAGGAGACGGACTCCTGGAAGAACAGGCATTTCTCTGCCTTGACATACAAGTCATGCTCCAACAGTCGTCTCAATACTCGGCGCACCTGGGCTACATGCTCGGCTCGTGTAGAAGAATACACTAGAATGTCGTCAATGTACACCACTACACCCTGCCCATGCATGTCCCGGAAAATCTCGTCAACAAAGGATTGGAAGACTGAAGGAGCATTCATTAACCCGTATGGCATGACGAGATACTCGTAATGACCCGAGGTGGTGCTAAATGCTGTTTTCCATTCATCCCCCTCCCTAATGCGCACCAAATTGTACGCGCTCCTGAGATCCAACTTTGTGAAGAACCGCGCTCCGCGTAATGACTCCGTCATCGTCGCAATCAGTGGAAGTGGGTAACTGTATTTTACTGTGATCTGATTGAGACTACGGTAATCAATACACGGGCGCAATCCCCCGTCCTTCTTCTTCACAAAGAAGAAACTCGAGGAGACCGGAGAAGTAGAGGACCGTATGTATCCCTGTGCCAAGGACTCGGCTATGTAAGTCTCCATAGCCGCAGTTTCCTCTTGAGACAGGGGATACACATGACTCCTGGGAAGAGCTGCTCCGGTCTGGAGATTTATCGCACAGTCCCCCTGTCTATGAGGAGGTAGCCGTGCTGCCCTCGATTTGCTAAACGCTAGTGCTAAATCCTCATACTCGGGGGGAATGCGCAGTGCGGGCACTTGGTTCGGACTCTCTACCGAGGTCGCCCCTATGGAAACACCTAGACATCTCCCTACACACTGGGCAGACCACTCCATAAGAGCCCTCTGTTGCCACGCTATGGTAGGATCGTGAGTGCTTAACCAGGGAAGCCCCAACACCACTGGGTACGCAGGAGAGTCAATCAGATAGAACTGAATGATTTCCTCATGACCCCCCTGCGTCGTCATCGTCAGCGGTGCTGTGACATCCCTGATCAGACCCGACCCCAACGGCCGGCTGTCTAATGCGTGGACAGGGAATGGAACTTCTACCGGCCGAAGGGGAATTCCTAACCTAGCACAAAATGCCCGATCAATAAAGTTCCCAGCTGCGCCTGAATCTACTAGCGCCTTATGCTGGGAATGAGGTGCCACCTGTGGAAAACGCACAGGAATACTCATGTGACCAACAGAGAGCTCTGGGTAAGTGGGGCGCCTACTCACCTGAAATGACTCCCCAGTGCGTGACCTGTTGTCCCCTCTCTCAGAAGACCCTCCCCAGCACCTGGCCGCGGTGTGTCCTCCACGGCCACAGTTGGTGCAGGGGGTGGCCCTCCTCGGGTTCTCCCTCCTCCTCTCTCTAGCGCCAGCACCCCCGAGCTCCATAGGAATTGGCTCGGAGGTGCTGGAGGATGGAATGGACGACCCCCACTCGGGACGTCCGCGGGTGGCCAGCAGGGTGTCAAGCCGGATGGAGATGTCCACCAGCTGGTCGAAGCATAGGTTGGTGTCCCTGCAGGCCAGCTCACGACGAACGTCCTCTCGCAGGCTACACCGGTACTGGTCGATGAGGGCCCTCTCATTCCATCCTGCATCCGCAGCTAACGTCCGGAACTCCAGTGCGAACTCCTGTGCGCTCCTCTTCTCCTGTCGGAGGTAGAACAGACGCTCCCCCGCCGCCTTCCCTTCAGGTGGGTGATCGAAGACTGCCCGGAAGCGGCGGGAGACCTCAGCGTAGGTGATGGTAGCTGCGTCTATTCTCCTCCATTCGGCGTTGGCCCACTCCAACGCCTTTCCGGATAGACAGGAGATGAGGGCGGAGACGCTCTCGTATCCCGAGGGCGCTGGGTGTATAGTAGCCAGGTATAGTTCTACCTGCAGGAGGAACCCCTGACACCCGGCTGCAGAACCGTCATATGCCCTCGGGAGCGAGAGCCGAATACCACTGGGTTCCGGCGCTGAGAGAGGAGGACTGACCGGTGGTGATGGGATGGTGTATGAGGACGCGGGCACCTCTCCATTAGCCAACCGGTGCAGAGTGTTGGACACCTCGCCCAGAATGGCCTCCAGTTGCCGGATCATGGAGTCCTGCTGACTGAGCCGTTCTTCTAGCGACCAGGTTGTCGTCGCTGATCCTGCTGACTCCATAGAAGGTGTGTTGTTCTGTCAGTTTGGCACCGATGTGGATGTGATGAGGAGTCAGGCGCAGGACACAGAGGTTTAGTCCAACAAACTTTACTATAGTAAAGTGAACAATAATCACTACACGACCTCGAAATACAGAGGCGAGAACAGTACGCAACATGCGTAAAACAAAACATGTAGAGCGCAAAACACGCAGCTCAAACGACACGCGGACAACAACACACAATATAACTAACACAAAACAGGGAACTTATAGGACACGTAATTAGGACACAAACAGACACAGGTGTACCAGACAGACCAAAGCAATCAACACACGAAACATACAACGGTGGCAGCTAGTATTCCGGGGACGGCGAACGCCGAAGCCTGCCCGAACCAGGAGGAGGAGCAGCCTCGGCCGAAACCGTGACACCAATCCCCCATATGCTTTTGTTCTCACATATACAGTGGGGGAAAAAAGTATTTAGTCAGCCACCAATTGTGCAAGTTCTCCCACTTAAAAAGATGAGAGAGGCCTGTAATTTTCATCAGAGGTACACGTCAACTATGACAGACAAAATGAGAAAAAAAAATCCAGAAAATCACATTGTAGGATTTTTTATGAATTTTTTGCAAATAAGTATTTAGTCAATAACAAAAGATTCTCAATACTTTGTTATATACCCTTTGTTGGCAATGACACAGGTCAAACGTTTTCTGTAAGTCTTCACAAGGTTTTCACACACTGTTGCTGGTATTTTGGCCCATTCCTCCATGCAGATCTCCTCTAGAGCAGTGATGTTTTGGGGCTGTCGCTAGGGGCAACACGGACTTTCAACTCCCTACAAAGATTTTCTATGGGGTTGAGATCTGGAGACTGGCTAGGCCACTCCAGGACGTTGAAATGCTTCTTACGAAGCCACTCCTTCGTTGCCCGGGCAGTGTGTTTGGGATCATTGTCATGCTGAAAGACCCAGCCACGTTTCATCTTCAATGCCCTTGCTGATGGAAGGAGGTTTTCACTCAAAATCTCACGATACATGGCCCCATTCATTCTTTCCTTTACACGGATCAGTCGTCCTGGTCCCTTTGCAGAAAAACAGCCCCAAAGCATGATGTTTCCACCCCCATGCTTCACAGTAGGTATGGTGTTCTTTGGATGCAACTCAGCATTCTTTGTCCTCCAAACACGACGAGTTGAGTTTTTACCAAAAAGTTCTATTTTGGTTTCATCTGACCATATGACATTCTCCCAATCCTCTTCTGGATCATCCAAATGCACTCTAGCAAACTTCAGACGGGCCTGGACATGTACTGGCTTAAGCAGGGGGACACGTCTGGCACTGCAGGATTTGAGTCCCTGGCGGCGTAGTGTGTTACTGATGGTAGGCTTTGTTACTTTGGTCCCAGCTCTCTGCAGGTCATTCACTAGGTCCCCCCGTGTGGTTCTGTGATTTTTGCTCACCGTTCTTGTGATCATTTTGACCCCACGGGGTGAGATCTTGCGTGGAGCCCCAGATCGAGGGAGATTATCAGTGGTCTTGTATGTCTTCCATTTCCTAATAATTGCTCCCACAGTTGATTTCTTCAAACCAAGCTGCTTACCTATTGCAGATTCAGTCTTCCCAGCCTGGTGCAGGTCTACAATTTTGTTTCTGGTGTCCTTTGACAGCTCTTTGGTCTTGGCCATAGTGGAGTTTGGAGTGTGACTGTTTGAGGTTGTGGACAGGTGTCTTTTATACTGATAACAAGTTCAAACAGGTGCCATTAATACAGGTAACAAGTGGAGGACAGAGGAGCCTCTTAAAGAAGAAGTTACAGGTCTGTGAGAGCCAGAAATCATGCTTGTTTGTAGGTGACCAAATACTTATTTTCCACCATAATTTGCAAATAAATTCATAAAAAATCCTACAATGTGATTTTCTGGAGAAAAAAAATTCAATTTGTCTGTCATAGTTGACGTGTACCTATGATGAAAATTACAGGCCTCTCTCATCTTTTTAAGTGGGAGAACTTGCACAATTGGTGGCTGACTAAATACTTTTTTTCCCCACTGCTATGAAAAAGTATTTGCCCCCTTTCTAATTTTCCCCACTTTTGCATATTTGTGATACTGAATGTTATCAGATCTTCAACCAAAACCTAATATTAGATAAAGGGAACATAAGTGAACAAATAACACAACAATTACATATTTATTTCATAAACAAAGTTATGCAACACCCAATTCCCCTGTGTGAAAAAGTAATTGCCCCCTTACACTCAATAACTGGTTGTGCCACCTTTAGCTGCAATGACTCCAACCAAATGCTTCCTGTAGTTGTTGATCAGTCTCTCACGGTCTTCATGGTGCCGCTTGCTTGGTGGTGACCCTTGCTTAGTGGTGTTGCAGACTCTGGGGCCTTTCAGAACAGGTGTATATATACACTGAGATCATGTGACACTTCGATTGCACACAGGTGGACTTTATTTAACTAATTATGTGACTTCTGAAGGTAATTGGTTGCACCAGATCTTATTTAGGGGCTTCATAGCAAAGGGGGTGAATACATACATATGCACGCTGCACTTTTCCGTTATTTATTTTTTAGAATTTTCTGAAACAAGTTATTTTTTTTCATTTCACTTCACCAATTTGGACTATTTTGAGTATGTCCATTACATGAAATTCAAATAAAAATCCATTTAAAATTACAGGTTGTAACGCAACAAAATAGGAAAAACGCCAAGGGGGATGAATACTTTTGCAAGGCACTGTATTTTAGCACATATTTGACTTCCTGCTTTGCTCCTATGGGTACACTCGCAATGGCCGCTAGTCCACCAATTATGCCATCATTGACTTGAATGGGGACGCCCGTTCTAGTCATTCTATTTCTATGGTAGTCAGGAGCGGAGCGGAGGAGAGGAGAAAATGTGTATAAACACATACACACTACCGTTCAAAAGTTTGGGGTCGCTTAGAAATGTCCTTGTTTACGAAAGAACGAAAGAAAAGCAATTTTTTCCTCCATTAAACGAACATCAAATTAATCAGAAATACAGTGTAGACATTGTTAATGTTGTAAATGGCTATTGTAGCTGGAAAAGGCTGATTTTTAATGGAATATCTACATAGGTGTACAGAGGCCCATTATCAGCAACCATCAGCCCTGTGTTCCAATGGCACGTTGTGTTTACTAATCCAAGTTGATCATTTTAAAAGGCTAATTGATCATTAGAAAACCCTTTTGCAATTATGTTAGCACAGCTGAAAACTGTTGTGCTGATTAAAGAAGCAATAAAACTGGCCTTCTTGAGACTAGTTGAGTATCTGGAGGCAACAACTGTTGGCGCAATTATTAGAAAGGCTCCATGCAAGATCTCACCTCGTGGGGCATCAATGATCATGAGGAAGGTGAGGGATCAGCCCAGAACTACACGGCAGGACCTGGTCAATGACCTGAAGAGAGTTGGGACCACAGTCTCAAAGAAAACCATTAGTAACACACTACGCCGTCATGGATTAAAATCCTGCAGCGCACGCAAGGTCCCCCTGCTCAAGCCAGCGCATGTCCAGGCCCATCTGAAGTTTGCCAATGACCATCTGGATGATCCAGAGGAGGAATGGGAGTAGGTCATGTGGTCTGATGAGACAAAAATAGAGCTTTTTGGTCTAAACTCCACTCGCTGTGTTTGGAGGAAGAAGAAGGATGAGTACAACCCCAAGAACACCATCCCAACCGTGAAGCATGGAGGTGGAAACATCATTCTGTGGGGAAGCTTTTCTGCAAAGGGGACAGGACGACTGCACCGTATTGAGGGGAGGATGGATGGGGTCATGTATCGCGAGATCTTGGCCAACAACCTCCTTCCTTCAGTAAGAGCATTGAAGATGGGTCGTGGCTGGGTCTTCCAGCATGACAATGACCCGAAACACACAGCCAGGGCAACTAAGGAGTGGCTCCGTAAGAAGCATCTCAAGGTCCTGGAGTGGCCTAGCCAGTCTCCAGACCTGAACCCAATAGAAAATCTTTGGAGGGAGCTGAAAGTCCGTATTGCCCAGCGACAGCCCCGAAACCTGAAGGATCTGGAGAAGGTCTGTATGGAGGAGTGGGCCAAAATCCCTGCTGCAGTGTGTGCAAACCTGGTCAAGACCTACAGGAAACGTAAGATCTCTGTAATTGCAAACAAAGGTTTCTGTAACAAATATTAAGTTCTGCTTTTATGATGTATCAAATACTTATGTCATGCAATAAAATGCAAATTAATTACTTAAAAATCATACAATGTGATTTTCTGGATTTTTGTTTTAGATTCCGTCTCTCACAGTTGAAGTGAACCTATGATAAAAATTACAGACCTCTACATGCTTTGTAAGTAGGAAAACCTGCAAAATCAGCAGGGTATCAAATACTTGTTCTCCCCACTGTAGGTTATAGGTTGAGAGCTTTTATGAAATAGCATAGTTAGAAAGATATGGCATATAGAAGCAAACCGGATGGACATCATTAAAATTATCTGAGAGGTTGAGGGTAGAGGAAGTTCAGAGGGGTGGTGGGGTTGGAAAGTAATAAAGGGAAATATATTTTTTAAAGGATATATATATATATATATATATATATATATATATATATATATATATATATATATATGCGAGAAAGAAAAACATATGGGGGATTGGAAGTGGTGCAGACAATTACATTGATGGAAGTTACAATCTATCTGCAATATTAAAGCTGATCTACCCCCCCCAAAAAAATAAAAAAACATGTGCAAAAGGGTTGTCTAATGATCAATTAGCCTTTTTAAATGATAAACTTGGATTAGCAAACACAACGTGCCTTTGGAACACAGGACTGATGGTTGCTGATAATGGGCCTCTGTACGCCTATGTAGATATTCCATTAAAAATCTGCCTTTTCCAGCTACAATAGCTATTTACAACATTAACAATGTCTACACTGTATTTCTGATGAATTTGATGTTATTTTAATGGACAGAAAAATTGCTTTTATTTTGAAAACAAGGACATTTCTAAGTGACCCCAAACTTTTGAACGGTATTGTATACAGTATGTTTTTGTTCTTTTATTGCTGTTTTAACATTTATTACTGTTCCAGCCGTCAATTGGCTGGCCAATTACGGTCATCCAAAATTCCATGACCGTCACAGCCCTAGGTCTAGTTAAAAATAGTTGAAAAAGATAGACAGGTTTGCTTACTCAATGAAAACAAAGGCAGAAGTGAGCCAAACGCAAACATCTACTGTAGCCACTCCCTGAATCATTGGACAAATCAAACTGGCCTTCTGACTAATATGCCTATTGCTCACTGAAAAAACATTGAACAGCCAAAAATGTATCTTCAATTGCTTGACAGTAATCAATATAGGCCTACTATCATTTCATAAACAACTGTTAGTACATTGTCTTCAGACTGGCATACCGTCCTCTGCGTCGTTTCCACAATCTGTACGACTAATGGTTGCCAGCATCCTGCAGCCCAGTCAATGTAGGTCTTCAAACTATGCTCTCCTTAGTTCCAACAATAATGTTCATATTCTCCATTAAAACACATGGAAGCTTCTAACTCCTCTCTTATTACAGGTGTAACAGTAATACTAATAAAACATTGTACTTATATAGCAGTTTTGTAGATGTTAAAATCCCTTCACATACTGTACATCAATAAGACAAGTGAAAGCATGAGAAAAATAAATAAATCATATCCATAAAAACAACAAGTGTCCTTTAAAGAGCATCCTGGCTTGGTGACGGCCTCAGGAGGAAATGAAGGACAGACAGGTGCTGGGTACAGTAGCACCATAATGTCACACTAACTGCTGACAATCATATCCTCTTATTTAGCCGGGCTTAGCTTGTGAAGACATAACACTAGCCTCCAGTCTGACGAAGCACTCTGTAGCCTGCTGCTCCAGAGCAAGAATTGGGAAGCCTATTGTGTAATTTGTAATCGCAACATCTGACGACTTTGATTTTACTCACAGTCATTAATTCATGTTTTTATTGTGACTCATAAGGGTGGGGGTATTTTGAATCACAACAGGGGAGTTCAGTAACATACACAGGAAAAGGTTTGGAGAAACATGAGTCATGGAAATGTTTTAATCTCATGTCCAAATGTACGATGTTAGAATCTTCAGATACAATGTACTCTACATACACTGAGTAAACTGACCAAACATTAGGAACACTGTCATTCCTTAAAACATTGGACAATTCACTGCAAGGTCAGACCTCAATGAGACTGTGATTGCGTAGGCTCCTGCTCAGAAGAGAGCCATGTCATTTCACAGAGTATTAAGTTGACATTGAAGCACATTTCATACAGTGTATGTTACCATTACTAGACATCTTGTCTCTTTCGGTGTTTTAGGATAGGAGCTGAGGCTTTGATAGAGAGTGAGTGAGAGTATGGTGCAGTAGTGTGCCGCATCATGGCTAGAGGACAGTGTCGTTTCACAGACGAGCATATACAGTAGTATACTCGGTGTGTGTCTTTCCCCCCCCCCCCCCCCCACACACACACACACACACACACACACACACACACAACCACCCTGGCTGTCTGTCAGGTCTGTGGCGAGGCAGCTGCTACAGTTGACATTGCACCAAGGGGTGCTCCGATCTTAATGCTCTCTCAGTGAGGAGTCACTGCCATGTGAGAGGACTGCATTAGGTGTGCATCAGGCATTCACATTGTTCACCCCTTCTCCTTTGAACACTAGCCATTTTTCTGCTGTAGCATTTTCAACATAATGGCTCAATTCCAAATCGACCCTTAGCCCCTACACCTGACACTTTACATAGATCTGAAAGGCTTTGTAGAAATAAACACATCTCCATCTTGCACTCCGATAGACTAGGTGGAATTTTCCACATATTGAATACTCCTATCCAACCGTTTGAGATCTACAGAAGTGCCTAGTAGTCGATTTGGAATGCAGCCTATGAATATAAGTCTCTGTAAGAGACAGTAGGAAGCCTTGGTGCTGCTAGATGACAATGCAATTAGCACACAGTGTATTGACTCATCTAACTCTGAACAGATTCTATTCAGCCTCAAAACACAGCGAAATTGAGTGAAGAAAATGAAAAAGGTTTAGAATCTCATAATCATGGTTGTCATGGCTCCAGAGTACAGGTCTGACAAGAACAGAAACGTACAGTGCCTTGCAAAAGTATTCATCCCCCTTGGCGTTTTTCCTATTTTGTTGCATTACAACCTGTAATTTAAATGGATTTTTATTTGGATTTCATGTAATGTGCACGCTCAAGTTCTGTTTTTTTGTCTTCTTTCTTGTTTGTTTCACAATAAAAAATATTTTGCATCTTCAAAGTGGTAGGCATGTTGTGTAAATCAAATGATACAAACCCCCCAAAAATTCATTTTAATTCCAGGTTGTAAGGCAACAAAATAGGAAAAATGCCATGGGTGGTGAATACTTTCGAAAGCCACTGTAGCCCATCACACTTCTAGAAACTGGAAGACTTATTGGTAAAGAACACTCAGACTTCATTAGGTTACTAATATTAATAATAATAATAATAATAATAATAATAATAATAATAATAATAATAAAATGCCATTTTGCAGATGCTTTTGTCCAAAGCAACTTACAGTCATGCATGCATACATTTTATGTACGGGTGGTCCTGGGAATTGAACCCACTATCTGCCGTTGCAAGCACCATGCTCTACCAACTGAGGTTATATAAAGGATTAGATACTAATAGTAAATGTTCTATGTGAAGTGATTTTAATTTATACTGAACAAAAATATAAAGTGTTGTTGAGCTGAAATTAAAGATCCCAGAGAATTTGGCAGTACATCCATCCGGCCTCACAACCGCAGAGCACGTGTAACCACGCCAGTCCAGGACCTCCACATTCGGCTTCTTCACCAGCGGGATTGTCTGAGACCAGCCACCTGGACAGCTGATGAAACTGAAAAGTATTTGTCTGTAATAAAACCCTTTTGTGGGGAAAAACTAATTCTGATTCTTGCTCCCCAGTAGGTGGGCCAGTCTCCTGAGTGGGTGGGCCAATGCCCTCCCAGGCCCACCCAGTCATGTGAAATCAATAGATTAGGGCCTAATGAATTTATTTCAATTTACTGATTTCCTTATATGAACTGTAACTCAGTAAAATCGTTGAAATTGTTGCATGCTGCGTTTATATTTTTCAGTATACATCTCAAAATGCTGTTACAGAGGCGCTAATGTGAGTAAGTCAACTCCAGCTTGTTTGAATATGTGAATATCCCACATCATATTCCCAGCATCTTGCACATGACGGGATCATTGTATCGCCTTCCATCTTATCATAGGGGTGCTTTTGGTGGAATTTGCATTTACTGTAAGTGAATCAATAGCCATATGTTATAAATCAGCAGAATACATTTATTTGTGGGTTTAGAGAACTCACTAAACTGTCTTCCAATACATCATCCATAGGAGTAGGCTGTTTGTTTTAATTGGACACAGGCCTCCATAGTACTACATGCATTTTTATCCGATTATACCAAAGGACAATAGGATTTCAGAGACACGGTACAATTATTGGATCGCTTTCACAGAGCGAACAGTGTGACATTGTCATGGAGGACAGAGCGGTCGTCCTCTAACGAACAAGCCAATTCATCTCTCAGTGTTTGTTCATGTGCATCGGAGGCTGGCTGGTTAATAACAATAATGAAATGGAGCTGTCTTGTACAGCTGTCTTCAACTGTGGAATGAATAGGAATTATGAAAAAAGTGCTGCCTCACAAGCTATGATTTGAGGTGGTCAAACAGTTGTCATTAAGTCCGCATATTTAGAGATTAGACTATATAAGGGGGCCATACATGCTTATGACAAGTCTTACAATCCATCATAACCACATGTTCAGACTTAGCAAGTGGTAGAGCATTAATAACTATATGGAATTGTTTGAGAGAGAAGATTAATATATGATGTCACATATTATGTCTACGTATATAAAACAGTGAAATTAGTTGGCGTTACCCCCATCTCAAACTCACTAAGGGATTTTCACCAAAGGAAACTCCTGGTTCGTCATGTTTGATCTGGAAGCACCTCCCTGCCTGCCAAACGACTATAAGCACCTTTGGATAACAAGAGATTTTCTAATTGGTGGACCGGACCATTGTGAAATGTCAATCGGGGGAGCCTAGACCAAGGCCAAAGACCCATCAGAAGAAAACAAAAACCAATGCCTATCTTAGCTCTTTCTTGGTGGGGACAGAGCTAACTGCTGTCATCAGGGTCGTATTTATTAAGGCACAACGTAGCAAACATTTTTCAACAGAAAACGAAAACAAGCGTTTATTGGACAAATTCAGGTAAATCCTCCCTATTTCGGTACGTTCTTCCAATTGGTACCAAATGAATAGCACCCAGGATGTGGCTCCCAGCCATGAAACATTCATCATGATAGCCAGCTGAATAATATCCGGTTCCCATGTGCTCAGTCAAAGAGGATCAGGTTTAACCCAGTCTATTTATACCAGGAGAGTGCCACACTTCTGCCCAGTGGACACACCCACTCACACACGCACACACACCAAAAGCATTTTAATTACACTTCTGCAAAATCTACTCCCAAAGTCCCCCACTCTATGTCCCCATTCTCAAAGAGACAGTTTACCCCACAAATCAATCACAGTAGTCTGTTTAACTGGAGTGGCAGTTTGCAAACCCCACAAATCACAAAGCATACCACCACCCAATTGACACAAAACAATAAGCTAGCTAGCTAGATCATGTTGTCGTTGCCTAGCTAGCTAGCTTATTGTTTTGTGTCAATTGGGTGGTGGTATGCTTTGCCATTACACAGTACAGGCTAGGCTCCATTAGAGATATTGTGCCACTCTTGGGAGTACAAATGGACATTGACAAACACTTCTCGAATGTTGAAAACCAACACACATTTTAGAATGACAGCCTTCAGTGTTATTTTCCTTTGACAAGGTATACAGCTCAGAATGACAGATTTGGAAGGGGGAGAGAAAAAGAAAGAAACATGATTGTCTAATGATGCTTTAAACTGGAGATAAAGGAGCCCTGGGCAAAGATGATACAGAGTAAGTAGGCCAGTGCTGCCTGTAAGCTGTGTGCTGCAGATGTATGAGATACCTGGAACAGCTCCATGCCTAGCTAGGTTTGCAAGTCTCAGCGATATGCGAAACCCGTTGTAGCCTCATTCACTGCCATTGTTGTTCTCCATGTGAAATCGGCACTTCGCGAGCTAGCCAGCCATTGGTCTCTTTCTCAATGGAATTGAGCGTTTTTATTAAACAAACCACAGTTTGTTGTTGCGTGAAAAAGGTAATGTCAGGTTTAGGTGCTGTGACAACATGTGACACGTTTCAGAAAGCTAGGAGTATGTTGCACGTCACTACTTCAAAGGAGAGGCATTTGAACTTATTTTTTCTCGGCAGAAATGCCTTCTGGAACATGTGAACGTTCATGTGCCTTAATAACAAACTTGTATTCCATCTGTAAATACGGATACAATTGTTAAATTACGAGCCTAGTTGGTTTAGCCACGGAAAAGGACAAGACCCTTCCCACTAGCCATGATTGGCTGAGATAATGGAAGGGCTGGATATGCCAGGAGATGAGTTTGAATTGGTCTGCCATGTAGCATGCTTCTGTCTATAACCTGAACTGCTCAGTATGCGTTGACATTCCTTTCTACCGCAGCGTTTTTGAAAGATATAACATTAGCCATCGAGAACTACAACAGTTTTCCTACTTTTTCTTTTTTACCCAATAAATTACTGGGAGGTTATACATATGGAGTGTGCGACTCTCTTTGTTTTTATAGCTTACAGTTTATTCACCGTTAGTCAGCACCTCTACACTAAATAATTTTCTCTGGGTGTGCGCCAGCTCATGCTTTTTATTAGGCTACTTTTCTCAATAACATTGATGCCCTAAATTTAGCAGGCGCTATCGACAGATAATTTGAAAAAAGTTGTGATGGGCTACTTTCTGCACACGCCACAGTCTGTGTGAACCGGAGTGACTTGACACAACGCTGGACAAACAAGTACCTACAAACAAAACAGAGTTAAATGGTCTGCCAGTCTGCCGTGAAGCATTCATCCATGTATACAGATATGAGTCTAGCTACATTTTCAGATATAAGTTTCTAATTTTGTCAGAAATTAGTTTTCATTGCAAGTTAAAGCGTACAGTTAGCTAGCGAACGTTAGCTTGCTGGCTCGCTAGCTAACTACGTAAATGATCTGTGTAGTAATATTATTGGAATCAGAAATCCATTTGCATTTATAGTTATAGCCTAATGTTAGCTAGCTAACATTGAACCTAGTTGGTTAGCTTTAGCTACCTGCAGATTCATACTACAGCTATGACAATGTTTGTATTGGTAGTAGTATGAGTTGGGATTATGCCGGTTCATTGTTTAGCTAGTTAGCTAGCTACATGTCTGAACAAAAGACTCCACTTCGCCAGATGATTACATGACCCATCAAGTTAGCTAGGTGTGTCTGGGGGTGGTTATAGAATTTCTTTCACATGACCCATCAATTTAGACAAGTGTGTCTGCGTCAGCATCATCTAATAATTATAAAATATTTATAACATTTTTATCTGGACACTTTCTGTTTTTGATATTGCAAGTAACCATTTCACTGTAACGTTTACACCTTCTGTATCCTGTGCATCTGACAAATAAACAAACATTGTATTTGATATAGTATGTGTTTACCAGAGACGGTAATGTGAATAACAACACAACCTGCACCAAAGTCAGATTAGGATATAGGCCAAGGACTAGATAGTGTATTTTTACCTGGAGTTTTTCCTTATTGTAGGCTACTACTTTTAATACTTTTAGTCTTGAAATCTTTGGTTGTTTACTACACTACTCTGTTTAGCACATGGCCTCACATGTGAATCCTTAAAGAGATGGTTGGGGCTAAGGCTTAAGAGGGTGTGAACAATGCTGAATGCGTGTAGAAAAAGAAGAGCTCTCCAGAAGGTGTACCAAAACATTCAAGGGCCATTTTCTCAAAAGTGGGGTTACAAGTTTATCAACTTTCAAAGCAGAATTACTTTCCATTGTTCCTCAACTGCAGTGTATGATATACCATTTTCTAGCTCTGAGTCTCTACTTTAATCCAATGTAAAAAAACACCATTTCAAATTTTGCTACATAGGACCGAATCCAGGTGGTGGGTCACATATTTAGTCTTCTTTGAGAGAGGCCACAAAGGAATACTGCTGAGAGAAAAATAGTGTGGAAATCTCTCTGAATTTGTCCTGAATGTTGTCGTGCTGTTTGTGCATTCTATTACATGAATTTCCTGCGTTCACTTGCATTTAGTTCAGCAAGGCTTTAAAATTCCTTCCTTTAGTTTAGAACACTGCTTTGCTTTCCAATCCGAGAATATCCAAAGTTGCTCTTATTTTGACCCATGTCAACAACAAGAAGTCATTATTTTTCTTTTTTTCTTTGCTTCCTTGTCAAGAGCTGTCAGGTGAGCTGACATCAGCCCAATATACAACAACAGACAGGCACACAGAAAGAAAGAGCAAGATGGAAACAGACAGGCAAAGAGAGCGGGGGAGAGAGATGTGCTCTCCCTTCCCAGCTAAAGTATTTGTCACTAATGGACTATGGAGCATCAGATGATACTTTTTGGTTGCGTACACATATTTTTCAGATGTTATCGCAGGTGCAGCGAAATGCTTATGTTTCTAGCTTCAACAATGCAGTTATACCTAACCATACACACTCATCCCCCAAAATAAATAGAAATAAACTAAGAAATATTAGAACGAGCAATGTCACATATATATGTATATAATGGTGTGAAATAGACAGTATATGACTAGAAAAGGTGTGTACAGCAGTAGTTATATAGGATGAGCCTTAACTAGAATACAGTATATACACTATATATACAAAAGTATGTGGACACCTCTTCAAATATATACAGTTAAAAATATATATATATGCAGTGGGGAGAACAAGTATTTGATACACCGCCGATTATGCAGGTTTTCCTACTTACAAAGCATGTAGAGGTCTGTAATTTTTTATCATAGGTACACTTCAACTGTGAGAGACGGAATCTAAAACAAAAATCCAGAAAATCACATTGTATGATTTTTAAGTAATTAATTTGCATTTTATTGCATGACATAAGTATTTGATCAACCAACCAGTAAGAATTCCGGCTCTCACAGACCCGTTCGTTTTTCTTTAAGAAGCCCTCCTGTTCTCCACTCATTACCTGTATTAACTGCACCTGTTTGAACTCGTTACCTGTATAAAAGACACCTGTCCACACACTCAATCAAACAGATTCCAACCTCTCCACAATGGCCAAGACCAGAGAGCTGTGTAAGGACATCAGGGATATAATTGTAGACCTGCACAAGGCTGGGATGGGCTACAGGACAATAGGCAAGCAGCTTGGTGAGAAGGCAACAACTGTTGGCACAATTATTAGAAAATGGAAGAATTTCAAGATGACGGTCAATCACCCTCGGTCTGGGGCTCCATGCAAGATCTCACCTCGTGGGGCATCAATGATCATGAGGAAGGTGAGGGATCAGCCCAGAACTACACGGCAGGACCTGGTCAATGACCTGAAGAGAGCTGGGACCACAGTCTCAAAGAAAACCATTAGTAACACACTACGCCGTCATGGATTAAAATCCTGCAGCGCACGCAAGGTCCCCCCTGCTCAAGCCAGCGCATGTCCAGGCCCGTCTGAAGTTTGCCAATGACCATCTGGATGATCCAGAGGAGGAATGGGAGAAGGTCATGTGGTCTGATGAGACAAAAATAGAGCTTTTTGATCTAAACTCCACTCGCCGTGTTTGGAGGAAGAAGAAGGATGAGTACAACCCCAAGAACACCATCCCAACCGTGAAGCATGGAGGTGGAAACATCATTCTTTGGGGATGCTTTTCTGCAAAGGGGACAGGACGACTGCACCGTATTGAGGGGAGGATGGATGGGGCCATGTATCGCGAGATCTTGGCCAACAACCTCCTTCCCTTAGTAAGAGCATTGAAGATGGGTCGTGGCTGGGTCTTCCAGCATGACAACGACCCGAAACACACAGCCAGGGCAACTAAGGAGTGGCTCCGTAAGAAGCATCTCAAGGTCCTGGAGTGGCCTAGCCAGTCTCCAGACCTGAACCCAATAGAAAATCTTTGGAGGGAGCTGAAAGACCGTATTGCCCAGCGACAGCCCCGAAACCTGAAGGATCTGGAGAAGGTCTGTATGGAGGAGTAGGCCAAAATCCCTGCTGCAGTATGTGCAAACCTGGTCAAGACCTACAGGAAACGTATGATCTCTGTAATTGCAAACAAAGGTTTCCGTACCAAATATTAAGTTCTGCTTTTCTGATGTATCAAATACTTATGTCATGCAATAAAATGCAAATTAATTACTTAAAAATCATACAATGTGATTTTCTGGATTACAGACCTCTACATGCTTTGTAAGTAGGAAAACCTGCAAAATCGTGAGTGTATCAAATACTTGTTCTCCCAACTGTGTGTGTATGTATATATATATATATGTATATATATATATATATATATATATATATATATATATATATATATATATATTTAAATGAGTGGATTCGGCCATTTCAGCCACACCCGTTTCTGACAGGTGTATAAAATTTCAGCCACCTTTCCAACAAGTCAGTTTATAAAATTTCTGCCTTGTTAGAGCTGCGCCGGTCAACTGTACGTGCTCTTCTTGTGAAGTGGAAACGTCTAGGAGCAACAACGGCTCAGCCGCGAAGTGGTAGGCCACACAAGCTCACAGAACGGGACCGCCGAGTGCTGAAGCGCGGTAGCAACACTCACTACCGAGTTCCAAACTGCCTCTGGAAGAAAAGTCAGCACAAGAACTGTTCGTCGGGAGCTTCATGAAATGGGTTTCCATGGCCGAGCATCCACACACAAGCCTAAGATCACCATGCGCAATGCCAAGCATCGGCTTGAGTGGTGTAAAGCTCGCCGCACTTCGGACTCTGAAGCAGTGAAAATGCGTTCTCTGGAGTGATATATCACGCTTCACCATTTGGCAGTCCGAAGGACAAATCTGGGTTTGGCGGACGCCAGGAGAACGCTACCTGCCCCAATGCATAGTGCCAACTGTAAAGTTTGGTGGAGGAATAATGGTCTGGGGCTGTTTTTCATGGTTCAGGCTCCTTAATGGTGAGGTCCCGCAGCAATGTTCCAACATCTAGTGGAAAGCCTTCCCAGAAGAGGCTATTATAGCAGCAAAGGGGGGATCAACTCCATATTAATGCCCATGATTTTGGAATGAGATGTTCTACGAGCAGGTGTCCAAATACTTTTGGTGATGTAGTGTACATTTGAAGAAGGTAAAAGATTATGTAAACTTTATTAAAGTGACCATTGTTCAATGACTATGTTCAGGTCCTCTGTAGCTCAATTGGTAGAGCATGCCGCTTGTAACGCCAGGGTAGTGGGTTCGATCCCCGGGACCACCCATACGTAAAAATGTATGCACACATGACTAAGTCGCTTTTGATAAAAGCGTCTGCTAAATGGCATATTAATATTATTTAATTATTAATTAATACACAGTTCCTTCAGAAAGTATTCACACCCCTTGACTTTTTCCACATTGAGTTGTGTTACAAGGTGGGATTAAAGACACAGCGGTTGGAACCAAAAATCTAAAATTTGGACTAAGACCAAAGGATAGATTTTCACCGGTCTAATGTCCATTGCTCGTGTTTCTTGGACCAAGCAAGTCTCTTCTTCTTATTGGTGTCCTTTAGTAGTGGTTTCTTTGCAGCAATTCGATCATGAAGGCCTGATTCACACATTCTCCTCTGAACAGTTCCCACGGGGGGCCAGTATGAAAAATAAAATTACAATTAAAATTGTATGCACTCACTAACTAAGTCGCTCTGGATAAGAGCGTCTGCTAAATGACTAAAATGTAAAATGTAAACAGTTGATGTTGAGATGTGTCTGTTACTTGAACTCTGTGAAGCATTTATTTGGGCTGCAATCTGAGGTGCAGTTAACTCTAATGAACTTATCCTCTGCAGCAGAGGTAACTCTGGGTTTTCATGAGAGCCAGTTTCATCATAGCACTTGATGTTTTTTGCGACTGCACTTGAAGAAACTTTCAAAGTTCTTGACATTTTCAGGATTGACTGACCTTCATGTCTTAAAGTAATGATGGACTGTCGTTTCTCTTTGATTATTTGAGCTGTTCTTGCCATAATATGGTATTTTACCAAATAGGGCTATCATCTGTATACCCCCCTACCTTGTCACAACACAAATGATTGGCTCAAACGCATTAAGAAGGAAAGAAATTCCACAAATTAACTTTTAACAAGGCACACCTGTTAATTGAAATGCATTCCAGGTGACTACCTCATGAAGTTGGTTGAGAGAATGCCAAGAGTGTGCAAAGCTGTCATCAAGGCAAAGGGTGGCTACTTTGAAGAATCTCAAAATATAAAATATTTTGATTTGTTTAAAAAATGTTGGTTACTACATGATTCCATATGTGTAATTTCATAGTTTTGATGACTTCACTATTATTCTACAATGTAGAAAATAGTAAAAAATAAAGAAAAACCCTTGAATGAGTAGGTGTTTCCAAACTTTTGACTGGTACTGTAAGTATTTAACCCCCTGTGGCAATACATGTTAGAATCACTTTTGGCAGCGAATACAGCTGTGAGTCTTTCTGGGTAAGTCTCTAAGAGCTTTGCACACCTGGATTGTACAATATTTGCACATTATTCTTAAAAAAATTATTCAAGTGCTGTCAAGCTCAAAATCACATTATCAAATAAAATAAAATCAAAATTGTCACATGCGCCGAATACAACAGGTGTAGTGAAATGCTTACTTACAAGTTGGTTGTTAATCATTGCTAGACAGTCATTTTCCAGTTTAGCCATAGATCTTCAAGCCGATTTAAGTCAAAACGGTAACTAGGCCACTCAGAAACATTCAATGTCGTCTTGTTAAGCAACTCCAGTGTATATTTGGCCTTGTGATTAAGGTTATTGCCCTGCTGAAAGGTGAATTTGTCTCCCAGTGTCTGTTGGACAGCAGACTGAACCAGGTTGTCCTCTAGGATTTTGCCTGTGCTTACAGTAGCTCTATCCTGCTTCTTTTTATCCTAAAAAACTCCCTAGTCCTTGCCGATGACAAGCATACCCATAACATGATGCAGCCACCACCATGCTTGAAAATATTTAGAGTGGTACTCAGTAATGTGTTTTGTGGATTACCCCAAACATAAGACCTTGTATTCAGGACATAAATATACTTTCTTTGCCACATTTTACTTTAGAGCCTTATTGCAAACAGGATGGAGTCTCATTCCATTCACAGGAAGATTCAGTAGCTAGCATGCTGGCTAGTTAGTGGTGTGTCTCCTCTGCTCACCGGAGATGATTGGGGCTAAAACCAGCACCATGGCCGCTGGGGTGGCCGGAGCCCTGTTCATTGGATACTGCGTTTATTTAGACAGAATAAAGGAATCCCTGTCACATACAGTAGTGGCCAAAAATATTGGAACCCTTGCACTTTTTTCAAATAATGCACCATTTCTTACAGAAAACTGTTGAAGGAAAAAAATATTTTGGTATCCACATACTGTGTAAGAAAGAAAAGGCTGACTTCAATTTGCCAAAACACACCTGAAGATGCAAAAATCCTTCTGGGAGGATGTCCTGTGGACAGATGAGACCAAATTAGAGCTTTTTGGTAAAGCACACTTCAAAAAGCACCCAGGAATGGTTCAAGACAAAACACTGGACTGTTCTGAAGTGGCCAGCAATGAGTCCAGATCTAAATCCCATTGAAAACTTGTGGAGAGATCTGAAAACAGCATTTGGGAGAAGGCACACTTCAAATCTAGGAGAACTGGAGCAGTTTGCACAAGAGGAGTGGGCCAAACTGCCAGTACAGAGGTGCGGGAAGCACATCGATGGCTATAGGAAGCGCGTGATTGCAGTTATTTTGACCAATGGCTGTACTACCAAATATTAAGTCTAGGGTGTCAATTTTGTCAATGCCATTTCTGTAGATTTTCTGATTTAAATTGATATATTAAGTTGAGAATAAAAAACAAAGGTTCTGTAATATTAACAGTGAAATAATGAATTGTGGAGACCAAATACTTGTGAGTTACTTGAAAAAAAGTGTAAGAGTGCCAATATTTTTGGCCACGACTGTACGTCTACTGTCTGAGCCATTGAATTGCCTCTGATTGCCTTACAGAGGGAATAGCTGGTCCGTTTGTACACATCCATGTTCCCAGTCATCTTGCCGTGGTTAGTGCTTTTAGCTTGGTGCAAATGCTGCCATCTATCCACCATTTTTGGTTTGGATTAGTTATAATCGTCACAGCGGGAACAACATCCTCTATGCACTTCCTCTAGTGTCTACGTCAATACTATTTTCAGAGTCAACCCGGGAACATTTCCCATTACGCGTGATCAAAACATTCTTGAAGAATAGATTCCGATTGGTCAGACCAACGTTGAACAGTCTTTACCACAGGTACTTTCTGTTAAGTTTCTGCCTATAGGAGGGGGGAGGAGCAAAATGGAGGCGAGATCTGATTTGCCGAAGGGAGGGCAGGGGAGGACCTTGTAGCCGCCCTGGAATGGGGAGAAGCAATGTTCAAGAGTGTTGATAGAACTTTGGTAGTGTTTTCCTAATATTTCCTTCAATAAAGTTCTTAGCCACAATAAATGCGGCCTCAGGATATGCGGTTTCCAGTTTGCACAAAGTCCAGTGTAGTTGAGAGCCATCGCGGTGTCAACTTGGGTGGGAATATACACGGCCGTGACGATGATCGAATAAAATTATCTAGGGAGGGAATGCGGTTGGCATTTGATGGGGAGGTGTTCCAGATCGGGAGAACAAAAGGACTTGAGTTCCTGTACGTTACCACAATTTGGGTCATTGGGAATACTGCTTTCACAGAAATGTTTGTTGAAATTCTTAAGATTATTACTTAACAAATATATTCCCATATTGCATGTCCTTTTCACCTCAAAGATCCTATTTTTAAAATGCTCATCAAATCAAATCAAAGTTTATTGGTCGCTTACACAGATTTGCAGATGTTATCGCAGGTGCAGCGAAATGCTTGTGTTTCTAGCTACAACAGTGCTATAATACCTAGCAAAGAATCATATTTTTGTATTAGAAATAGTGGATAATGCCACAACACAAATACCCAGCACGGCACTTATTCAGATGGCTCAGTGGTTCATCACAGATAAAAAATATAACAAAACAGAGACAATTTGTTTTCATAATAACATGTGGAGTTAGAGAACAATGTCATTTCTATATGGTACACTACTATTTGCATTACAAAATTGTAAATAAACCCATTCAAGTTCTTCCCAGTTCAGGACATGACCAGAGCTCTGTGCACTGTTCTGTGGTCTCCTTACATGGGGCAACATCCCTCCCATCTGTTCTCCACCGAAAAAGCTCTGATACCCACATAATCAAATCACTTATCACTGATATAAATATGCCTATGCACTCACAGCACTAACCAGCAATCCCTCTAGTTCAGTCAACTTTGACCCTGTCCATTTAGGCTACAATCCACTACAGGTGCATCAAAGAAAGACCAAAGCAAAGCTGCAGCTGGCTCAAAACAAAGCAGCACGCCTTGCCCTTAACGGCACAGAACAAACATTAACAACATGCAAGATAGTACTTCATGGTTGAGGAGAAATGTACTACTTCTCTTCACTTTTTAAGAAACATTTGTGTTAAAAAATGCCTAGTTGCATACACTTCAAACAGACATACATACCCCACCCAACATGCCACTATGGGTTTCTTCACGGTACCCAAACCAAAAACAGATTTAATGCGACACTCAGTTATGTATAGAGCCATGTCTTTGTGGAATGCTCTGCCAGCTTACTCAGGCAGAAAGCAAGTTTAGCTTTAAAAAAAAAACATTGTATCACAGCGCCTGTCCTCTTTCTAAAGATCTAATTTAACTGTACTGTATATAAGAATATAAATATGTACAGTATATACTGTATGAATAGAGTGTAAATAAGATTTTTGTTGTCTCTTGGTGTTTTTCCAATACACACTCATTTGTCAAGATAATCCATCCACCTGAAAAGTGTGGCATATGAAGAAGCTGATTAAACAGCATGATCATTACACAGGTGCACCTTTTGCTGTGGACAATAAAAGGCCACTCTAAAATGTGCAGTTTTGTCACACAACACAATGCCACAGATGTCTCAAGTTGAGGAAGCGTGCAATTGGCATGCTGACTGCAGGAATGTCCACTAGAGCTGTTGCTAGAGAATTTAATGTTCATATTTCTACCATAAGTCGCCTCCAACGTTATTTTAGAGAATTTGGCAGTACGTCCAACCGGCCTCACAACCACTGAACACGTGTATGGCGTCGTGTGGGCGAGCAGTTTGCTGATGTCAACGTTGCGAACAGTGCCCCATGGTGGTGGTGGGGTTATGGTGTGGGTAGGCATAAGCTACAAACAATGAACACAATTGCATTTTATCGATGGCAATTTGAATGCACAGAGATACTGTGACGAGATCCTGAGGCCCATTGTCGTGCCATTCATCCGCCGCCATCACCTCAAGTTTCAACATAATGCACGGCCCCATGTCGCAAGAATCTGTACACAATTCCTGGAAGCTGAAAATGTCCCAGTTCTTCCATGGCCTACATACTCACCAGACATGTCACCCATTGAGCATGTATGGGATGCTCTGGATCGCCGTGTACGACAGCGTGTTCCAGTTCCCGCCAATATCCAGCAACTTTGCACAGCCATTGAAGAGGAGTGGGACAACATTCCACTGGCCACAATCAACAACCTGATCAACTATATGCAAAGGAGATGTGTCGTGCTGCATGAGGCAAATGGTGTTCACACCAGATACTGATTGGTTTTCTGATCCATGCCCCTACCTTTTTTTTAAGGTATCTGTGACCAACAGATGCAGAACTGTATTCCCAGTTATGTGAAATCCATAGATTACTGCCTAATGAAAGTATTTGAATTGACTGATTTCCATATATGAATTGTAACTCAGTAAAATATTTTAAATTGATGCAAGTTGCGTTTATATTTTTGTTGAGTATATAACTCTTATTTTATCTTGTATTTTGAAATTAACGTAATACCTTGTTGTTGTTCTTGTCTATAACTGTTCTGTACTTTGTCATGTTTTATGTGGAACCCAGGAAGTGTAGATGCTGCATGTGCAGTAGCCAATGGGGATCCTTATAAACTAAACAGCCTCTTATCTCAATTTGTTTCAGTTACTCCCATAAATCAATGTTTTTAAACTGAAAACCCCCCCTGGTGATTTTCTGATGAAAGGACTAGATTACACAGTACAGTACAGCATGTCCTGAAAATGCAGAGTAGTGAGGACATCCATTTGATATGAAGCTGTTCTTTAGTATAAAATAGGTCAGTCCGTGGATTATAAATTATATGAGTTTAAGAGGGACTGGACCAAATGCACCAGTTTACACAAACAACTGGCATGTGAGGAAGAGCGCGATGTAACTCAGAAACCTCTGGACGATGCAGTGCTACAGAGATAAGAATGTACAATGAAAGGTCATTGTATGAAGCTCAAACTCCACCAACAATCTTTAAAGACACACCTACAGTATTCATGGGAAGAGTTTGAAAAACTATTATATTGTGGCTTATGTTCTAATGAGGTACCAGATGAGAGGTACCAGATATTTACATTTAGATTTTAGTCATTTAGCAGATGCTCTTATCCAGAGCGACTTACAGTTAGTGAGTGCATAAATTTTTTTCATACTGGCCCCCTGTGGGAATCAACGCCATGCTCTACCAACTGAGCTACACGGGACTATGACATTTCAGATAATATTCCTAAAAGTCTACACTCCCTTGTTACATCTTAAGGAGACAGGGTAATCATACTGTGTAATCATACTCCTTTATATAGAGTGCATAGCCCACGAGATACTGCCTTGAAAGCAATCAAACATTCACCCGGCGTTAAAGTGCCACAAGGCTCAATCACACACAATAGGTAAGCAGCAACACCCAACTTATTGTCCCGGGTTAACGTCAGCATAAAACATCTCAGATGCCCCCAACAAGGCAACAACACATTCGCTACTAGTCACTCACTGGTCTGTCCAATTCAAAAGGTAGAAGAAGGAATAGGCTTGCTCTTCTACCCATCTCTGAATTCTTCAAACAACTCTGGTCGCAGGGTCCCAAGTAGCCTACATATCACAGATAGAAGAACCAAACCTACACTCACTGAACAAAACACACAGTGTTTGTCATCAAGGTTACCTTTTGGATCGTCTGAGCCTGGCCCTGCTGAGAAAGTGCGGCATGGTAAAGTTGGAGAGAACCGTCCACAGACTGGAGTCTGACATTGTGCCAAAGTCATGCCAGCCTCTTCCAGGAAGCGGGATGTGAACTGGGGGTCTCAAAAGACCAGGCGATGAGAAGCGCCGGGTGTCATGGACATGGGGGTGGGGGGTGACCCGTCCCCTACAACAACAGTCCCGGCGACAAGCGCCCCTACTCGAACAGCCCCCCTCCTCCTCCTCCTCCAAGGCTCCAAACTTACTCTGCTGCTCGGGCACATCTGCAGCCAGCTGCGGCATACACACACACACTGGCAGAGTGGACACTGCAGCGTCCTTTAAGTGCTGCCCCAAAAATCTAAATCAAAAAAGAAAAAGTACTCCAGGGAACACTTTGATTCAGGTCAGGTTATAAGCCTCTATGACCAGGATATGACACCTTATAACAGCTGACTTTTGCTTTTCCTGTGTTTGTATCCGTACCCCATACATTCCCTCACCCTGCTCTCTCTCTCTCTCCCAGCTCAACATACTCCATATCATGTAACAGGCGGCATCTACCACTCCGCGTCCCGAGCAGGGGGTGGGGGTTTGAGTCAGAGCAGTGCTGCGTCATCAGCAGACATTGCGGTACATTCACAGCTTTCGCAATCTGGCTCCCCTCCAAAATGCCTCACGGGCTGGCCGATCTTAAGCAGGTCCTGTTCGAAATGGAAATGCTGAGCTTTTCCACGGGTGTCCTCTATTAAGACAGCCAGGCTTCCCCCCTCTCTCCCATAGTTCCTCCTTCCTTCAGTCTGTTCTTAAGCAGGCAGTGAGACAGAGGCTGACTCACTTCACGACAGACAATCTCATCTTAACTCCTGCCACCCTTTGATCCCCTTGTCTCATGCTCTCTGGACTATCTTAAAGGAAGATAACAGACCAAATACAGGGGAATATAGGTAAACAAATAGGTCAGATAAGACATGCACTCACACAGACTCGCACACATAGACACACACAGTCTTGGCAGTTGGCTGAGATCAGCTTGCACGTTTGTTTGTGAAAAGGGGGGCTGGGCAGGCAATTGGGTAGGAGTGAGAGGCATGCAGCCACACACTCCACAGCAGATAGCATGGCGGGGAGTCAACAGTGATCTCAGCCAGGTTCATGTTACACTGTGTGTGCTCCACCTGAGGAGCCTTGGGAGATACACAACACTCCCTGAGGGGAAACAGTGATACCCATTGACACCCAGTCAGGGAAACAGAATGGGATCCAATCACAGGACACAGGCATTGATTGCCCACTGATGCAGTGCTCCAAACAGTAGCCAAAGGCCAACGTCCAGCCAGTTTGTCCTGGAACCATGTGACCTGGCCAGGAAGTACTCCTGGCCCTATCTATAAATAGTCTAGCTATAGATAGCATTTTGTGTGCATTGCACGGAGACTTGCTATCGTTCGATCATACAATCAGGTTCAATCAAAATGACCAGACCAAGAAAAACTGGGCTCTGGTCAGATCATGTGCTTTGTAAAAACTCAGGGGCCCTAGCCAATAAGTCATAAGCATTGCTGATAACAAGGTCACATGCTCTGTAAAACCCCAGGGTTCCTTATCAGGACCTGTGATAGAACACCTTCCTAAAATGTGAAGCAGTGATGCTGACGTCGGGTAGTCATGCAGGCCTTCCAGCCCCCCTCAGAGCTCGGTGTCCCGGTAGAGCGATGTGACAGGCCCAGCCCAGCACTAATTATGGCCCTGCTCTGCTTCTGTGCTCCAGATAAAAGAGGGTGATTTCAAAGGCACAACCACCGTTACCGGTAAATTAGTTCAGTTATTAGATAGAGATAGTCAGAAGATCAATTTGAGGTCAAACTTTATTGGAAGCGCATTTAAATGTCTATAGAGGTACCCTTTAAAACTGGTGGTTTATTGATTTTAAAACATTTATGTTTCTGCGGTCCATCAGACATCGACAGATATTCTGTTGGTTATACAATCTAATATAAACAAAATGTGAATAAATATATTTTAATTATAAATAAACTATATGGGAAAGCTGCTACATTCTGATTGGTGTTGACCTCAAACTACAGTTTACTACAAAACTGACTCAATAAAATGTGCAATCCATTTAAAATGATACATTTGAATATGCACATAAAATAAACATGTGTCAGTACATTAGAGTTTGCCTTTGCTGGACTAAAAGGAAGGGAAGTGTTCTGGTTTGGTTTGATGTCCTAATTCTCTTGCCCATGACTTACAGTAAACCCAGTAATGGGTTTCAAATATTTTGGTGGAAATTATACATTCTGCGCAGCACAGCAATTAGCCGAGTCGAGTAATCTCCCCTAATTCATTAATCCTGATTAAAGTTCACCATGTTCTCTGGAATCACTGTGAAACATTATTGTCCTGATGGCTGATATTACACATGGGGTAATTCTGACTGACACCAGATACTTGACTTCAAAGACTTTATTCTGAAGCTGGATTAGCTGATGGATACCCAGCCTGCCCTTGCTGGTTAGCCTAGCGAGTAATTATATATTTTTCTCATTGACTGGTTAGCATTAGCTAGCTACTATAGCTACTGTGATTTGTCTTTTGTTTCTTAACGGGTAGACATGACCTGACTACCAAAACTGTTGAAAACTTGTTGTAGCTAGTAAAAAAAATTCTAACAGGGCAATACTGTAGAATAAATGTACAAAGTCAAAATGAAAAAGAACTAGCTAGCAGTAGCAGCTAACACTAAGCTAGCTCTGACAAGAATTGCTCATGTCTGAGGTGTTCACTAGTCAGTGTGTAGACCTTCCCGTTGGTTACTCACAGTGTGACACTAACAACAGTAACCAGGAGACAACACAAGGCATACTTAAAATACACATTAAAGTTCAGGTCGTCAACTACGGAGTGAAATTTCATACAAACAAATATATGTCAACATTTTACAAAACACATATAGGAGGAAAGAGTAGCATCAAATATGTGATGTTTTTGGAGATTAGCCACTTTCCTATTAAATTCTCAATTAAGATATTTTCTAGTTTCAACTATGAACAGTATGCTACTACTGTACGGCATAAAATGTTGCAATCTTTGTGGAAGTGAATCACTTTAATGTTAGGCTACTGCTCTTCTCAATGGAAACATAAGAGTGTAGCTAGCAGCACAAGATGTGGTCAGAGGTGACACGAGGGGGCGTTGTGCTACTTATTGATAAACAACTAAAGGACTTTGTCTTTCATACTGTCTGTATATTCACAGTTGAAAACATGTCTGGCGTAAACATATACACTGCCAATGTTTTTATAGAAAGTATAGCACACTCTATAAAGAATATTCATGACCATAAAATGGTATTAACGACGACATTAGTCCACTCCAAACATCACCAACAGTAACCACAACAGCATTTACACTACAATGGTCGTTATCAATAAAACATGAGCATGAAACCGATGCATACATGTGAATAAATAGATAAATATGAATAATTTCCAGAATTTAGCATGGATACTGCCTCTACCGTTTTCTCTTGAACTTGACTAATTCCAATCATTTATAGCCTATCAATCACACAAGAAAACCAACATGTTTTCCAGAAAGGATGAACTGCTTTTCCTTTTTGTTACAACCAAAGAACTTGGTGTAGGAGGGGAGAAGACTAGGGATTATGTAAACATTAACAAACCAAAATGGCTAATACAACAAAAGTAGGGTTCAGGCTCAATGACCCAGTTGAATATGCAAAACCAGATGAACCTACTCCAGGAACAAAAGGCTGATTCACGGCAGCTCGCCATGCGACACATCAAGAGACAGTGAAGAGGACAGTGTGACCTGCTATCTCCGACATAATTAGTGTGCTGCGCGGAGAGGAGAGAAGAGGACTTAGGGAGAGAGAAGTGATGGCAAACACTCAGGGAGACAGCCATACCCCCCCCTCCTCCTCCTCCTCCTCTGTCACTCGTCCAGATGATACAGACTCCATTTGAAGTCTTGACATGCATCAGCCACAGTAGCAAGAAGCACAGGCCTATTTGACCAGTACAGTAGGTTCCATCAAAATCAATTTTGCTATTGGCCAACATGGACGGTCGCACACCAATATTTTTTTTTTTTTTTGGGGGGGGGGGGGGGGGGGGTTGCTGGGAGGTTGTGGGGAAAGGGTGGGAGAGTGTTGCACAAGTCTTGATCTAAGGTTTCAGTTGGCTCCAAGGTTGAAACAACTTTACTTGCTTGGATGTCTGGAAGGTCGAGGTCATATTGTTGACGGTTAAAACAAGAGGTATGGAGCAAACAACAGGAATGGAAAAAAGGTACGCAACATTGTGACCTAAAATCACTGTATGACCCTATTCTTTCAAGTGCATTTTAAAATAAATAAATCAAGCATGGGGATTCTGACCATTCCCCACTTTGAAGAATTGCAAATACCACAAATCCTACTTTGCACTTGAAAGAGAAGCCTCAAAACCAGACTATAGAAAAAGAGTAGGGGGAAGGAGGTGACACTAAGAACATTATATAAGCACTCTATCCTCCTCTTCCATCAAAGCTGCACCAAAGGAAACCGATTTCAGAGAGAAAAAAACCACCTTTCTGTTATGACAAACGGATGATTGCATGGAATATCGACTCAAACCTTTCACAGTCCAGCATGGATTTTCCTCAACCCACAAATACAAAATGAACATGATGGTCGAAGCTTGTGACGCTTACCTCCAAAAATGAAAAGCGTGCAACGGGCTGAGAGGGCTGCAAGGACTTGTGGGTGTCGGGCTCAAGCTTCGGGGAGTGAGGCTGGAAGTTAAAAGTAAGTTTTGTAAATAGTGACTCCTTTCGCACGGAATGTTTGCACAGAACGGACAATGGCAACTTTCACATAGAAGCCCTGTGAAGTGATTTGGGCTGATGTATGCAGACACATACCCTGATCTGCTAGCTAGCCGACATACAGTTGAAGTCGGAAATGTACATACACCTTAGCCAAATACATTTAAACTCAGTTTTTCACAATTCCTGACATTTAATCCTAGTACAAAATTCCCTGTTTTAGGTCAGTTAGGATCACCACTTTATTTTAAGAATGTGAAATGTCAGAATAATAGTAGAGAGAATGATTTATTTCAGCTTTTATTTCTTTCATCACATTCACAGTGGGTCAGAAGTTTACATACACTCAATTAGTATTTGGTAGCTTTGCCTTTAAATTGTTTAACTTGGGTCAAACGTTTCAGGTAGCCTTCAACAAGCTCCCCACAATAAGTTGGGTGAATTTTGGCCCATTCCTCCTGACAGAGCTGGTGTAACTGAGTCAGGTTTGTAGGCCTCCTTGCTCGCACACGCTTTTTCAGTTCTGCCCACAAATGTTCTATAGGATTGAGGTCAGGGCTTTGTGATGGCAACTCCAATACCTTGACTTTGTTGTCCTTAAGCCATTTTGCCACAACTTTGGAAGTATGCTTGGGGTCATTGTCCATTTGGAAGACCCATTTGCGACCAAGCTTTAACTTCCTGACAATGTTCTTGAGATGTTGCTTCAATATATAATTTTCCTTCCTCATGATGCTATCTATTTTGTGAAGTGCACCAGCCCCTCCTGCAGCAAAGCACCCCCACAGCATGATGCTGCCACCCCCGTTCTTCACGGTTGGGATGGTGTTCTTCGGCTTGCAAGGAACCCCCTTTTTCTTCCAAACATAACGATGGTCATTATGGCAGTTCTATTTTTGTTTCATCAGACCAGAGGACATTTCTCCAAAAAGTACAATCTTTGTCCCCATGTGCAGTTGCAAACCGTAGTCTGGCTTTTTTATGGCGGTTTTGGAGCAGTGGCTTCTTCCTTGCTGAGTGGCCTTTCAAGTTATGTCGATATAGGACTTGTTTTACTGTGGATATAGATACTTTTGTACCTGTTTCCTCCAGCATCTTCACAAGGTCCTTTGCTGTTGTTCTGGGATTGATTTGCACTTTTCGCACCAAAGTATGTTCATCTCAAGGAGACAGAACGCGTCTCCTTCCTGAGCGATATGACGGCTGCGTGGTCCCATGGTGTTTATACTTGTGTACTATTGTTTGTACAGATGAACATGGTACCTTCAGGCATTTGGAAATTGCTCCCAAGGATGAACCAGACTTGTGGAGGTCTACAACTTTTTTTTCTGAGGTCTTGGCTGATTTCTTTAGATTTTCCCATGATGTCAAGCAAAGAGGCACTGAGTTTGAAGGTTGGCCTTGAAATACATCCACAGGTACACCTCCAATTGACTCAAATGATGTCAATTAGCCTATCAGAAGCTTCTAAAGCCATTACATCATTTTCTGGAATTTTCCAAGCTGTTTAAAGGCACAGTCAACTTAGTGTATGTTAACTTCTGACCCACTGGAATTGTGATACAGTGAATTATAAGTGAAATAACCTGTCTGTAAACAATTGTTGGAAAAATGTCTTGTGTCATGCACAAAGTAGATGTCCTAACTGACTTGCCAAAACTATAGTTTGTTAACAAGAAATGTGTGGAGTGGTTCAAAAACTAGTTTTAATGACTCCAACCTAAGTGTATGTAAACGTCTGACTTCAACTGTACATTAACCACAGAGCAGCAGCAGCACAGCTTTGAAATGAAACTAAATTGTGTATTGGAAATAGGTTACCAAGGCACTTGTCTGTTCACGCAACACAGGTTTAGCATCTTTGAGGATTAGAGACTTTGTTTGGTCCTTGAGGCTTGCTAGGCTTAAGCGATTATCATAAAAAGCATCCAAACTATGCACACACACACACACAGAGGTGGAGAGTGAAACCTGAAACAGGCGCACAATGCAACCAAATCCTACTTGAAATCTGAAGGATTACCCAAGGCTATGAGAAGACAATCATGTAACCTAGGCCTACTACTTCTCTATAGTAACTTCACTGGCAAGGAAAGAAAGCTCCCTTCTTAAAGATGTCTTTTAGCCCTCCAAACCATTGCGGGTTTACTTTCCAAGTACAAAAACAGTCAGACTTTTGCCTGCTATCATTGCACATAGTTGACTAAATCAAAATGTATTAGCAAATAAAATAACAGCACAGTGTATCTCAACAGTATCAGTAGTCCATGATTAAACACTAGTATTGTTCCATAGAGCTACAGAATTGACCACATTGACCTTCCTGTCAGTAACGACACTGAACTGGATCTAAATTAGATGCGTAGGCTACGTATGTGCCGACTTAGCAATACCTGCACTTGCGCTTGCAAAAGCCTCGGAGGACGCAAACAACATGTGCCTTGGTGACCTGAGAGAACCCAATCGACTACCTTCGCAAGTCATTACACATAGAACTAATCTGTGTGATGTGCAACAGGAACACAACAGGGCCATAACAGAGCGTTTGTTGTTTGGGTATCTGGCCAAGCAGATTACAGTTACTGGTAGCAGGCAAGATCTGGTATCCAAAATAAACACAAGGCCTTGGGTATAACGCCACTCCACTGCCCATCAACTTATTGATCACGCCTCACAAAAGCCTGCCATTTAATCATCACACTGTATTGTGTGTACGTGTGTGTGTGTGTTTCATCACAACCAGAGGTTGTGTGGCAGTCCTCTGCTTGACACACACAGCAACATACACACACGTACACACACTGTCCCTGCCACTATATCACTACAGAGGATTTTACATTACACATCCTACTGTGTATACCGCTACAGTGCTGCTGCTGTATGTGGCAATGCTGCATCATGCTAAACGCTCCACAATGCTACTAGCTAGAGAGAAAAGAACAACAGGAGGTGCAGCAGCAGAGACCAATGAAGCTGTCTGCTGCAGTGTGGAGCAGTGGTGTGGTCACCACCACAAGAAGAAGATAGGGAAAATACTCACTCCAACGTCAGTCCCGGAATCCTCAGCCTCTCCCGCTGGGCTTTCATGGCTGAACTGTGCTCGCTTGCTCTATTGTGCACATGCTATATTCACACCGCTCAGCCTCAGCCACATAGCCACCCCCCCTTATCCTCTACCCTACACTGAGCTGACAAAGAGCCAGAGCCAGCCAGCCACCACCATAGAGGAATGGGGCTAGCCTAACCCTCTCCTCCGACAAAAAAAAAAAAGAGGGGGAGAAGGGGAAAGAAGAGGGGCAACGACAACACTGCAGCTTGTTTCAGGTCCTTCCACCACGTTCCACCTTGAGGCTGTCAGAGGAGATCGTCAGCCTGAGGTGGGAGAGAGGGAGGGAGGGTACGGACGCAGGACAATAACCCCTTTTCCCCTCACACACACACACTCACTACCCACTCCACTTTGCAAACACACACACTCGGGCTCCCTCATTCGCGTCTCCTCCTCCCCCCTTCTCCACTGACTGGTGATTCACTACAGCTACAGCAGAACTCAGAATATATTCATCCTCTATAATGTCTATCCCTCTTCTCATCCTATATACTGTATATCCCTCTTCTCATCCTATATGCTGTCTATCCTTTCCATCAGGTCATCATGACTGGTCCTGACACCACAGGGTGCCCTCTCAGCACACAATGTCACTGCAGGGCTGCATTCATTTCCATATCTCCTCCATTCAAAACCATCACATGAAATGCACTCAGAGTGATGTGCACCCTACATGCATCATTTCAAACTGTTGATTTCCAATTGATATTCAGAATAAAGCAATGGATGAGAAGCAGTCATTCTGGGGGAGCCCAAGTGCATACCTCAGAGAGGTAATAAGGAGGAAGATCCCCCTACCAACCCCCTCCCGCCACCCCTGCAGTGCTTTAGTACACCCCTGGGGCAAGTGCTTATTCACCGATAACACACCCTGATGTGTATCATCCGCTACTTACTGTTGTACAATATGTATTGTGAAACAATCATGATGTACTGTATGTAACATATTTACAATAACTACATTATTGATAGTCTGTCATGATGATGATATACTGGAGGATCATTCAGAAAACACCCCCAGGGAGAGATTATCAGTCACATCAAAATACACTTCATATTGTGCATATAGGCCGTCAAGATGTCTGTGGTCTCAAACATTTCTCTGGAAGCACATTTTTATAGAAAGAAGAGAAAGACAGAGAGAAAGCGCCAGCCAACAGTGCAGTCAACTGTTTTCAGGACTCCTTCCAAACAGCCTATCACAGAGTGCACAGCACACCAGACAGAAAATGCACTAATGCCGCACTTCAGCAAACCTATTAACGGTTTATTACCGGGAGCCATGTTCTAGGAACTAAGCACTATTGCAGATGGCAGAGAGCATAGCATCAGCTTCAGCTCAAGCAGTAGCACAGGCAGGCGGGCAGGCAGTAGGTTAACTGGTGGCGTGATAACAGGAACCAGCTATGTACCTCTAACTCCTGCAGGACACGAGCAGGCAAGCCTCACACACTACATGACCAAAAGTATGTGGACACCTGCTCATCGAACATCTCATTCCAAAATCATGGCCATTAATATGGAGTTGGTCCCCCCCTTTGCTGCTATATCAGCCTCCACTCTTCTGGGAAGGCTTCCCACTAGATGTTGGAACATTTCTGCGGGGACTTGTGTCCATTCAGCCACAAGAGCATTAGTGAGGTCATTAGTGAGGTGTTGGTGAGGTGTTCGATGGGGTTGAGGTCAGGGCTCTGTGCAGGCCAGTTAAGTTCTTCCCCACCGATCTTGACAAAGCATTTCTATAAGGACCTCGCTTTGTGCTCAGGGAATTGTCATGCTGAAACAGGATAGAGCCTTCCCAAACTGTTGCCACAAAGTTGGAAGCACAGAATCATCTAGAATGTCATTGTATGCTGTAGCGTTAAGATTTCCCTTCACTGGAACTAAGGGGCCTAGCCAGAACCATGAAAAACAGCCCCAGACCATTATTCCTCCTCTTCCAAACTTTATAGTTGGCACTATGCATTCGGGCAAGTAGCGTTCTCCTGGCATCCGCCAAACTCAGAGTCTAATGGCAGCGAGCTTTACACTACTCCAGCCAACGCTTGGCATTGCTCATGGTGATCTTAGGCTTGTGTGCGGCTGCTCGGCCATGGAATCCCATTTCATGAAGCTCCCGACGAACAGTTATTGTGCCGACGTTGCTTCCAGAGGCAGTTTGGAACTCGGTAGTGAGTGTTGCAACCGAGGACAGACGAGTGTTAAACAAATCAAATAATATTTTATATTTGAGATTCTTCAAATAACCACCCTTTGCCTTGATGACAGCTTTGCACACTCTGTAGAATGTAGAAAATAGTACAAATAAAGAAAAAACATTGAATGAGTAGGTGTCCCCAAACTTTTGACTGGTACTGTGTATATACACTACTGTTCAAAAGTTTAGGGTCACTTAGAAATGTCCTTGTTTTCCATGAAAACATACATGAAATGAGTTTGAATAGGAAATATAGCAAAATGCATAGGAAATGTAGTCATTGACAAGGTTAGAATTAATGATTTTTAATATAAATAATAATTGTGTCCTTCAAACTTTGCTTTCGTCAAATAATCCTCCATTTGCAGCAATTACAGCCTTGCAGACCTTTGGCATTCTAGTTGTCAATGTGTTGAGGTAATCTGAAGAGATTTCACCCCATGCTTCATGAAGCACCTCCCCCAAGTTGGAATGCGTCACATCTGGATTAAACCTGGCACCATCCCTACGGTGAAGCATGGTGCTGGCAGCATCATGCTGTGAGGATGTTTTTCAGCGGCAGGGACTGTGAGACTAGTCAGGATCGAGGGAAAGATGAACGGGGCAAAGTACAGAGAGATCCTTGATGAAATCCTGCTCTAGAACGCTCACAACCTCAGACTGGGGTGAAGGTTCACCTTCCAACAGGACAACGACCCTAAGCACACAGCCAAGACAATGCAGGAGTGGCTTCGGGACAAGTCTCTGAATGTCCTTAAGTGGCCCAGCCAGAGCCCGGACTTGAACCCGATCGAACATCTATGGAGAGACCTAAAAATAGCTGTCCAACCTGACAGAGCTTGAGAGGATCTGCAGAGACGAATGGGAGAAACTCCCCAAATACAGGTGTGTCAAGCTTGTAGCGTCATACCCAAGAAGACTCTAGGCTGTAATCGCTGCCAAAGGTGCTTTTTACTTTGTCATTATGGGGTATTGTGTGTAGCTTGATGAGGGGAAAAACAATTTAATTCATTTTAGAATAAGGCCGTAACGTAACAAAATGTGGAAAATGTCAAGGGGTCTGAATACTTTCCGAATGCACTGTATGTCTCACCCACTGTAATGTATATATATAAGCACCCTTGGACATATCTAAGCACATTGTTAAGAAACCTTGTTTTTCAAGAAACCTTGAATACCCAATCTCACCAATACTTTTTTATTTAGTCAAACTCTAATGAACATGAGTCTTTGTTATTGTCAAACTGTCATCTGACTGTCCTGTTGAGTTGATTAACTTTGCTTTTGCTGGGTGTTCATTCTCGGCTGTGTTCTGGCCCCCACAGATACACTGTCAACACAGCCGACGACTGGAGACAAACATTAATCATATCGGACATGTCATAAATGACCAACACGATTCCCAACGAGACCTATTGAAATATTATTTGACAATGCCGGAATATGCATCAATAAGGCATTACTCCGATTACAATCTCTCATGTTTAACCAACTGAGAAAGAGTACAGTGAAAATTATCTTCCCCCTCAGAATGTCTGTGTTGCTGTACCCTACTTTCTCTCCATTGTACCTTTTACAAATAGGTGTAGCTGGCCTATATTTGCGGTACAGAACAAATACAGGAAATGGCTGCCTATGAATACAAAGAATGGAAGAGGAGGTTAGAGGGGGCTATAGTTGACCCAAGCGATTGTGAAGTAGCCAGTTGTCAAATGATACTGTTGAAGTGTTTTCCGAAACTCTAGACCCAGAAGCAAACCAGGGCCAATTGCCATAAAATTATACAGCTCACTACTCTCTGTGGGCTTAACCTCAACTTGAAATCCAAGCACATCCCAAATAAGAAGTGATACATTGATGTCCCTGTTAGGATTCAACCCTATAAATCTAAACCACCGCAGCAAGTAAGCGTTGTGAGCTTGGATAGTGCTCCAATTGCACCGCATCTGCATTAGGAGCATTGAGATGTGCTGAGTGTCTCAGTTTCCAACACTTACGTGTGATCTATTTCTAGCCATTTAATTGTGCCACGCACAAGCCTGTAAGTCATTAAGGTAGCCCTATAAATAGAAGGCAATAAACACTAAACGTAGATGACTGGAAATCAAACCTATCTGCCCTATTTTGAGTGTACACACACAACAAATTGTCTTGAACTGCCGTTCTTCACTTTTCATTGTAAAAGCTGTAGATTTAATCCTAGCTTTGTTTGGGAACGTCAACAAGACCATCTTGTTCAGTACCTACATTTTATTACCCAACAAATGCCATCTATTCCATAAATGGGCCAACACTGACATTCTTCAAAACAACATTCAGGAAAAAGAGGGTAATATGTGAGCCCAATGATGTCACAATGCCATCATCATTGATACCAGAGCCACTAGAGGCCCTTCGGGTCCAAAGACAGTTCTCACTAGCTAACACAGCCACAGTCATAAACCCTGCCTATTTCTACAATTTATCTTCTTAAAATCCGATTTTAAGCCTAACCCTAACCTTAACCACACTGCAAACCTTATGCCTAACCCTAACCTTAAATGATGACCACATTTTTTACAATATAGTCAATTTTGACTTTGTGGCTGTGCATCTAGCCTAGTTGGAAACTCCAAAGACACCGCGTTCGCCTTCGAAGGTGGTCCCCTGCCATGCACCTATCTATTAGTGCAGGGGTTTCCCAATCCTTTTTGGCCCGCAAACCCATTTACTGTAGACATTTTTAAAAATGTGTAACCCGTCCCCACCATGTAAAAAAAGTGTTGTACTCAACGGCCAATGTTTACTGTCTGATTTAGTGCCTGGTCTTGTCCACTCGGTTCTAAATGAGGCTTTTGGGCATTGTAGAGGGAAACAGAAGATAAATACATGTTCCTGAAAGCCTTATCTTTCAGTGATGGGGTCATAGTATTTTGTAGCTTAAACAGTTCAAAAGATATAACCACATTTGTAGGAAGAAAACAAGAACTGCTTTGTTTATTACAACCTCATCTAGTGGCTACCGGAGGTTACTGACGTAACCCCGGTTCTATGAACCAAGCACGAGCAACCCCATTTTCAAATCAGGCGACCCCACATGGGGTCGCGACCCCTAGTTTGGGAAATGCTGTATTAGTGGGTAATCTCTTTGTGTCTCCCTTCTGCTGCACTGGCAGGTAGAACAGCATGGTGTCAGAGTCAAATCCTTCCCCCATCATAAAGCATGCCACACATGCCCATCAGAATAGGCATGAAATACATGGGAGATTGAAGAGGACCAAACCTGTTGGACCGTGACATTCTCACATGAAACAAATAGCTGGGTGATTCCTTTGTGTTTTCAAATCACACTTTATATTGAGGATTTTCCTGCATTCATAACCAGATTAGGTACTGTTGGTGCAAATACAGTTGACACCATTCACCTATAATCCTAGTGCTCCTGCTGTTACTTTGCCCTAGCCTGCAGACAGACGTAGCACCTGACTTAATCCAATCTGGATGCCTTTCAGGGCCAGTTTCCAGGTAGAAGTTGCCCTCAGGCACATATCTAGGATGAGCTTATACTGCTTAACTCCTTACCTTAACATTAGAGGGAGGGAACACAAAATTGATCTGAAGGTCAGCCTCTAAGGGGCAGGTTCATCCTCCTCTATATACCGGGTGGTAAACAGCAGTGTTAAGGCTGGCAACCTGCCACTCTAGCATAAGGTCACAGTCTTTTCAGTAATTCATTAAACATGTGCCATCCAAGGCACATGCATTACCACAACAGACACCATAAACCCTAGTGATTATAACCCTATAGTATCTATATACCCTGTAGTATAGTATCGATTAACCTTATAGGGGAGATCACATCAGTCATTTCTTCACATTCTGTCCATGATTTCCTTCACATTTCTTCAGATGATTTCTTCAACAATTAAGTGGTTTGGCGGTCAGTGATAAGCATGTGTCTTATTTTATTTGGATCAATTCACTAGGGGCAATGGAGGGCAGGATAGATATTACAGACACTAGTACTGAAACCACATTTTGCACTGGTTGGTTAGGTTACAAATATTGCACCTTAAAATGCAATTTTGTTCTCGCCCGATGAGGTTAGCTTAGGCAGCTATTTAAATTCCAAACAAATGGTTTGCTTCTAATTGAGACTATTATTCAATGAATTTACAGCTTCTTTGCTGATATATTTTTATTTCTCAGCAAATAGGAGCATGAGAATGAAAAATGTAACTATGGACTCAAAAGATGGCGACATGCACTCCTTGATCCGTCAGCCATTGTTGAAAGTACACAATTCCTTTGCTTAGCTCTATGGATAACACACCTACAGTAAGTAGCCTGCAAGAGCTACGCAAACACATCATGCAATATGCATCTGAGGAGGTACAAAATGCCAATTGTTTACACATGTGGTTGTGTACTATGCATGAATACTGTATGTTTAATATAAGAAACAGATTGACTCACAAACTTCCTCTTCTTGGAAGACTCAGCTCCTTCTAAAAAGAAAAAAATAAGAAAAAAGATAATTAGGCAATTAAACAGTGACAATTAAACAGTGACACAGAATCTTTGTTAAACAGCATGACATAAAGCCTGAAGAAAACATGCTTAAAACGTTAAATGGACGTTAAAATAAGGTCATATATTGATATTCATCAGACAGTGCTGACTGTCTGACTAGCCTGTCCAGGGACAATGGATGACCTTTGTTTTAATTAGCTACATAGCTGCTGTATCCCCGCCACTTTTAAATGGATGTGCATTATTTGTCATTGTCAATTAAATAACAAATAAATAAAAGAGATGACTTGCGCACGCACTTGCATGCTCGCACACACACACACACACACCCACTGTTTGGTCCGAGAGTCCATTTATCCACTCCCAAAGCATGACTTCACTTTCTTGGCTGACCCAGTTTGAGTCCCTCAAGATAAAAAGCACTGAGTCACACAGTTAATAATTAACCAATTCAAAGCAATTCACACTCTCAAAGGCCATATGTAAATCACAGAATAATTGTGCTTCAAAAGGCAGGGCTCTAGACTAACTTTTTCCACTAGTGCTACCAACTTTTTGAGTTGATGGCACCAGCACATGATTTGGTCACATCAACTTTTCGCAGCTGACAATGACCTAACCTGTGTCCTATAATGTACCTGCATTCCATACAGAACCAGGCTAATAATGACTAGCAATCTTTTAAATTAGCATGCCCTTGACATTCAGGTAAATTTGCCAGTGCCAACTGAAAGCTACTAGCCCAAATAAAAATAACTGGCCTTGAAAAGCGGATGACGCGCACATAATTTAAATGTTATCTTTAAATTGCGGGCTGAGCAAGTAGCCTATAGCTTATAATAGTGATGAGGGAAAACATCGATACATGTCTTATTTTTGACGATATGTCATATCGTATAGTTTTGACAGTATCACAATATTATTTTTGCACTCGTTTGCTGTACCTGCATCAGAACTCCAGTATTTGTGCTTCATAGCTTGTTCTCCATCTTCTTTTTAAATAGAGAGACAATTTGTTTTCAGCACTTATTTCCATGACTGATCAAAAATCGTTTTCTGATCAAAACTTGTTTCTCATGGCTCTCTTGTTCCTCTGCAGCAGACATGGTGAGCAATATGTTTGGAACATTGAATTGCAATAAAATTACAGTTTCAAATCGCAATACATATCGTATCGGCACTTAAGTATCGTGATAATATCGTATCGTGAGGTCCCTAGCTTATAATGAGCTACCCTCCATACACAAATAATGTAATTTTAACTTTACATCGATCGTTTGGAGGGAAAAAATATAACCTCAAAAAGGGTGTTATTGTTAGCGATTTTGAACAGTCACTACAGTTGTAAGGCCCTATGAAACCAGTTTTAATCTTTTGGCAAATTCAGTTTTCCAGGTTTTATTTATCCCAGTTTTCCTAGTAGTGGTGTTTCTGTCATGTACAATGTACAGTGTAGCCTACAACTGATGGCAGAGTTTGCAAAACAAATGCCCCACGATACAAATCATCATGATATCATTCTGCTAGGTAGGCCTACTTTGCAGTCACCATTTAATTGCAATGGTTTTTGGGGAAAGCCTTTAGAAATGTTCATTCAAACAACACATGATGACTGAATTGCGTATCGCAAATAATAAACCAAGACTTCGGACCAAACTTTTTGAATCCCTGGTCTGCATACCCATTGCTGTTTGAATACATCTTAATTGAAAAAAAAAAATAACTTGTACCCTAGCAATGAATATGTTTTTGTTTGCTGTACTGCCAAGTCAAAGGGTCGCAAATGCGACTGTTTTGGTTGCAGTTTTGAGCCCTATTAGAGGAAAAATGTCTAATTGCTTGACCATTACAAGCATAGACAATAAAGCTTTTCTCAGGAAAACAATTACACAAGCTACAGTATGCTCCCCCGGGGTTTGTATTGTAACATCAACAACAATACTTTCATTGATTGCACATTGGAGTGGATTAGGCCCATTGATCCGTGCCAGCTTTGTATTCACTGTACCCGTCAATGAATGTGAAAAATGTCTAATAAGCATTTGTGTAAATATTTTTCCTGATTGTTTTTCTTCCATCAATTGAGATGGATCTCAATATGTTTAAATACAGGCTGTTGAATTCAGAGATATCATATCATATATTGGTCAAAGTGGCTCTATTCACGTCAGTATATCATAAAAGTAATGTGTTCATCATTATACACAGATTAAATACTGCACCTTTAAAAGCAGGCCTCTATTGTGTACATCACGTGTTGAAAATGCATTAAAAGTGAATAAAAGAGAGTTTCCCAATAATGCACATCTACAGTAGCTCTGTAGTCTGCACTTGGGGAAAATGCAATAGTATTAATATACCAGCAGAGGGGAGCATTTACAATAAAGAAGTACAGTCATTTCCTGATGTATTCACTGGCTGTCTGGGGACTGCTGCTGTGAATGTGTGTACTGACTAAACCACAGCCTGCAGCTACACAGAGCTTGTGAACAGAATATATTTGAATTGGGGCTGTGGAACTGCACTGAAGTGTACATAAAGGACGTTTGCACATTTGAACACATCTCAAATGCACTTATGTGGTGTCAACTCGTTTGGAATTTCCATTCAATTGCATTCAGATTCCGTGGAGAAACAAGAATTCCACTACCACACACAGAAATTACAGGACTAACACCCACACAATTCCACTTGTAAGATACCTAAAATAACTATGGATGAACAAATGCATAAACAGCACAGTAAGGGTGAGGTCGCTTTGTCTAAGAAATGAGACAGCAGTGTTTAAATAGTGAGGTGTTTAAAGGGTCTTCTAGTCAGTAGAAAATTAACTAAGCCCCTCTCCCCGTGGCCATCAATTAGAGCCTGCTGGCTCCCGTGCATCCAGGGCAGCATTTCATTGGCTAACGTGAACGCGGTTCATACTAAGTACCAGAAGGGAATGAGTTAAAGCTAATATGAATTCTAACCAATGACAGCATAGCAAATCATCGTGGGTGTCTACTGTCTGGTCTAGCTGGTTCAAATGGCACACACAGCTATGAAAAATCCTGGTAAAACCTGTGGAGATTACCTTTAAGATTAAAACGTGTCCAGGGGCAGTTCCCGGGGACTGCCGGCAGAGTACAGAAGAAATATCAGCCCATGGAGAGAAGCACAAGATTGAACTTAACTTTCTAGAATATTCTCTGTTAAAACTATCAACGTTTCTTTTTATTGTGGCAATTGTGCGAATCAACGCAATACTAGCCACTTTCAATGCAACATACTGAAACAAAATGACCTATTCAAAATATTTTGTTGTAGGCAGAACGCATCGGAGTAGGATTCTATTGTGCACGACTCAGCCGTACTCTACACAGACGGTGCGGCATAACCAATCAGAGCTGCAGTAGGTCTATATGCAAATCGACTATTGCCATATATGGATCTGTGCCATTTACTGGACTGTGTTTACAGCTGTGGTCGAGAGTAGATGCGCTTGTTTTGAGACCAAAGCAAGAGCTGCATGTAGCCATGTGTGCACATTTTGTTCATATCCTTTGCAAGTTAATGACTTATTAGCCCAGCTATAGATAATTTGCAGTCAGCAATGGGGGAGTGATTGCTTCCTACAAGAGCACAAAACGTGTACATTTCTAGACATCTTTGAAAAGTGAGTCAGGTAAAGAGCTTTTTTTTTTGTCTTAAAGGGAGAGTGTTTTATTTTGAGACAGGCTTGAATAAGCTAAATTGCCAATAGGCGGAGAGTAGCATAATTTGTCAGATTCTCTGTAATAATGGTATGGGAATAATAATGCATTTTATTTTGTAAAGTGGTCTTTATGCGTCAAACAACAAAAATATTTTTCAGTCACCTTGTCTGAAGGACAAGTGGATAAACAGGTTAATGTCAAGCCCTGCATGTTGTTTTCAAATGTCTCATGGAATGTAGGCCTACATTGAACATCACACATAGGCTGCTACTGTAGGCTGAATGATAGAACAGCTATGTCCATGTTAAAATGGTATGGGATGCATTTTCTGCATTATATTTGATGGTACGCCATTCTGGTAGGCCTACATTATGATCAAATAGCCACAGTAACCTACTTGGCCACTTAAAACTGTACAGCCTCAGTGTTCACAGTAAAGGCACGCTGGAAGTTGCACAGAATTTTCACAACGTTCAAATTTGCGCTCAGCAGACCTGAAATTTGCTCAGTGCCCCCAAAAAATAGAGGGAACATTGGTCATGACTATATCCCTCACAGTGGGTAAGAAGTTGATCCACTGACAAACACCTCTACTGTGTGAGAAACCCTATACACAACCCAGTGAGCTAGTCTTCCCCATATGGTGGGAAGACACATCAAAGTGCATGGAACCACTGTGACATGGTATTCATGAAACCGAGCACAAACGGAGAGTGGTGGTGGTGGATGAAAGTGGCTAAGTAGAGGAGAGAGGAGGAGACAATGTGCACAAGATAGCGCACCTCGTCTGAGTTTGACATGCCTCTGAATTCACAGACAACGACACTGAACAACAGTCAGACAAACTTCCACGTTCAGAAAAACGAGAAACATCCTCCATTGGGAATAAAAACTGTATCTGATACTAGACAATAGCAGTAGACAACATTCAAAGTGAACCCTCAAGAATGAGTACCGAAAAACAGTCGATATTCTCCATAGAGAAGGCTTACTTTATCGGAAAATGCTAGACGGCAACAGTGAGAAACATTCAAAGTGAACCCTCAATGTTACACATGATTGAGTCCACTATTGATACAAGTGTAGAAAAATCTAAGGGCAAAAGACCGATGTAATCCTTGGTTTACGCATTAATTGTCTGATAAATTACAGGAAATAAATGTTGCTTGGGCTAAGGCTAGATGGACTGATTCTACATCTGATTGGTAGTCCTTCAGATATTTGAGAAATGCTAGATTATGGAGACGCAATTTATACAGCGCATTTGGAAAGTATTCAGACTCCTTGACTTTTTCACATTTTGTTACGTTACAGCCTAATTCTAAAATTGATTAAATCAATTCAATCAATCTACACACAACACCCCATAATGACAAAGCAAAAACAGGTTTATTACAAATTTATTAAAAATAAAAAACTGAAATACCTAATTTACATAAGTATTCAGACCCTTTACTCAGTACTTTGTTGAAGCACCTTTGGCAGCGATTACAGCCTCAAGTCTTATTGGGTATGACGCTACAAGCTTGGCACACCTGTATTTGGGGAGTTTCTCCCATTCTTCTCTGCAGATCCTCTCAAGCTCTGTCAGGTTGGATGGGGAGCGTCGCAGCACAGGTATTGCAGGTCTCTCCAGAGATGTTCGATCGGGTTCAATTCCGGTCTCTGGTTGGGCCACTCAAGGACATTCAGAGACTTGTCCCGAAGCCACCCCTGCGTTGACTTGGCTGTGTGCTTAGGGTCGTTTTCCTCTTGGAAGGTGAACCTTCACCCCAGTCTGAGGTCCTGAGCGCTTAGGAGCAGGTTTTCATCAAGGATCTCCCTGTACTTTGCTCCGTTCATCTTTCCTTTGATCCTGACTAGTCTCCCAGTCCCTGCCACTGAAAAACATCCCCACAGCATGATGCTGCAACCACCATGCTTCACCGTACGGATGGTGCCAGGTTTCCTCCAGACGTGACGCTTGGCCTTCAGGCCAAAGAGTTTAATTAGACCAGAGAATCTTGTTTCTCATGGTCTGAGAGTCTTTAGGTGCATTTTGGCAAACTCCAAGCGGGCTTTCATGTGCCTTTTACTAAGGAGTGGCTTCCGTCTGGCCACTCTACCATAAAGGCCTGATTGGTGGAGTGCCGCAGAGATGGTTGTCCTTCTGGAAGGTTCTTCCATCTCCACAGAGGAACTCTGGAGCTCTGTCATTGTGACCATCAGGTTCTTGGTCACCTCCCTGACCAAGGCACCTCCCCCGATTGCTCAGTTTGGCCGGATGGCCAGCTCTACGAAGAGTCTTGGTGGTTCCAAACTTTTTCCATTTAAGAATGATGGCGGCCACTGTGTTCTTAGGGACCTTTAATGATGCAGAAATTTTTTGGTACACTTCCCCAGATCTGTGTAGACACAATCCTGTCCCGGAGCTCTACAGACAATTCCTTCGAGCTCATGGCTTGGTTTTTGCTCAAACATGCACTGTCAACTGTGGGACCTTATATAGACAGGTGTGCCTTTCCAAATCACGTCCAATCAATTGAATTTACCACAGGTGGACTCCAATCAAGTTGTAGAAACATCTCAAGGATGAGCAATGGAAACAGGATGCATCTGAGCTCAATTTTGAGTCTCATAGCAAAGGGTCTGAATGCTTATGTAAATAAGGTATCTGTTTTTAATAAATTTGCAAAAATGTCTAAAAGCCTGATTTCGCTTTGCCATTATGGGGTATTGTGTGTAGATTGATTAGGATTTGTATTTATTTAATCCATTTTAGAATAAGGCTGTAACGTAACAAAATTTGGAAAAAGGGAAGCGGTCTGAATACTTTCTGAATGCACTTTTGATCGGCAGGTAAGGTCTCGAGCGGCAAAATGTTCTTTACCATTCGGCCATCAGATTTGCCAACAATGCTCCTTATAAAACACATCACTGCATGCTATACTCCTCTGTAAACTGGCCACCTCTGTATACCCGACACAAGTCCCACTGGTTGATGCTTATTTATAAAACCCTCTTAAGCCTCACTCCGCCCTATCTGAGATACAGTAGAAGTCGGAAGTTTACATACACCTTAGCCAAACACATTTAAACTCAGTTTTTCACAATTCCTGACATTTAGTCCTGGTAAAAATTCCCTGTCTTAAGTCAGTTAGGGGATCACCACTTTATTTTAAGAATGTGAAATGTCAGAATAATAGTAGAGAGAATGATTTATTTCTGCTTGTATTTATTTCATCACATTCCCAGTGAGTCAGAAGTTTACATGCACTCAATGAGTATTTGGTAGCATTGCCTTTAAATTGTTTAACTTCGGTCAAACGTTTCGGGTAGACTTCCACAAGCTTCCCACAATAAGTTGGGTGAATTTTGGCCCATTCCTCCTGACAGAGCTGGTGTAACTGAGTCATGTTTGTAGGCCTCCTTGCTCGCACACGCTTTTTCAGTTCTGCCCACAAATGTTCTATAGGATTGAGGTGAGGGCTTTGTGATGGCCCCCTCCAATACCTTTGTTGTCCTTAAGCCATTTTGCCACAACTTTGGAAGTATGCTTGGGGTCATTGTCCATTTGGAAGACCCATTTGCGATCAAGCTTTAACTTCCTGACTGACGTCTTGAGATGTTGCTTCAATATATCCACATAATTTTCCTTCCTCATGAGGCCATCTATTTTGTGAAGTGCACCAGTCCCTCCTGCAGCAAAGCACCCCCACAGCATGATGCTGACACCCCCGTGCTTAACGGTTAGGATGGTGTTCTCCGGCTTGCAAGTCCCCCTTTTTTCTCCAAACATAACGATGGTCATTATGGCCAAACATTTCTATTTTTGTTTCATCAGACATTTCTCCAAAAAGTATGATCTTTGTCACAATGTGCAGTTGCAAACCGTCGTCTGGCTTATGCAAATGTAACTTTGCAAATGTAACTTTAAGAAAAACATTAAGAAATGTAGCTGGCTACATTCTTTCTATGATAACCATTAGAAATATGATGGCCATGCATCGCTTTTGCAAAAAAACACTTGACTTTCAATATAAAACGAGACCCCTGTTGGCTGGGCTCCCTGCCTGTGCCATTAAACCCCTACAACTTATCCAGAATGCAGTCTGTCTGGTGTTCAACCTTCCCAAGTTCTCTCATGTCACCCCGCTCCTCCGTACACTCCACTGGCTTCCAGTTGAAGCTCGCATCTACTACAAAACCATGGTGCTTGCCTATGGAGCTGTGAGGGGAACGGCATCACCTTACCTTCAGGCTCTGATCAGACCCTACACCCAAACAAGGGCACTACGTTCATCCACCTCTGGCCTGCTAGCCCCCCTACCTCTACGGAAGCACAGTTCCCGCTCAGCCCAGTCAAAGCTATTCGCTGCTCTGGCACCCCAATGGTGGAACAAGCTCCCCCACGACGCCAGGACAGCAGAGTCACTGACCACCTTCCGGAGACACTTGAAACCCTACCTCTTCAAGGAATACCTGGAATAGTATAACAGTAACCCTTCTACCTGGCCATATATACTGTTGACTGAATGCATGAAAGCTCTTTTCAGTTCACAGTTGTTTAAATTCATCTTGCTTCTTCCATCTTTCACTCTGAAAAAATAACACACTTTAAAAGAGGATGTTGTGTGGCAATAAGAGCTTTTGTGATTATTCAGTATCAATTGTGCAACACCTTCCACCTTCTATGGGCACAATCTGCAGAAAAGTCAGCATATCACATTCGTACAGTGAGTCTACCTGATAAACTGTGTATTGTGTAGGAGCTGTAATACACTGAACAAAAACAAACACGAAAAGTGTTGATCCCATGTTTCAAGAGCTGAAATAAAAGATCCCAAACCTTTTCTATTCGCACAAAAAGGCATATCAAGAAGCTGATTAAACAGCATGATCATTACACAGGTGAACATTGTGCTGGGGACAATAAAAGGCCAGTGCAGTTCTGTCACACAACACAATGCCACAGATGTGCGTGCAATTGGCATGCTGACTGCAGGAATGTCCACCAGAGCTGTTGCCAGATAATATAATGTTGATTTCTCTACCACAAGCCGCCTCCAACGTCGTTTTAGAGAACTTGGCAGTACGGCCAACCGGCCTCACAACCGCAGACCACGTGTATGGCGTCATGTGGGTGAGTGGTTTTCTGATGTCAACGTTGTGAACAGAGTGCCCCATGGTGGCGGTGGGGTTATGGTATGGGCAGGCATAAGCTACGGACAACGAACACAATAGCATTTTATTGATGGCAATTTGAATGCACAAAAATATTGTGACCAGATCCTGAGGTCCATTGTGAGGCCCATTTGTTTAAGGTGTCTGTGACCAACAGACGCATATCTGTATTCCCAGTCATGTGAAATCCATAGATTAAGGCCTAATGAATTTATTATAATTGACTGATTTCCTCATATGAACTGTAACTCAGTAAAATCAATGAAATTGTTGCATGTTGCATTTATATTTTTGTTCAGTATACTTGTGCCAATATGCTTACTAAAAATAAACAAGCTGTGAAGAGAGAAGAAAGTTGTGCTACCGTGTCTCATTGAGCATTAAGACCTATTACTTTCTCTGTAATGGACTACACTCAGTGGCGAACCGTCACTATTGGACCTAGGCTTGCAGTGGGGGACTTCAGTGGGAGACTGCACAAATGTTACCAGCAACAACAACCACACTGCTTACACAACCTATGGTAGCCTAACGCCATCACACTATCACCAAAAGTGACAACAGTGCCACATCAAAGGATGTGAGTTTTACACTCTTGTGATGCTGAAAGGACAGCGACCGTTATACCTGCGCACTCCATGTAGGAGAGCGTAATTTTTGTTAAACACATCCGCCGATAGAAAAACAGCAGTCACACAGCATGGTGTTAAATGTCCAATGTAGCCGTTTTTATCTCAATATCAAATCATTTCTAACAATTAAGTACATTATTGTGATTGTGTTCAATTAAAATGGTCAAAAATAAACAAATTGCGTCTTAGCAAAGAGCAATTTCTCAAGCAGGATATTTTTTTTTTTTTTTTTTGGGGGGGAATGGATCAGCTTAATATTGCAGATAGATTGTATCTTCTATCAATGTAATTGTCTGTATCACTTCCAATCCCCCATGTTTTTTTTTTTTTTACATATATATACTCCCCTTTACTACTTTTCAACCCCACCATCCTTTCCCTACTTGGAGTAAATTAGTGAACAACAATGCCCAGGCCTCTACTTCCGGTCTATACTTACTATCTACACCTTATGGACAGAGTTAATTTTACAAGAATTCTATTTTATATATATATATATATATATATATATATATATATATATATATATAATATATTATTATTTTTTGCTCCTGAACTTCTTCTACTCTCAACCTCTCCGATCATTTTCATGATGTCCCTCCGGTTTGCTTCTATATGCCATATCTTTCTAACTGTGCTCTTTCCCAAAAGCTCCCAAGATACAACCTATATACTTATTATGGACACAGTATGCTTACATTATTAGCTACCTTTGTTATTATTTGTTGTTATTTGTTATTAGTCACATCCTTCAACTCTATTCAATACCTCCCATCTATCTCTTAACACCATCCATATAGGATTTCTATTTGCCATATATTTTTCAACCGTACTGTGATGTTTTACAAAAGTTCTGAACCTTTCTATTCTCATTGCTTCTACAGATTGTGAATTAAAAATAAACATTTTTGCTAAAAGTATTATTATATTATTGATTGATTGACTATGACTTTTCAGATCACCCAGTAATGCTATCTGCAAGGTTAGCTCCAGGTAAATATTGCAATCCTTTAGCCATTCCTGGACCTGTGTCCAAAAACAAGCTACAAATGGACAGAACCAAAACAAAATGATCTAATGATTCTGTCTCTTCACAGCAAAATCTGAAGAGCTGGGAAGATTGTATCCCCCATATAAATAACATTCTATTGGTAGCAAGAATTTTATATAATAATTTAAATTGAAAGATTCTAATTTTTGAATCCGGTGTCGTTTTGCGTGTCAGTTCATAAACACTATGCCATGGGATCGGTACGTCAAAGATCTCTTCCCAACTATTTTGCAATCTATATGGGACAGCTGTCAATCCTTTGGTCCTTAAGTGAAACTGATATACTTTTTTATTTATCACAGTTTTCCTTAACCAATTATGTTCTTTAATGCAAGGCCAACAGACAAGTTCCTTACTTTCTCCCCCTTCCACTTTCCTCTTCCACTTTTGCGGTAAGGCTGCAATTATTTTGTAATTCTGGGTAGAACAGACATTTCCATATGTTTTTGTTAGCTGCATGTGCGACATAACTCCACCAGTCCTACCGATGATATCATTTACAAAGATTATACCTTTTTTAAACATTCTGTCAAAAAATAAAAGGTTTTTTGTCAATTAGTATATTTGAATTTAACCACAATATTTGTTGCATTATTTGTTCTGTCGTTTCTGGAGGATTAAATTGAAATTGCAACCAACTTTCTATGGCTTGTTTTAGAAATAGTGATATTTGGGAGATTATTTCCTTTTCAAATAACTGAAAGTGAGAGGTTGTAATCTGAATAAAGGGAAAAAGGCCTTTCTTGAACATTTGGTGAGACAATCTTATTAATTTGCTTGAGAACCAGTTCGGATTTAAGTATAACTTTTGTATGACTGAAGCTTTTAGTGATAGGTCTAATGCTTTAATATTTAATAATTTCTGTCCTCCGAATTCATATTCATTATATAAATATGCCCTTTTAATTTTGTCTGGCTTGCCGTTCCAAATAAAATTGAATATTTTTTTCTCATATAATTTAAAAAACTGTTCGCTAGGCGTAGGCAAGACCATAAGCAAATAGGTAAACTGGGATAATAAAGAGTTAAATCAGGGTGATTTTTCCACAAATTGACAGGTATTTTCCTTTCCATGGTAGTAAGATCTTATCTATTTTTGCTAACTTTCTATTAAAATGTATTGAAGTGAGATCATTTATTTCCTTTGGGATATGTATTCCGAGTATATCCACATCACCATCAACCATTTTATTGGTTAACTACATGGTAATGTAAAAATTGTATTTTTTAGTGATCCAATACGTAATATAGTACATTTGTCATAATTTGGTTGTAATCCAGAGAGGTTAGAAAATGTATCTAGATCCTCTATGAGGCTGTGGAGGGATTCTAGTTGTGGATTTAAAATAAAACATGAATCATCAGCGTACAATGACACCTTTGTTTTTAAGCCCTGTATTTCTAATCCTCTGATATAATAATAATAATAATAATAATAATAATAATAATAATAATAATAATAATAATAAGACATACCCCTCCCACTCTTCACAACAACTTTGTCAATATGACTTCACCAAGCAGGATTTTTACTAGGGCTGTCTGGGAGTGGTCATCACAGACACCAACAAGTGCCTGACTATTAGCTAAACAATATTTTTATTTTATATTACCCCCATCTCCGATAAGCTAGCCCGGAAAGGGCTAAGAATAGCCCATATTAATATATGTAGCCTTAGAAATAAGGTTAAATTAAATCAATAACTTGCTAACATCGGATAACATTCATATACTGGCCATCTCTGAAACTCACTTAGATAATTCCTTTGATGATATAGCAGTAGCAATATAAAGATATAACATCTATAGAAAAGACAGGAATGCCTATGGGGGAGGTGTTGCTGTATATGTTGAGAGACATATTCCTGTAAAGCTTAGAGAGGATCTCATGTTAAATGTTGTTGAAGTATTGTGGTTGCAAGTTCACCTGCCTCATCTATAGACTCTCCTATTGGGGTGCTGCTATAGGCCACCAAGTGCTAAGAGACCATATTTGGATAATATGTGTGCAATGCTTGAAAGTGAGTGTGATGTTAATAGAGAGGTCTATTTTCTGGGTGACCTAAACATTGACTGGTTAGCAACTAGCTGTCCTCTCAAGAGGAAACTTCTAACTGTGACTAATGCCTTTAATATGACCCAAGTTATCACTCAACCAACTAGAGTGCCTACCAAGTATTGGATCTGTGACATCCACTTGTATTGATCATATCTTCACTAATACTGCAGAGCTTTGCTCCAAAGCAATATCAGTTCCCATTGGCTGTAGTGACCATAACATTGTGGCAATAATAAGGAAAGCCAAAGTGCCAAAGAGTCGGCCTGAAGTAGTTTACATGCGATCATACAAAACGTTCTCTCAGGTCTCTTTTGTTGAAGATGTAAAAAATGTATGTTGGTCTGATGTGTATGAGGAAGTGAATCCAGATGCAGCACTGGAAGTATTTGTATATTTATTCACACCAATTGTTGACAAGCATGCACCTGTTAAGAAATTAACTGTGAGAACTGTTAGAGTCCCCTGGACTGATGATGAATATAAAAAAAAATTACGGTTCGAAGAAATGATGCAAAAGAGGTGGAAAACAAGTCAGGTTTGAGAAATGTTGTGACTAAACTTAACAAAAATAAGAAACCATATTACCAAACCAAGATAAATGACTTCCAACACAATAGAAAAAGGCTTTGGAGTACCTTAACTAATATCATGGGCAGAAAACCAAATTCATCTCTATCGTTCATTGAAGTTGATGGGTCATTTATAACAAAACCTTTCAATATTGCCAATCATTTCAATGACTATTTCACTAGTAAAGTGGAAAAACTCAGAAGTGAAATTGAACAGTGAATCATAACATTTTTGTATAAAATATCTAATAATGCTGTTTTGAATTTGGTCAATTTAGTGTGAGAGGTGGAAAAACAATTGTTATGCATCAATAATGATAAGCCACCAGGTATAGACAACCTTGATGGGAAACTCTTGAGAATGGTAGCAGACTGTATTGCCACCCCTATTTGGTATGCCTTCACCAACGCTTAAAAGAGTGTGTGTGTCCACAGGCGTGGAAGGAAGCTAAAGTAATTCCAATGCCTAAAAATAGTAAAGCACCCTTTCCTGGCTCTAACAGCCGCCCAATCAGTTTGCTGCCTGTTCTTAGTAAACTGATGGAGAGAATTGTATTTGACCAAATACAATGCTATTTTTCATAGAACAAGTTCACTGACTTTCAGCATGCATATAGAGAAGGGCACACAACTTGTATTGCACTGAATCAGATTAGATTATTGGTTAAAATAAATGGATAATAAGATGATAGTTGGAGATGTATCATTAGATTTCAGTGCAGCCTTTGATGTTATTGATCATACATTGTTATTGAAGAAACTCACTTGCTATGGCTTTACATCACCTGCCATCACATGGTTGGAGAGTAATGTATCCAATAGAACCCAGAGAGTGTTCTTCAATGGAAGCGTCTCTAACATTAGATATGTACAGTCGTGGTCAAAAGTTTTGAGAATGCCCTGCCACAAAAGGACCAGCTGACATCATGTCAGTGATTCTCTCGTTAACACAGGTGAGAGTGTTGATGAGGACAAGGCTGGAGATCACGCTGTCATGCTGATTGAGTTAGAATAACAGACTGGAAGCTTTAAAAGGAGGGGTGGTGCTTGAAATCATTGTTCTTCCTCTGTTAACCATGGTTACCTGCAAGGAAACATGTGCCGTCATCATTGCTTTGCACAAAATAGGCTTCACAGGCAAGGATATTGCTGCTAGTAAGATTGCACCTAAATCAACCATTTATCGGATCATCAAGAACTTCAAGGAGAGAGGTTCAATTGTTGTGAAGAAGGCGTCAGGGCGCCCAAGAAAGTCCAGCAAGCGCCAGGACCGTCTCCTAAAGTTGATTCAGCTGCGGGATCGGGGCACCACCAGTGCAGAGCTTGCTCAGGAATGGCAGCAGGCAGGTGTGAGTGCATCTGCACGCACAGTGAGGCGAAGATTTTTGGAGGATGGCCTGGTGTCAAGAAGGGCAGCAAAGAAGCCACTTCTCTCCAGGTAAAACATCAGGGACAGACTGATATTCTGCAAAAGGTACAGGGATTGGACTGCTGAGGACTGGGGTAAAGTCATTTTCTCTGATGAATCCCCTTTCCGATTGTTTGGGGCATCCGGAAAACAGCTTGTCTGGAGAAGACAAGGTGAGCGCTATCATCAGTCCTGTGTCATGCCAACAGTAAAGCATCCTGAGACCATTCATGTGTGGGGTTGCTTCTCAGCCAAGGGAATGGGCTCACTCACAATTTTGCCTAAGAACACAGCCATGAATAAAGAATGGTACCAACACATCCTCCAAGAGCAACTTCTCCCAACCATCCAAGAACAGTTTGGTGACGACCAGTGCCTTTTCCAGCATGATGGAGCACCTTCCCATAAGGCAAAAGTGATAACTAAGTGGCTCGGGGAACAAAACATCGACATTTTGGGTCCATGGCCAGGAAACTCCCCAGACCTTAATCCCATTGAGAACTTGTGGTCGATCCTCAAGAGGCGGGTGGACAACAAAAACCCACAAATTCTGACAAACTCCAAGCATTGATTATGCAAGAATGGGCTGCCATCAGTCAGGATGTGGCCCAGAAGTTAACTGACAGCATGCCAGGGCCAATACTTGTGTCATTCTCAAAACTTTTGACCACGACTGTACAATGCGGTGTCCCGCAAGGCAGTTACCTTGGACTGTTACTCTTCTTTATTTTTACAAATTATTTGCCACTGGTTTTACACAAAGCTAGAATGACTATGTATGTGGATGATTCCACACTCTACATGTCAGCACAGATGGTTAATTATCATGGTGAAGTCATATTGACAAAGTTGTTGTGAAGATTGGGAGGGGTATGTCTTATAATAATATTAATAATAATAATAATAATATGCCATTTAGCAGACGCTTTTATCCAAAGCGACTTACAGTCATGTGCGCATACATTTTGACGTATGGGTGGTCCCGGGGATCGAACCCACTACCCTGGCGTTACAAGCGCCATGCTCTACCGATTGAGCTACAGAGGACCACATATAAGAAGATGTTCTGTGTTATTGACCCAAAGAATGACCTGTACTAGTTGTTCCATCTTGATTCTGTCCGGTAATATGGTCAAGTGCAGTAACAAAAGACCTAGCAAAGCTGCAGCTGGCTCAAAACAGAGCAGCACGCCTTGCCCTTAATAGAACTATCAACAACAACATGCATGCCAGTCTTTCCTGGTTGAGGGTTGACGTGAGATTAACTGCTTCTCTTCTAGTTATGATAAATATTACTGTGATGAAAATTCCATATTGTCTGCATAATCAAATAACATTCAGCTCAGACACACATACATACCCCACAAGCATAGCCGTGGGAAGTAGGGGTGCAGAGGGTGCTGCAGCACCGCCTAAAAAAAATCAAATAAAAAAATTAAATGAATACAAATAAAATAAACACTGAAAATACAATTATTTTCACAAAAGTAGTGCACTGGGCCTTTACTAGTCCTGTATTAGCGGACCGATATAGCCAATTGTTTATTTGCATCTCAACTAAGATGAGGTATCAAACTGTCTGTTCAAGCTCAGCACTTAATGTAATCTCCAATTGAAAATAACTTAAAGTAGAAATGACACTACATTTTAATTCATCAGCTCTTCCCACCAGGGTCTACGATGAGGACCGCTTCGCTGGGTGAACTGGAGAATAGATCAGCCACCCCCATGTGAAGACCTGCGCAATGACTTTCCATGTGGCAAGCTTGCTGATGTCTGGGTGCTGAGAACTGGAATGAACGGACACAGGTCCACAGAAGGTTTGCTGTTGCCAGGATTGTTGGCCACTGATCTTCTGATTGTTGGAGGAACTCTACATTTCTGAAGCGCTAGGGAGAAAGCGAGACAGTAGTGGGGCCTTGAAGGGAACAGCCAAGTCTTGTAAGGACTGCGTTGGGTCCACCTGACGGGCCTGTACATACTGGCTGTAGGGGTATAAGTAGGTGAGCTATGTCCTAACCGAACAGCATCAGAGGTTGGGCGTGGTCCACAGTTGGGGAAGGCAGGTTGCGGAGGTGGTCGTGTTGCCTTTGGAGAGCTGTGACTGGAGAGAAGTGTTCGGAAAGGCCTAAGTTGTTGGCGTGAATGTCTGATGTACTCTGTATTTCTTGGAGGGTTCGAACAGAGGGGAAACATCAAAAGGTAACTGAGGCACCTTGTTGTACAACATCTTGGCAAACAGTTTTGAGGGTGAGAGTCTCAGACTCAGTAGTGAGGTTGAGACGTTGCACAACCTGTGGCAAGACGCAGGGGAGTTTAGGATGGTGGCTAGCTCACACTGGACGAGTTGGCAGGGCTGACCGTACTTATCCTGTAGGGCTTTTAAGTCAGCAGTATAAAGTCTGAGGTCATGCATGTAGACCTTAGCGAGCTGGAATGCACTTGGAAGTTTCAGGTGTCCAAGAAGCACTTAATACTTTTACCGCTAATTCAGGTGTATGTGATTGTTATTCAAGTTGTCCAGGGCCATTTTGAGGATGGCAAAGTCACTATCTTTGCCACTCTCGAAATGGGACAACTGCTTTGTGATGCCATATGATGAGGCAATCAGCAGTTCCGTGCCAGGTTGTGGAGCAGGTGCAGGACAGGGTGCAACCTGGTCCGGAAGCAGGGTATGGTGCTGCTGGATTGGGATATGGCACGCCTAAACCCGGAGGGAAGTAGTGTTCTCCTGGAACGGGGTCACCCGGAGGGAAGTAGGGTGCTACTGGAAGCGGGTATGGTGGTGATCCACCATACCCGCTTCCAGTGCTTCTGGTGGTGGAGCTGATGCAGAACCACGGGAGCTGGGTATGGAAGCACGGAGGCTGGAGCTGGATGCGGAACCACAAGAGCTGGAGCAGGGTGCGGAACCACAAGAGCTGGAGCAGGGTGCGGAACCACCGGAGCTGGAGCAGGGTGCGGAACCACCGGAGCTGGAGCAGGGTGCGGAACCACCGGAGCTGGAGCAGGGTGCGGAACCACCGGAGCTGGAGCAGGGTGCGGAACCACCGGAGCTGGAGCAGGGTGCGGAACCACAGGAGCTGGAGCAGGGTGCGGAACCACAGGAGCTGGAGCAGGGTGCGGAACCACGGAAGCTGGGTATGGAAGCACGGATGCTGGAGCTGGATGCGGAACCACTACAGCTGGAGCAGTGTGTGGAACCACCGAAGCTGGAGCAGGGTCCTGAAACTTAACTTCTTGTTGAAAATTAATCTTGAAAATGGCGAAGCTAACAAATTAGCATCAACACCTTCTTCGGTAACACCTGCTATCCCAGCTGCCGTGGCACACTAGTCTACAACAAAAACTAGCTAGCTTAGACCGTGGGAAAACTAGTGCTCGCTATTGCACAGTGACCTGTCGGCCTTCGAGAAGGCAGAAGTTTCCATACATTTTTGTAAAAATGGTTCCACCCATTACAAGTCAAAATGTGATTGGTTGATTCCACTGTCTCTCCAAAATTCTGCTCTAATACAGAATGGCAGATGCCTTCTATCGAGCTTCTGAGGGCCTAGCCAGACAAATTAAAAAGACATAGCTAACTAAAAGACAAAGTCAACCGGTTCCTTTAAAAATTGCAGTTCAAAGAAGAAGAAAAAGATGTATCCTCAGTTTTAACCCTTTCCAACACAAACTGAAGAGATTAAATAAGAATGTCATTGAACAGAAGAATATAAATCAGAATATCATGGAAATATTATTGAAAAGATTAAATTAAAACATTTAAACAATTATATTTTCAACAATTATTTTATCAATCCTGGGCCTTCTCTGAAGGCATAGAAGGCGTTGACGGTTCCCCATTGACTACACTGTACCACGTTCAGGGTTGCTTCTTAAGAATGTCATGGTCATAACTTTATTAAAACTGCTTCTAGCTCAAGAAAGAAGCGTTTTGATGACAAACATGTTCATATGTGTTCATATTGCCATTTTCAGCTGCCATACAGTAAAACTAATGATATGATATAGCCATTCTAGTCAAAGTAAAAAGTAAAACAGATGAGTTCATGTTTGACTGACAGTCCACAGACCTTAGCAGTTAGTGCAAAAAGTGGTTGCCAATAGGTGGTTTATAGGAGGATGCTCTGATGTATGAGGCTAGTTGGTATTGACAGAAGACTTCAGAGAGACCGGAGGCACTGAGTAGACAAAAGCTTTTATCAACAAACTCCCTCCTAAAACTGTCAGAACCGTGCCACAAAACGATCTCATTAAAGTACATCCGAGTGCTGTATGGAAAAATCCATTCTCCCTCCAGTCATGCCTGGATATGACAGTAGATAGGAGAATAGTAATGCGGTTGACAATTGATTGTAATGCGGATGACTACTCCGCTCCACAGGGCCCGATGTCACTGGATGACCGTTGGCGGGAACCTCTTCAACTGCGAGACGTGACATCAAAGCAGGCGGTGCCTCTTTAAAGACCTTCTTGGGATGCTTTATTAATAATTCCCTTTGATTTCGGTTTCTCGTTTGTCTCAAGCTCAAAAGTGCACTTGCTTGGCCATGGTAAACTGCTGACTTGCAGGATACTAAGAGGGGAAAACCCCAGTTCCTTATGCTGCATTCATAACCAAGTGGGAAGGTGGTAATGACCAGTTGTGAAGTCATAAATACCAGTTGGATGCATTCACGTGCTTTGAACCCGTTTACAAATGATGATTGGCTAATTGCCAACAAGCTGTGTCAACCATAAAACTAAAAGTACAGCTATTGTGCTTGTAAACAAATGATAGTGTTAAAAAAACATGAATATATTGCGTTTTATAAATAACGTTTTGTTGTTACACTTAACTGCCAGAAATGTTGTTATCATTTTGTCATTTATTTTGTAGGTGACGTCAGAGGTCAGACTGTTGGACAAGTCGGAGCTCAGGGATGATAGACAAGTTTTCTACTAGTAATTGCAAGTTGGAGGGGAGTTCAAGTGGATTTCGATCACAGCATAATGCATTATACACAAGGAGATATGTCTTGAGAGACCGAGGTAGTGACATGTTGTCAATCCAAACATATTAACTATGCTATGACAGCCTGTGTGTCTCACAATCTGTACCAGTGTGCCAAGTATTTCACATCAAAACTGAGATAAACACAGCACAACACTAAAATATATAAAAATAAAAAGGGGGAAAAAGAACCCAAAGGGGGGGGGGGGGGGTTGAAAACGGGACATTTTGGGGGTACAGACGAGACAGCTGACATCAAAGCGATCTGCATGAGTTCCCAGGAGTACCGTAGAGTGTGGATACATTTCTCGGTTTGAGTGTTTAAGGCTTTTTCTTTTTTTACTCTCGGCTGTCAGTCCCACAATTACTCAATATGAGCAATGCAGTTACATCCACCCACACATAATTAATGCCATGAAAAAATATAGAACGATTCAAAGGCTTTCTGTGTGGATGTCGAACATAACCTGAAGTTTGATTGATGGGTCTGCTCCCAAACAGCCTGTCAGGGCTCTCTTTGGTTGGGATGAGTAAACACTGGGAGTATAAAACCGGTGATTCCAGCGTCTAATATTTCCAAACAAGAATAAAGCCATCATTTTCAAAAGGAAATGTGACATACTATTCCTGTAAAAAAAAAAATCCCACCATTTTTAATACATATCAGAAATTGCTCATTGATCTGAGCGAGATGAGATGGGCTCCCAATTTTAAAGATTCTCCTTCTCAGACTTAAATGAAGGAATAATGAGAGTATCTTACAAATTAAGGAATACATTTTTGGAAATGATTTATTATAAGAGTTTAAAGTGTCAAAAGGATATTAACACTTTCAGGTAAACTCATCTTTTTGAAAACAAAGACTGCAGGAACAAAGACAAAATTACCAGAGGTATACTTCAAATGACTTGCGTGATAAAAAGGCTAAGATTGCATACGAAGCAGAGATGGTTTGGTGAAAAACCTTTCCTAAGCCCTGAAGACTCGTGTTAGCTCCCAGAACCAATGCCTAGGCTTTAGCTCAGAGGAATACAACAGTCTCTCACAAGCATGCAGATGACCTGGGTTCGATACACGGTCCATTATACATACAGTGCAATCGGAAAGTATTCGGACCCCTTTACTTTTTCCACATTTTGTTAAGTTACAGACTTATTCTAAAATTGACTAAATTGTTTTTTGCCTCAAATCTACACACAATACCCCATAATGACAAAGCAAAAACTTTTTGCAAATGTATAAAAAATGTATATTTTCCACCATAATTTGCAAATAAATTCATTAAAAATCCTACAATGTGATTTTCTGGATTTTTTTCTCTCATTTTGTCTGTCATAGTTGACGTGTACCTATGATGAAAATTACAGGCCTCTCTCATCTTTTTAAGTGGGAGAACTTGCACAATTGGTGGCTGACTAAATACTTTTTTCCCCCACTGTACACACCTGTTCTGAAAGGTCCAAGAGTCTGCAACACCACTAAGCAAGGGGCACCACCAAGAAAGAGGCACCATGAAGACCAAGGAGCCCTCCAAACAGGTCAGGGACAAAGTTGTGGAGAAGTACAGATCAGGGTTGGATTATAAAAAAATTATCTGAAACTTTGAACATCCCACGGAGCACCATTAAATCCATTATTAAAAAATGGAAAGAATATGGCACCACAACAAACCTGCCAAGAGAGGGCCGCCCACCAAAACTCACGGACCAGGCAAGGATGGCATTAATCAGAGAGGCAACAAAGAGACCAAAGATAACCTGAAGGAGCTGCAAAGCTCCACAGCGGAGATTGGAGTATCTGTCCATAGGACCACTTTAAGCCGTACACTCCACAGAGCTGGGCTTTACGGAAGAGTGGGCAGAAAAAAGCCATTGCTTAAAGAAAAAAAATAAGCAAACACGTTTGGTGTTCACCAAAAGGCATGTGGGAGACTCCCCAAACATATGGAAGTAGGTACTCTGGTCATATCAGACTAAAATTGAGCTTTTTGGCCAACAAGGAAAACGCTATGTCTGGCGCAAACCCAACACCTCATCACCCCGAGAACACCACCCCCACAGTGAAGCATGGTGGTGGCAGCATCATGCTGTGGGGATGTTTTTCCATCGGCAGGGACTGGGAAACTGGTCAGAATTGAAGGAATGATGGATGGCGCTAAATACAGGGAAATTCTTGAGGGAAACCTGTTTCAGTCTTCCAAAGATTTGAGACTGGGACGGAGGTTCACCTTCCAGCAGGACAATGACCCTAAGCATACTGCTAAAGCAACACTCAAGTGGTTTAAGGGGAAACATTTAAATGTCTTGGAATGGCCTAGTCAAAGCCCAGACCTCAATCCAATTGAGAATCTGTGGTATGACTTAAAGATTGCTGTACAACAGCGGAACCCATCCAACTTGAAGGAGCTGGTGCAGTTTTGCCTTGAAGAATGGGCAAAAATCCCAGTGGCTAGATGTGCCAAGCTTATAGAGACATACCCCAAGAGACTTGCAGCTGTAATTGCTGCAAAAAGTGGCTGGGGGGGGTGAATAGTTATGCACGCTCAAATTTTATTTTTGTGTTATTTCTTGTTTGTTTCACAATAAAAAATATTTTGCATCTTCAAAGTGGTAGGCATGTTATGTAAATCAAATTATACAAACCCCCCCAAAATCCATTTGGATAGCTTCCGTTTTACGTGCTACTCCTGACCAATTCTGCTTTTTAGTGTGTTTGTGCTCTGATCTTTACTTTTTTTCTACATATTGTTTCCGCCATCATTTCCTATGCCGAAAAGAGCTTCTGGACATCAGAACAGCAATCACTAACCTCGATTTGGATGAAGATTTGTGACTTGTTTCAGGAAACTAGGCGTATGTCGCAGGTCACTACTTCACAGGAGAGCCATTTGAACGTAAATTTTTTGTTTGTTAATGAAAATGCGTTCTTTGCCAGAAATGCCTTATGGAACATGTGAACTTTCATGTGCCTTAATAACAAACTTGTATGTTGTCTGTAAATACGAATACAATTGTTAAATTACGAGCCTAGTTGGTTTAGCCACAGAAAAAGACAGCAACCTTCCCGCTAGCCATGATTGGCTGGATAATGAGTGGGCTGGACATGCTGAGAGATGAGTTCGGATTGGTCTGCCATATAGCATGATTTCTGTCTACTTGAGCTGGTCAGTATGTGTAGGTGATCCTGTCTAACGCGGCTGTAAAATTGTTTTATTGCTTAGTAGAACTGCATAAGTGTTGCTCTCCACTTTCTGGAGGACCGAGTTTTAAAATCAGTGGAATTAGAGTTTGATAGCTAAGGAGATGTAGAAAACACCTGTCTCCGGATTACATCTTCAAAGTAAGGGAAACCATGGCATCCATGACAGGGAGAAGCGTCCAACCATGATGCATACGGGTAAGATAGTCTAGCTAGCTACAATTTCAGATATTACACGTTACTAATTTTGATAGAAAGTCGTTTTCATTTCAAGTGTACTGTTAGATAGCTAGCTAACGTTAGCTGGCTGGCTCGCTATCTAACATTACGTGTATGATCTTATTATTCGTATCTCAGAGCCATTTGCTTTGCTAGTTATAGCCTAATGTTAGCTAGCTAACATTGAACCTAGTTGGTTAGCTACCTGCCGATTCATGCAGGGTAGTTACGTCATGAGTTGGGATTATGGTTCATTGTTTAGCTAGCTATATGTCTTAAATGACTCCACTATGCAAGTATCCATTTCAATAGAATGTCACTGCGACAACTGTTGATAGACGTAGCTGGTAAATTCGCTCTGACTATCTACTCCAATTTCAGACCATGGGTAAGACAGTCTAGCTAGCTACATTTTCAGATATTACACCTTTCTAATTTTGACAAAGTCGTTTTCATTCCAAGTTAAAGTGTAATGTAAGCTAGCTAGCGTTAGCTGGCTGGCTCGCTATTAGCTGGCTACTCCCGATTTCAGAGCACTCTCGTCTGAGTGTACCAGAGCGCAGAATAACTGACAAATTTATGAATGCTCAACACCCGTTGAATATGGCCGGTGTCAGTAAACATTGGCAAAAGAAGCGTAAATAAATTGTTACCAGCAGCACAGTTTCAGTCACCAACACTCTGGATAACATAAAAACAGCCTAACCAGCTCTGCTAGGGTGAATAAAATGGTCAGAGTGAGCTGTTCTCTCATTTCTGTCTGGAAGTAGCTAGCCAACGTTAGCCAGTTAGCTTGGGTGCTTGACTGCTGTTGTTAGGACAGAACACTCGGATCAACCCTACTCCTCGGGCCAGAGCGTCCAGTGTGCGCTCCAAGAGCGAAACGCTCTGAATTTACGAATGGACAATTTGACAATGCTCTGAGTTTACAGGCGGGGCTATAGCTTAAGAGGGTGTGAATGATGCTGAATGGGTGTAGACAAAGAAGAGCTCTCCAGGGTGTGTACCAAAACATTCAAAGGCCATTTTCTCAAAAGTGAGGTTACAAATGTATTAACTTTCAAAGCAGAATTACTTTCCCATTGTTCCTCAACTGTAGTGTATGATGTACCATTTTCTAGCGCTGAGTCTCTACTTTTATCCAATGTAAAAAACACAATTTCAAATGTTGCTACATAAGACCGAATCGAGCCGGTCGGTCACATTTCTACTTCAACGGGTCGGCGGCGCAGGAAATACTGCTCACCCTGGACCAGGCCCTAATCCCGGAGAGTTAGAAAAGGAAGAGACGGAGTAAGAGGCGACGTGTGGGCACCCTGACGAAATCACGTCGTCAAGTAAATAAACCTCTTCTACCCTCTGTTCTATTGGCGAACGTACAATCACTGGAGAACAAACTGGCCATGTTGCAAACAGAATGGATGATATGGAGTGGAGTTTTTGACACAGGCTTCTTTCTTTTCACTTTGTCAATCAGGCCAGTAATATAGAGTAAATGCAATGTTGTTGATCCCTTTATATTTTCAAGTATTGTTTTGGCAGCCTCATGTTATGGGCATGTTTGTCACCGGCAGGGACTGAGGAGTTTGTTAGGCCCAAAATAAATATGAAAGGAGCAAAGCCCAGGTAAAAAGTTAGAGGAAAACCAACCTGTCTTCTGAAAACCTAACCCTGGGATAGGGCTTTATATTTTTATGCAAAAGACACACCAGAATGGCTTTCCAAGAGGTATTGATTGTTCCTGAGTGGTCTAGTCTTAATCCTGACTTAAATCTGCTTAAAAATTAGAGACAAGGTTTAAATAACGCTGAACATCAATGATCTTCAATCAAATTTACTGAGACATTTTGACAAAAACAATGGATAGGCAGTATGTTGGCCTAAGAGTTGTGCAAATTTGGTAAAACCTTAATGAAATGGCTGCCAAAGGTGCTTCCACCAAGTATTAACCCAGGGCGGCGGAGACTTACCCAACTATGATATTTCATATTTTATTTTCTTAATTTTGAATTTCTCTATAAACGTTGTTTCGCTTTGAAAATGTGGAGGAGTTTGTGTAGATCTGTAGGAAAAACGATATAGTTTAATCCCATTTTAGATTACATTTTAAGGTAGCAAAATGTGAAATAAAGTTCAAAGGGGTGTAGACTTTCTATAGGCACTGTATGTGAGAATGCTGTTCATTGACTACAGCTCAGCGTTCAACACCATATTGCCCTCCAAGCTCATCACTAAGCTAAGGACTCTGGGACTGAACACATCCCTCTGCAACTGGATCCTGGAATTCCTGACGGGCCGCCCCCAGGTGGTGAGGGTAGGCAACAACACATCCGCCACAATGACCCTCAACACAAGGGCCCCTCAGGAGTGCGTGCTTAGTCCCCTCCTGTACTCCCTGTTCACCCACAGCTGCGTGGCCGTGCACGACTTCAACACCATCATTAAGTTTGCCGACGACATGACGGTGGTAGGCCTGATCACAGACGATGATGAGACAGCCTATAGGGAGGAGGTCAGAGACTTGTGGTGCCAGGACAACAACCTCCCCCTTAACGTCAGCAAGACAAAGCAGCTGATCGTGGACTACAGGAAACGGAGAGTGGAGCGGGTCGAGAGCTTCAAGATCCTCAGTGTCCGCATCACTAAGGATCTATCATGGTCCACACACACCAACGCAGTTGTGAAGAGGGCACTACAATGCCTCTTCCCCCTCAGGAGGATGAAAATATTTGGCATGGTCCCTCAGATCCTCAAAAAGTTATACAGCTGCTCTATTGAGAGCGACTTGACTAGCTGCAACACTGCTTGGTATGGCAACTGTTTGGCATCTTATCGCAAGTCGCTTCAGAGGGTAGTACATCACTGGGGCCGAGCTCCCTGCCATCCAGGACCTCTATACCAGGCGGTGTCACAGGAAGGCCCTATAAATTGTCAAAGACTCCAGCCACCCAAGTCATAGACTGTTCTCTGCTACCGCACGGCAAGCAGTATCGATCCACCAAGACTGGAACCAACAGGACCCTGAACAGCTTCAACCTCCAAGCCATAAGACTGCTAAATAGTTAAATTGTAAATCAAATAGCTAGCTGGACTATCTGCAATGACCCTTTTTGCACTAACTTTTTTGACTCATCACATACGCTGCTGCTACTGTTTATTAACTATCCTGTTGCCTAGTCACTTTATTCCTAGTTCTATGTACATATCTACCCCAATTACCTCGTACCCCTTCCTCATTGTGTATTTATTATAACGTATTACTTTCTATTATTTCTCCATTACCTTTCTCTATGCATTGTTGGGAAGGGCCCGTAAGTAAGCATTTCACTGTCTAGATCTGTTGTTTACGAAGCATGTGCCGAATAAAACTTAATTTGAAGTAGCTAATTTCTTTACTTGAGAAATACTGCACCAAAGACCTTAGTTAGATGTAAAATTGCATGACTAAAACCACCTCAGCAAAAAGGTCAAAATTAATTACAGATTTCTTGCGTTTTCTTAGATTCATTATGACTATTTTGAGGACATGATACTGGCTTTGTTCCTATGGTGTCTCATGGGGGAGAAACATCAGTAACTGCCACATCAAACCACACCCCCAAGAGTAAAATCAAAATGTTCTTAATGAGCAACAGAGAAACGCATGCGGAATCAGTGAGTTCAGTCGCTCTTTAAAGATGCAATATGTAACTTTTTGGGTGACCCAACCAAATTCACATAGAAATGTGAGTTATAGATCTGTAATTCTCATTGAAAGCAAGTCTAAGAAGCAGTCGTTCTGTTCTATGTGTGGTATTTCTATGCTTCCCGTTCTTAAGTTTCAGTTTAGCATCTTTTACTTTTGGTTTTGTACACCAGCTTCAAACAGCTGAAAATACAATATTTTTGTTTATGGAAAATATATTTCACATCGGTTTAGGTAGTACAACAATTCTCTAAACAATGACTGGTTGTTTTGTCACAAACTGAAAATAGGCTAACTACTGTATTAGAATTTCAGCATCCAGGAACTGGCAGAGTGATTTCTGCATTTTGCCCCTTTAACGCTAGAACCATACCCGTTACTGATAGGTGTATAAAATCGAGCACACAGCCATGCAATCCCCATAAACATTGGCAGTAGAATGGCCTTACTGAAGAGCTCAGTGACTTCCAACGTGTCACTGTCATAGGATGCCACCTTTCCAGTAAGTCAGTTCTTCAAATTTCTGCCCTGCTAGAGCTGCCCCGGTCAACTGTAAGTGCTGTTACTGCAAAGTGGAAACGTCTAGGAGCAAAAATGGCTCAGCCGCGAAGCGGTAGGCCACATGCTCACAGAACTGGTCTGCCGGGTGCTGAAGCGCGTAAAAATCGTCTGTCCTCGGTTGCAACACTCACTACCGAGTTCCAAACGGCCTCTGGAAGCAACGTCAGCACAATAACTGTTCATCGAGAGCTTCATGAAATGGGTTTCCATGGCCGAGCAGCCGCACACAAGCCTAAGATCCCCTTGCCAAGCGTCGGCTGGAGTGATGAATCACGCTTCACCATCTGGCAGTCCAACGGAAGAATTTGGGTTTGGCGGATGCCAGGAGAACGCTACCTGCCCGAATGCATAGTGCCAACTGTAAAGTTTGGTGGAGGAGGAATAATGGTCTAGGGCTGTTTTTATGGTTTGGGCTTCGCCCCTTAGTTCCAGTGAAGGGAAATCTTAACGCTACAGCATACAATGACATTCTAGACAGTTCTGTGGAAATAGTTTGGAGAAGGCCCTTTCCTGTTTCAGCATGACAATGCCCCTGTGCACAAAGCAAGGTCCATACAGAAATGGTTTGTCGAGATCGGTAAGGAAGAACTTAACTGGACTGCACAGTGCCCGGACCTCAACACCATCGAACACCTTTGGGATGAATTGGAACGCCGACTGCAAGCCAGGCCTAATCGCCCAACATCAGTGCCCGACCTCACTAATGCTCGTGGCTGATTGGAAGCAAGTCCCCGCAGCAATGTTCCAACATCTAGTGGAATGCCTTCCCAGAAGAGTGGAGGCTGTTATAGCAGCAAAGAGGGGACCAACTCCATATTAATGCCAATGATTTTGGAATGAGATGTACGACGAGCAGGTGTCCACATACTTTTTGGTCATGTAGTGTAAATGTCGATATGACAGTAGTAAAAAATAGTCAATTATTGTCAGCTCGTGCTTACATAGTGTGCGTCTTCACACAATTCCGATTCAGAAAACATTAATGTCCTCGGGGAGGCAATTCATTTTGCAGCAGTCATAAAACATATCACATATAAAAAATAAATAGCAAAGGATATTTACAAGCAAATAGGCAGGGTAAGGGCAGTTTCGTAGTGCAAGTGCTAAGTGCAATTAGTCCAACATTTTGTTAAATTGCAGAATTGCATTCAGAATAAAAGTGTACTTGGCCCTATTTTGTTTAACCTTAGGTAGTCTGTACCTGCGGCCAAAGGGAAGGAGCTGGAAATCGGAGTGGAGTGGGTGGGAAGAGTCAACTGCTATTTTACTTGCCTTCTGGAGGGCTCTGCCCAGGAAGAGAGATGACAGTTCTTGCTGTTGCTACAAGTCCTGAGTATCTCACCCAACCTATCTTTCTGTGCAACCTTGACATTCCCAAACCAGCAGGTCAAGCAGTAGGACAGAATGCTCTCAACTAATGATTTATAAAAGAAAACCATGATGGTTAGATAAACATTAAAAAAGTGCAGTTTCTGCAGGAAATCCAATCTGTTGCACTTTCTTAAAAATAGCGTCAGTACACTAATCCCAGGACAGCTTGTTGTCAATGACTAGCCCAAGGTATTTGTACTCCTCCACTATTTTGATGGGCTCACCTTTTATCAGTGATGGTGTGTGCATGGTAGTGTTCCTTCGAAAGTCAAATCACCATGTCGTCCTTTGTTTTTGATGCATTTAATTTTAGATGGGATGACTCACACCAGACACTAAAATCATTCAGAGCCGGTCCGTGCTCCGTCTCATCCCCTTCGAGGAAACTGACCAAAGCAGTGTCATTAGCAGTGTCGTCAGCAATGGCATCAGCTGGAGCATGTCCATGTCATATAAACAAACGAAAGCTGGTGAGTGCATTTCTGATGTTTTTTGATTGAGATGTCGGGCCTGATGACATTTTGTGCTGATAATCAACCCATAGCATTGTAACCGGCTTGTTCTTTCCCAATGGTGCCGTCCCCTCCTCTTTCCTCTCTCACAATTTCATTTGAGGGTGGTGCGGGCACCTGCACAGTGCGCACCGTTCAGGCTTTTTTGGGCTAAGGCCTCAGAGGTGTAGGTTCAGGCTGAGGCTCAGAATCAGAAGAATAATCATCAGAGATGTCATGATTCATTTCTTCCTCACCATCAGAGTTGTTTTCATAGATTTTTTTAGCAATGCTAACGCAGCCTATGCATCCATTCGTCTTGGTTTTCTTGCCATTGTAAATTACGCATGCTCTCACTGTGTACTCCAAGTATGCTAGAGTAGACTGATAAGACTGATTGGATTTGGTGGACTGATATAAGGTACATACCATTGAGATTATAATTAGAATAGATCATTCACAATTGGTGATAAAATAATTATGCGTAGTTCGCTTCCCCTCATTCATCAACTCACCCATTTTCCCCCATCATACTTTTCTTCATGTATTCCATCTGTTGTTATATGTGTGAAATTAGTTTCAGTATGGTTTCAGTTCAGTTTCTAGGCAATTATCAGGGTGATTATCAACTGGGCACGACACCTTCAACTGTTGGGAGGAGGTGGAGAGCAGGCACTACTGTCTGGAGAAGGAGGGGCAACGGGTGAAAACCATTACAAAAATGACATGCCCTACTAAAACTGATTATAACTCCAGTTCTGTTTGTGATATTAAGATTCTAACCAAGAGTGTGTTATATAGACTTATGTAGGAAAAGTCAAGGACAGAGGGGGCATGACTTTAAAAATGGCAGAGAATTTTTTTAATTCATGAGCAGTCCAAATGACTGCTTTAATGGTTCTAGTGTAAAGACTTCTGCCCAGTCCAAAAACACCAGCAGTGTCCTCGGCTCCACTCAAAGGAAAGCAAGTGGACTGTCTCCCCTGAGACTCTGACATCCAGTAACTTCATCAAGTCATTTCTAAGGAACCTGTTAGAGACAGTAATGGACAAGGCCTGGATCTATCACTGTCGCTTTAGTTGCTTAGGTTATCCTTTTGAGTGGAGCCGAGGACAATGCTAGTGTTATTGGACTGGGAAAAAGTCTTAAGAAATAGTTTTTCAAGCTTGTATCCGTAGTTTGAACACATCTGGTGAAATGTATGTTATTATTAAAACCACATTCAAAGTGTTGAAGTGTGAAAAGGTAGAGGTAGATCTATTCCTGTCCTGAGAAATGAAACCTATCACACTGGACACCGGTGGAGCAGCCAATTGATACATTTATGACAGACCACATCCTCCTTATCAGGTGAAGTGCTGGAGATATCAACAAACAGATTAGTTAATTATCTCACAGTAATTTTGAGATTTGCCATCGAGATTGGCCGTCTCTGTCTCTCCATAGATAACGCAGTAATCAACCACAGGTTTTCAATGGGGTTCAAGTCCGGAGACAGAGATGGCCATTGCAAAATGTAGATTTTGTAGTCAATTAACCATTTATTTGTGGATTTTGATGTGTGCTTGGGGTTATTGTCTTGCTGGGAGATCCACTTGCGGCCAAATTTCAGGCTCCTGGCAGAGGCAACCAGGTTTTTGACTAACATGTCCTGTTACTGGGTGAAATTCATGATGCCGTTAATCATGAACTTTACCCAGTAACAGGACATGTTAGTCAAAAACCTGGTTGCCCCTGCCAGGAGCCCCAGGACAAGTGGAAGCAAAACAGCCCCATAACATCAAAGATCCACCACCATATTTTACAATTGGTATTAGGTTATTTTCTGCATGTGCATCTGGTGTGCATGGCCAAAAAGCTATATTTTTTATCTCATCCAACAAATGTAGACGCCTGGACTTTGCTAAACGACATTGGCTCTTGGATTGGAACCAGTGCTATGAAAATATAGCTCTTTGGCCATGCACACCAGTGGTGGGTTTTTGTCAAAAGAAAGATGCACATGCAGAAAATAACCTAATACCAACTGTAACATATGGTGGTGGATCTTTGATGTTATGGGGCTGTTTTGCTTCCACTGGTCCTGGTCAGAAATGTTGAAATATTTATACGTCACTGCATGTTTACTTGTCTACATCATTGATCAGGTTTCCTGAAATAGCTTGTGTGCGTGCATGCATGCACGTGTATACAGTAAAAAAGTATGCCCTGTGTGGAGTAGAACAATTGAATGACAAGCACACATTCATCCAGCCTATCAATGTCCTTTATACATATAACTGCCTATTGAGTTTACTAGTCTAGTGTGAGGCTGTGACATTGAGCCATTTCCACATAAGTGTGTCATAGTGCTGAACTTGGATGGGTCTGTAACGGCATGTGTTCTGGAGGAAATGTGATCAGTTTACTCCATTGAATTCTAGATTCTGCAGTTCTAAAGGTCAAAGGCTATTGTCTCGCACAGAGCGTAGGCGATTAAGAGCAATTGGGATGGAATACTCCTTAAAGACTAAGTCTACAGTAATTGTTAGCAATTCCAGAGCATTTTTAGAGCTTAGTAAAAGGCAAAAGTGTCAAAGTGACCTCATATTAAAAATAAACTCAAATACCTACGTGCCAAGAATAGTTTTAGGTAAGTTTGAATTTATACAGTAGGAAAGGCTGTAAGAATATATTTCTGGACTTTTAGGTTATGGGAAAGGATGAGGAATATGTCTGTGTGGACTTTGAGGTTTTGCAAAAAAGCCACCCTACATTTCAGTCATTGTTTCCCTGTAACCAAATCCCCTAGTGAATGCACCATATACACTACCGGTCCAAGGTTTTAGAACACCTACTCATTCAAGGGTTTTTCTTTATTTTTACTATTTTCTGTGGTCCTCTGTAGCTCAGCTGGTAGAGCACGGCGCTTGTAACGCCAGGGAAGTGGGTTCGATCCCCGGGACCACCCATACACAAAAATGTATGCACGCATGACTGTAAGTCGCTTTGGATAAAAGCGTCTGCTAAGTGGCATATTATTATTATTATTATTATTATTCTACATTGTAGAATAATAGTGAAGACATCAAAACTATGAAATAACACATATGGAATCACATAGTAACCAAAAAAGTGTTAAACAAATCAAAATATATTTTATATTTGAGATTCTTCAAATAGCCACACTTTGCCTTGATGAAAGCTTTGCACACTCTTGGCATTATCTCAACCAGCTTCACCTGGAATGCTTTTCCAACCGCCTTGAAGGAGTTCCCACATATGCTGAGCACTTGTTGGCTGCTTTTCCTTCACTCTGCCGTCTGACTGATCCCAAACCATCTCAATTTGGTTGAGGTCGGGGGATTGTGGAGGCCAAGTCATCTGATGCAACACTCCATCACTCTCCTTCTTGGTCAAATAACCCTTACACAGCCTGGAGGTGTGTTGGGTCATTGTCCTGTTGAAAAACAAATGATAGTCCCACTATGCCCAACCCAGATGGAATGGCATATCGCTGCAGAATGCTTTGGTAGCCACGCTGGTTAAGTGTGCCTTGAATTCTAAATAAATCACAGACAGTGTCACCACCAAAGCACCTCCTCCATGCTTCACGGTGGGAAATACACATGCGGAGATCATCCGTTCACCCACACGGCGTCTCACAAAGACACGGCAGTTGGAACCAAAAATCTCCAATTTGGAATCCAAACCAAAAGGACACATTTCCACCGGTCTAATGTCTATTGCTCGTGTTTCTTGGCCCAAGCAAGGCTCTTCTTCTTATTGGTGTCCTTAATGTAGTGGTTTCTTTGCAGCAATTCAACCATGAAGGCCTGATTCACGCAGTCTCCTCTGAACAGTTGATGTTGAGATGTGTCTATTACTTGAACTCTGTGAAGCATTTATTTGGGCTGCAATTTCTGAGACTGGTAACTCTAATGAACTTATCCTCTGCAGCAGAGGTAACTCTGGGTCTTCCATTCCTGTGGCGGTCTTCATGAGAGCCAGTTTCACCATAGCGCTTGATGGTTTTTGCGACTGCACTTAAAGAAACTTTCAAAATTCTTGAAATGTTCCGCATTGACTGATGATGGACTGTCGTTTCTCTTTGCTTATTTGAGCTGTTCTTGCCCAAATATGGACTTGGTCAAATTATTGGCTCAAATGCATTAACTTTTAAGAAGGCACACCTGTTAATTGAAATGCATTCCAGGTGACTACCTCATGAAGCTGGTTAAGAGAATGCCTAGAGTGTGCAAAGCTGTCATCAAAGCAAAGGGTGGCTATTTGAAGAATCTCAAATATAAAATATATTTTGATTTGTTTAACACTTTTTTGGTTACTACATGTTTCCATATGTGTTATTTCATAGTTTTGATGTCGTCACTATTATTCTACAATGTAGAAAATATTAAAAATAAAGAAAAATCCTTGAATGAGTAGGTTTTCTAAAACCTTTGACCGGTAGTGTACATTGTCCAGAAAAAGTGCCCATATTTAGATAGTGTCTTAGCCCTCTGTGCCAAGGTATTCCTTTATCCTGGTCTCTTTAACTTTGCCCTAAGAAGCTCTGCAGTCAGACCACGAAGTGACTAATAACAGTAGCACCTTCTTGCATATAAAAACCATTTGGTGGTAAGAGTGCTGGACCGTAATTGGAACGGCAAGGACTGTGATGGGACACACACAAACACAGACACTCACATACTTTTTTAGTTGTATTGTTTGTATATCGTTGTATTTTAAATGTGTGACTGTCCTTGTGTATCAGTGTTTTGTTACTTGTCATGTTTTGTGTTTTTTGTGGACCGAGGAAGGGTAGCTGCTGCTTCTGCAAAAGTGAGGATCCAAATAAACAAATAGATTAAAAATATAAATAGCAAGTTGAGGAGTTGTGTATTGGCTTTAGAATTACAGTTGTAGGAACAGGCAGGGGTATTGAACTCTTACCCTATGAGGTCCGGAGCCTGCTGGTTTTCTGTTCTACCTGATAATTAATTACACCCACCTGGTGTCCCTGGTCTAAATACGTGCCTGATTAGAGGGGAACAATTTAAAAAAGCAGTGGAACTGGCTTTAAGGTCCAGAGTTGAGTTTTACGTTTCTAGAGGTTTAGCTGTAGTAGTTTGTTTCATTTAGCTCAGTTTTAACATGTACAGTATGCTTACAAGGTGCAATATACAGAAATCGCACTGCCATTTCCTGCTTGCTAAAATTCTAATAGTTAGCCTAATTTCAATTTATGTGACAAAACAAGCAATGTAAAGAATCATTGTACCATCTAAACCGCTGTGAAATATATTTTCAATAACCAAAAATATTGTATTTTCAGCTAGTGTACAAAACCGAAAGTAAAAGACGCAAAAAATAAACGTAATAATGCATAGAAATAGCACACATAGAACTGATCTACCGCTTCTTAGACTTGCTTTCAATGAGAATGACAAATCTATAACTCAAATTTCTATGTGAATTAGGTCTGGTCTCCCAAAAAGTTAGATAATGCATCTTTAAGGGTGTTTTCACATATAGTCATCTTTAAAAGAACCAATCTCAGTCCCTTGAAAGCGAACTCTGGGGTAAAAAAAAGTCATTTGTATTCACACTGCCCTTGCCTTTGAATGAGGACTCAACTCTTTTGCCAGTTCACTTCACCTATTTTGTGGTCCGAGTCCCCTTTGCATTCACATTGCTATGTTTAGAAAGGAACCAAGGTCTTTTTCCAACATTCACTCAATGCACTCTGGGTTTTTACAGTGCAGGACAAGCCATTGAGTGTCCAATCAAATCCCAACTGATAGTACAGTGGGGAAAAAGGTATTTAGTCAGCCACCAATTGTGCAAGTTCTCCCACTTAAAAAGATGAGAGGCCTGTAATTTTCATCATATGTACACGTCAACTATGACAGACAAATTGAGATTATTTTTTTTCAGAAAATCACATTGTAGGATTTTTAATGAATTTATTTGCAAATTATGGTGGAAAATAAGTATTTGGTCACCTACAAACAAGCAAGATTTCTGGCTCTCACAGACCTGTAACTTCTTTAAGAGGCTCCTCTGTCCTCCACTCGTTACCTGTATTAATGGCACCTGTTTGAACTTGTTATCAGTATAAAAGACACCTGTCCACAACCTCAAACAGTCACACTCCAAACTCCACTATGGCCAAGACCAAAGAGCTGTCAAAGGACACCAGAAACAAATTTGTAGACCTGCACCAGGCTGGGAAGACTGAATCTGCAATAGGTAAGCAGCTTGGTTTGAAGAAATCAACTGTGGGAGCAATTATTAGGAAATGGAAGACATACAAGACCACTGATAATCTCCTTCGATCTGGGGCTCCACGCAAGATCTCACCCCGTGGGGTCAAAATGATCACAAGAACGGTGAGCAAAAATCCCAGAACCACACGGGGGGACCTAGTGAATGACCTGCAGAGAGCTGGGACCAAAGTAACAAAGCCTACCATCAGTAACACACTACGCCGCCAGGGACTCAAATCCTGCAGTGCCAGACGTGTCCCCCTGCTTAAGCCAGTACATGTCCAGGCCCGTCTGAAGTTTGCTAGAGTGCATTTGGATGATCCAGAAGAGGATTGGGAGAATGTCATATGGTCAGATGAAACCAAAATATAACATTTTGGTAAAAACTCGTCCTGTTTGGAGGACAAAGAATGCTGAGTTGCATCCAAAGAACACCATACCTACTGTGAAGCATGGGGGTGGAAACATCATGCTTTGGGGCTGTTTTTCTGCAAAGGGAACAGGACGACTGATCCGTGTAAAAGGAAAGAATGAATGGGGCCATGTATCGTGAGATTTTGAGTGAAAACCTCCTTCCATCAGCAAGGGCATTGAAGATGAAACGTGGCTGGGTCTTTCAGCATGACAATGATCCCAAACACACCGCCCGGGTAACGAGGGAGTGGCTTCGTAAGAAGCATTTCAAGGTCCTGGAGTGGCCTAGCCAGTCTCCAGATCTAAACCCCATAGAAAATCTTTGGAGGGAGTTGAAAGTCCGTGTTGCCCAGCGACAGCCCCAAAACATCACTGCATGGAGGATTGGGCCAAAATGCCAGCAACAGTGTGTGAAAACCTTGTGAAGACTTACAGAAAACGTTTGACCTGTGTCATTGCCAACAAAGGGTATATAACAAAGTATTGAGAAACTTTTGTTATTGACCAAATACTTATTTTCCACCATAATTTGCAAATAAATTCATTAAAAATCCTACAATGTGATTTTCTGGATTTTTTTTTCTCCTTTTTTCTGTCATAGTTGACGTGTACCTATGATGAAAATTACAGGCCTCTCATCTTTTTAAGTGGGAGAACTTGCACAATTGGTGGCTGACTAAATACTATTTTTCCCCACTGTACTTACCGATGAATACACACAGGTCGGAATATTCTGGCTACTCCTGTTCAGTAAAGTGCTAGAGCAGCCCAAGGCAACACATTTTAGTTGCTATGATGCGCAATACTAAATCTATAGTATAACAGAACTACTGGTAACACTTGCCATTTCTGGCCATTGAGCAATCTACTGGTCAAAGTGCAATATTTAAATATGCAATTAAATCAGGAATTACATGAGAACGGATGTTTGCAGTCTACACAAACTGCAATCTCATTGAGGAAGAGAAAAATGGGTCTGATTTCACCTTTAAAAAATATGTCATGGCCACTTAACATTATGCAAATGTACTATTATAATCAAGATAATGATTTTTCAGAATTGCGAAAAATTTACAATGGCATAAAAGAAATAAACAAAAATATAGCTACGAGCAGCAATGAACGGGGTTCACACGATGACAGAAAGGACACAAGATCAGTTGGATAACAAAGAAAGCACTATCATGTAGGAACTATCTTCCTTTATGTGCAAAGCATCACCATGTGAAAGCATTACCATGTTTATCTCTCAATACCCCAAGGATGACACAAGTGAAGTTTAGTCAAGTGCTACAGGTTGGTTGGCATTGAATACAGCAGGTAATCATTCTTAAAGTCATTACTTAATGTGTTAATATTTCTAACTATATAGTGGTCCCACTCACACAGAACTCCCCTATGCCTTTTTGACCTCTTTCTCCGCTCTCTCGCCAGATGAAATCCTGCGACTAGTGAGGTCTGGACACCCCACAACCTGCCCGCTCGACTCAATCACTTCACTTCCCTCATTAGCTCCTCCCTGACCAATGGCTGCATCCCCTCTGACTTCTAAATGGCCAGAGTCACTCCCCTCCTCAAGAAACCAACACTCGACCCCTCTGACGTCAAAAACTACAGACCGGTAGCCCTTCTTTCTTTTCTTTCCAAAACACTTGAGTATGCGGTCTCTGACCAACTCTCTCAGAACTATCTTCTTGACCCTAACCAGTAAGGCTTCCAGATGGGTAACTCAACCAAGACTGCTCTCCTGTGTGTCACGGAGGCTCTCCACACTGCCAAAGCTGGCTCTCTCCTCTGTTCTCATCCTCCTAGATCTATCCACTGCCTTCCACAACGTGAACCATCATATCCTGCCTCTCCACCCTCTCAGTGCTAGACGTCTCAGGCTCTGCACACTCTTGGATTGCATCCTACCTGGCAGGCCACTCCTACGTGGTATGAACAGCCTGCCAGGTAGCCACATACTCTCACTACTGGCACTCTCACTACTGGTGTCCCCCAGGGCTTGGTTCTAGGCCCCCTCCTCTTCTCTCTATACACCAAGTCTCCGTCATATCCTCATATGGTCTCTCCTAACATTAATATGCGGATGACACTCATCTACTTTTCTCCTTCCCCCATTCTGACACCCAGGTGGCGACGCGTATCTCTGCGTGCCTGGCCGATATCTCAGCTTGGATGTCGGCCCACCACGTCAAGCTCAACAAGACGGAGCTGCTCGTCCTCCCGGGGAAGGCCTGGCCGCTCCAAAACCTCTCCATCACGGTTGACAAATTCCACGGTGACCCCCTCCGAGAGTACAAAGAACCTTGGCGTGACCCTGGAAAACACCCTGTCGTTCTCTGTGACTCGCTCCTGCAGGTTCATGCTCTACAACATCCATAGAGTATGACCCTACCTTACACAGGAAGCGGTACAGGTCTTAATCCAGGCACTTGTCATCTCCCATCTGGACTATTGTGACTCGCTGTTGGCTGGGCTCCCCGCTTGTGCCATCAAACCCTTGCAACTTATCCAGAACGCTGCAGCCCACCTGGTGTTCAACCTTCCCAAGTTCTCCCATGTCACCCCGCTTCTCCGCACACTCCACTGGCTTCCAGTTGAAGCTCGCAGCCACTACAAGACCATGGTACTTGCCTACTGAGCAGCAAGAGGAATTTCCCCTCCTTACCTTCAGGCTATGATCAAACCCTACATCCCAACCCAAGTACTCTGTTCTGCCACCTCTGGTCTCTTGGCCCTCCCACCCCTATGGGAGGGCAGCTCCTGCTCAGCCCAGCCAAAGCTCTTCTCTGTCCCGGCACCCAAATGGTGGAGCAAGCTTCCCCCTGAAGCGAAGACAGCAGAGTAGAGGTCTTCAAGGATCTACCCGAACCCGATTACCCGAGATCCGACTGGGTCGGATCCCACATTTCAATGCAGCAACTAATCATTCTCAAATGCATTAGAGGCTAATTAATTGAGTCTATTCCCAAATATAGAGTCAATCTGATTTACGGTGCATAAGAGTATTTTTTTCATTAGCAAATGTGCTATTGTGCCTCTATAGGTACAATGTGGCCATATTCGAATGCAGCAACTATTCTTTCTCAAAACCATTAAAAGACTGATGTAGTAATAAAATAAGTCTAAATTAAAATATGGAGTGAATCTGACGTATGGTTAATGGAGGAGAAGATGACTGCAGTTGATTCTGAGCATTGGCGTTTCATATGCAAAGAATTAGTTGTTAATGAGTTCATTCTTTTTTGAGATATCAATACAAAATTCAGTGTGGTTCATCTTAGGGATGTCCATGATAGCGATGACAAGTTTCAAGTTTAAAGACCACTGTGAAGTGGTTTAAATTGACACAGAAAATCTGATTTTTGATTTGTCATTAAGACATAATGTACTTTTTACTACATACAGTGAGGGAAAAAAGTATTTGATCCCCTGTTGATTTCTTACGTTTGCCCACTGACAAAGACATGATCAGTCTATAATTTTAATGGTAGGTTTATTTGAACAGTGAGAGACAGAATAACAACAAAAAAATCCAGAAAAACGCATGTCAAAAATGTTATAAATTGATTTGCATTTTAATGAGGGAAATAAGTATTTGACCCCTGTGCAAAACATGACTTAGTACTTGGTGGAAAAACCCTTGTTGGCAATCATAGAGGTCAGACGTTTCTTGTAGTTGGCCACCAGGTTTGCACACATCTCAGGAGGGATTTTGTTCCACTCCTCTTTGCAGATCTTCTCCAAGTCATTAAGGTTTCGAGGCTGACGTTTGTCAACTCGAACCTTCAGCTCCCTCCACAGATTTTCTATGGGATTAAGGTCTGGAGACTGGCTAGGCCACTCCAGTACCTTAATGTGCATCTTCTTGAGCCACTCCTTTGTTGCCTTGGCCGTGTGTTTTGGGTCATTGTCATGCTGGAATACCCATCCACGACCCATTTTCAATGCCCTGGCTGAGGGAAGGAGGTTCTCACCCAAGATTTGACGGTACATGGCCCCGTACATCGTCCCTTTTATGCGGTGAAGTTGTCCTGTCCCCTTAGCAGAAAAACACCCCCAAAGCATAATGTTTCCACCTCCATGTTTGACGGTGGGGATGGTGTTCTTGGGGTCATAGGCAGCATTCCTCCTCCTCCAAACACGGCGAGTTGAGTTGATGCCAAAGAGCTCGATTTTGGTCTCATCTGACCACAACACTTTCACCCAGTTCTCCTCTGAATCATTCAGATGTTCATTGGCAAACTTCAGACGGGCCTGTATATGTGCTTTCTTGAGCAGGGGGACCTTGCGGGCGCTGCAGGATATCAGTCCTTCACGGCGTAGTGTGTTACCAATTGTTTTCTTGGTGACTATGGTCCCAGCTGCCTTGAGATCATTGACAAGATCCTCCCGTGTAGTTCTCGGCGGATTCCTCACCGGTCTCATGATCATTGCAACTCCACGAGGTGAGATCTTGCATGGAGCCCCAGGTCGAGGGAGATTGACAGGTCTTTTGTGTATAATCAAAATAATCGCACCAACTGTTGTCACTTTCTCACCAAGCTGCTTGGTGATGGTCTTGTAGCCCATTCCAGCCTTGTGTAGGTCTACAATCTTGTCCCTGACATCCTTGAAGAGCTCTTTGGTCTTGGCCATTGTGGAGAGTTTGGAATCTGATTGATTGATTCTGTGGACAGGTGTCTTTTATACAGGTAACAAACTGAGATTAGGAGCACTCCCTTTAAGAGTGTGCTCCTAATCTCAGCTCGTTACCTGTATAAAAGACACCTGGGAGCCAGAAATCTTTCTGATTGAGAGGGGGTGAAATACTTATTTCCCTCATTAAAATGCAAATCAATTTATAACATTTTTGACATGCGTTTTTCTGGATTTTTTGTTGTTGTTATTCTGTCTCTCTCTGTTCAAATAAACCTACCATTAAAATTATAGACTGATCATTTCTTTGTCAGTGGGCAAACGTACAAAATCAGCAGGGGATCAAATACTTTTTTCCCCCTCACTGTACATTTTCCCTGAACCCAAAAGTACTAGTTACATTTAGAATGCTTAGCAGGAGAGAAACATTTTCCAATACACACACTTATCAAGAGAACATCCCTGGTCATCCCTACTGCCTATGATCTGGTGGACTCACTAAACACAAATGCTTTGTTTGTAAATTATGTCTGAGTGTTGGAGTGTGCCGTCTGGTTTGCTTAATATAAGGAATGTGAAATGATTTATACTTTTAGTTTTGATACTTAAGAATATTTAAAACCAAATACCTTCAGACTTTTACTCAAGTAGTATTTTACTGGGTGACTTTCACTTCAGTCATTTTCAAGGCATCTTTACATTTACTCAAGTATGACAATTGGGTACTTTTTCCACCACTGATGAGTGCAAAGACCATATTTGGAGTGAATCTGACTTTTAGTCCATGAGAATATATTGTTTTGCTAATTTTATGCATTAGCATTAAAAGTGGAAAAAATGTGAATTGTTGATACAGTGCCTTGCAAAAGTATTCATCCCCCTTGGCGTTTTTCCTATTTTGTTGCATTACAGCCTGTAATTTAAATTGATTTTTATTTGGATTTCATGTAATGGACATAAACAAAATAGTCCAAATTGGTGAAGTGAAAAAAATAACTTGTTTCAAAAATCCTAAAGAAAATAAATAATGGAAAAGTGGTGCGTGCATATGTATTCACCCCCTTTGCTATGAAGCCCATAAATAGGATCTGGTGCAACCAATTACCTTCAGAAGTCACATAATTAGTTAAATAAAGTCGACCTGTGTTCAATCTAAGTGTCACATGATCTGTCACACGATCTCAGTATATACACCTGTTCTGAAAGGCCCAAGAGTCTGCAACACCACTAAGCAAGGGGCACCACCAAGCAAGCGGCACCATGAAGACCAAGGAGCTCTCCAAACAGGTCAGGGACAAAGTTGTGGGGAAGTACAGATCAGGGTTGGGTTATAAAAAAATATCTGAAACTTTGAACATCCCACGGAGCACCATTAAATCCATTATTTAAAAAATTGAATGAATATGGCACCACAACAAACCTGCCAAGAGAGGGCCGCCCACCAAAACTCACGGACTAGGCAAGGAGGGCATTAATCAGAGAGGCAACAAATAGACCAAAGATAAACCTGAAGGAGCTGCAAAGCTCCACAGCGGAGATTGGAGTATCTGTCCATAGGACCACTTTAAGCCGTACACTCCACAGAGCTGGGCTTTACAGAAGAGTGGCCAGAAAAAAGCCATTGCATAAAGAAAAAAATAAGCAAACACGTTTGGTGTTCGCCAAAAGGCATGTGGGAAACTTCCCAAACATATGGAGAAGGTACTCTGGTCAGATGAGACTAAAATTGAGCTTTTTGGCCATCAAGGAAAACGCTATGTCTGGCGCAAACCCAACACCTCTCATCACCCCGAGAACACCATCCCCACAGTGAAGCATGGTGGTGACAGCATCATGCTGTGGGGATGTTTTTCCATCGGCAGGGACTGGGAAACTGGTCAGAATTGAAGGAATGATGGATGGCGCTAAATACAGGGAAATTCTTGAGGGAAACCTGTTTCAGTCTTCCAAAGATTTGAGACTGGGACGGAGGTTCACCTTCCAGCAGGACAATGACCCTAAGCATACTGCTAAAGCAACACTCAAGTGGTTTAAGGGGAAACATTTAAATGTCTTAGAATGGCCTAGTCAAAGCCCAGACCTCAATCCAATTGAGAATCTGTGGTATGACTTAAAGATTGCTGTACAACAGCGGAACCCATCCAACTTGAAGGTGCTGGTGCAGTTTTGCCTTGAAGAATGGGCAAAAATCCCAGTGGCTAGATGTGTCAAGCTTATAGAGACATACCCCAAGAGACTTGCAGCTGTAAAATATTTTGCATCTTCAAAGTGGTAGGCATGTTGTGTAAATCAAATGATACAACCCCCCCCCCAAAAAAATCTATTTTAATTCCAGGTTGTAAGGCAACAAAATAGGAAAAATGCCAAGGGGGGTGAATACTTTCGCAAGCCACTATAGTTTCATTATTTTAAATATCAATGCCTTAACATGGTTCATCGTGGTAATGGCTTTGATGACCCCAAGAAGGGACAAGTTGATAGGCCATAGTGGAGTGGATTTACAAAGGATTTAAAATCTACACGTAAAATCTGAATTCCTGATTTATCAATAACTCAGCCATCTCTTAACCAACCCCATAGCTTTTCTCAAACTAAGTTAAGAGATGTACCATGGGCCTACATACTGAATAGTATTATTATATTATTGATTGATTGACTATGACTTTTCAGATCACCCAGTAGTGCTATCTGCAGGGTCAGCTCCATGCAAATATTGCAATCCTTCAGCCATTCCTGGACCTGTGTCCAGAAACAAGCTACAAATGGACAGTACCAAAACAAATGATCTAATGATTCTGTCTCTTCACAGCCAAATCTGCAGAGCTGGGAAGATTGTATCCCCCATTCACATAACATTCTATTGGTAGCAAGAATTGTATATAATAATTTAAATTGAAAAATTATAAGTTTTGAATCCGGCGTCATTTTGCGTATCAGTTCATGAACACTATGCCATGGAATCGGTACGTCAAAAATCTCTTCCCAACTATTTTGCCATCTATATGGGATGGCTGTCAATCTTTTAGTCCTTAAATGAAACTGGTAAACTTTTTTATTTATCACAGTTTTCTTTAACCAATGTTGTTCTTTAATGCAAGGCCGACAGACAAGTTCATTACTTTTTCCTCCTTCCACTTTCCTCTTCCATTTTTGCGGTAATGCTGCAATTATTTGGTTGTAATTTTGGGTAGAGCAGACATTTCCATATGTTTTTGTTAGCTGCATGTGCGACATAACTCCACCATTCCTACCGATAATATAATTTACGAAGATAATGTTTTTTATCAATTAGTTTGAGTTTAACCACAATATTTGTTGCAATATTTGTTCTGTCTTTTCTGGAGGATTAAATTGAAATTGCAACCAACTTTCTATGGCTTGTTTTAGAAATAGTGATATTTGGGAGATTATTTCCTTTTCAAATATCTGAAAGTGAGGGGTTGTAATCTGAATAAAGGGAAAAAGTGCCTTCTTGAACACTGGGTGAGACAATCTTACTAGTTTGCTAGAGAACCAGTTCAGATTTAAGTATAATTTTTGTATGACTGAAGCTTTTAGTGATAGGTCTAATGCTTTAATATTTAATAATTTATGTCCTCCTAATTCATATTCATTATATAAATAGGCCCGTTTAATTTTGTCTGGCTTGCCGTTCCAAATAAAATTGTGTATTTTTTCTCATATAATTAAAAAAAAAACTGTTCGCTAGGCGTAGGCAAGACCATAAGCAAACTGGGATAATACTAAAGAGTTAAATTGACAGGTATTTACCTTTCCATGGTAGCAAGATCTTATCTATTTTTGCTAACTATCTATTACTTTTTTTTGGAGTGAGATCATTTATTTCATTTGGGATATGTATTCCAAGTATATCCACATCACCATCAGACCATTCTATTGGTAAACTACATGGTAATGTTATTTTGACTTATTGTTCATGAGAATACGTTTTTCAAAAAAGGAACCAATCTATGATTGAGTTATTTGACAATTTTCTTATAATAAAAATACAGAGAATAAAAATAGCTTCGCTGTGAAACCCTAATAAACAACATAATGCATTCGGTAGCATGCAAAAAATTATGACCTTCAATCGAAAAAGCAATTACATGAGAGAACATCTCATCAGAAATGCCCGGTCCCCATTCGTTCTTATTAAGCATACATGTGAAAACAGAGCTAAATGAAAGATGCAAATACAGCGGAAACCTCTAGAGACTCACACACCATGCCTGGTCCTACAGATGTAATTATAAAGCAAATACACAACAACTCAACTGCCTATTTATTTCAATTACAGTCCAGCACTCTCCACCAAATGGTTTAAATATGCAACAAGGTACTACTGTTTTTATTATTCACTTTGTAGTCTGACTGCAGAGATTCGTAGGGCAAAGAGAGAGACCAAGGGACAGAGGAAAACCTTAGTACAGAGGGCTAAGACACTATCTAAATTTGGCCACCTTTTGTGGACAATGTATGTAGGGCATTCACTCTGGGATTTGGTTAGAGGAAAACAATGACTGAAATGTAGGGTGGCATTCCTCATAATTTCCCATAACCTAAAAGTACAGAAATATATTCTTAAAGCCTTTCCTACTGTACAAATTCAAACTAGCCTAAAACTATTCTTGGCACACAGGTATTTGAGTCTATTTTTTATTTGAGAGCACTTTTGCTATGCTCTAAAAATGATCTGAAATTGCAAACAATTATTGTAGACTGTATTACATCCCAATTGCTTTTAATCGCCAGCACTCTGTGCGAGACAATAGCCTTGACCTTGAAAACTGCAGTTATCCAGACTTCAATGGAATAAATTGATCACATTCTCTCCAGAACACGTGCCGTTGCAGACCCATCCAAGTTTAGCATTATGACACTTATGTGGAAATGGCTCAATGTCACAGCCTGACACTAGACTAGCAAACTCAACAGGCAGTTAATGTATACAGGACATTGATAGGCTGGATGAATAGCATGTGTGCTTGTCATTCAAGTGTTCTACTCCTCACAGGGCATTATTTTTTAATGCATGCATGCATGCGCCCGCCCGCCCACACACACACGCGCTACTCCAAGACACCTGATCAATAATGTAGACATGTCTTGAAGTGTAAATATTTGACATTTATGATATCCATCATAAATAACTGATGAATGTGTAGTTTCTCACTGACAGTAGGGCATAAGTACACACTTTGTAAGTCTCACTGACAGTAGGGTTTACACTAAGTGAACACTGTTGTGGATGTCTGTCTGTTGGGTCAGGTCCAAGGACAGAAATAGACAAGTGCATAGAGGAAGTTAAACTACTTTACATACCATGTGCAGCCCTTAAACATTTACATAAACCCAAAGGGAGGTAAAATGTTGTTGGTGAAATGTTGGTGACTGATATTTCGCATCTGAAGAAGAGTATGGTCTAACGTGTGCGTTCCACCAACCTGCAGTTCACTTAATCTGGTGTGCGTTTTCTTATCCTCAGAAGAATTAAGAAACATTGACCCAATGGGAGGGGATTCTGTTGAGATGTTGACACAATCAAACCAAGTCATTTCCTGGAGCCACCTTAATTATTCATTCCAAACTCTTTGTCTCAATATATTTTGCCATATCAGTCAATTGACACACAAAAGAAAGTAAAGACAACATTGAACTGTGGCATATTCAGTACTGTATACACAGATATGAGTCATCATTTTACTGATCGCTTTTTACTTCAAAGTCCCACTTACTGTATACTGTACATACACAAATCAGCATTTATATAGCACAAGGCCACGCACTTCTCATTTACCAAAATGTAAACATTATCTAGTCTCAGTGAAATGATGTCACCACTTATTCCTTCCTGCTCCAAGGATCTGAGTCAGAGAGCCAGTCTCATTCACTTGCCTGACAAACTAACTTCCCTGTTGCCATTTGAACCACAACACTGGTGCTCTATAGAGCTTCCTCCCTCCACCACAGAGGTCTTTCTGTTTGGCTTAGCTGACGTCTATCAAGGATCTCTAAGAGCATTGGGCGTAATGTCTCCTGTGTGAAACAATGAACAAGGATGGAGGTAGCGTGTCCTTTAAAGTTTAAACAAAGAGCTAGCGGGAGATAAGCGGCTACTGTGAGGACAATTACAGCTTTGGGAGCGCCTGATAAACGCACGTGGCAATTACACTACATTTTAATGGCTAATATAGAGAAAGTCATTAAGACTATATAAAAATAAAAAAATTGAATGAAATGTTGAAATGTCAGCATTTCTGCAGTTTGATTTTCCTAAGTGAATAAACACTGGGGAAACACCATATTTTAAATTGTGAAACATACAAACAATAATTTGGTTATCTACGTTTTGTCCACAGCTTTTATTGATAATTTAAAACAAAAGCACAGGGGGAAAATGAATGTCATTCTTTATAGTGAAATTAATGTCGGAGCATAAAAGCTACTTTACTGCTTTGATTCATCTGTGGAGTGCAGACCAATTAAAAATAATGGCACATAAAATGACTCACTGGGAATTTGGCATGTAGAAAAAACAAATCTGGTTCTCCCATCCTAGTCAACAGTTCACAGTCCTTTTGGATTCCCTTTTACCCTGGAACTCTCATTTGGAATCACTGAGCTATTCACCAAGTATTGATCTGTGATAAAGGAGTTTTGCTGTTGTGTACAAAACAAAGTAAATCTACAGTTAGAATTTTTTTTAAATGTATGCTTGCGTATGGTGACTGTACCAAACTAAAGCTTAAATCTCAGAATAAAGTTTTCCAACAGTGGGTATGAACAAAATGTGAGAGAGATGGTGCATTTCTAATTGCAATGTTCTTCACCCCCCCCCCCCATTATGGCACTGTGTGTCCATTCAAATCTCTCTGTTATGGGATAAGTGCAATCATGCGTTCCTAAAGTACACACACTGGACGAGGGCAGCCCTGCACACATCCAATACTTTTATCAAGGCTTCCGTCCACGAAGCACACGCTTCGATATCTGTTCCATTATCATATAGAAGTCAATAAGAGGCTGGTTGACAGTGCTTCAGCCTCCCCGATCAATCAGCCTCCCCATATGGAAAATATATAATTTAACAAGATTCTTATATGTTCTACCTGGAGCTTAAGTAATATATATGGCAGCAAGTACACTTACAAGGTTCATAGAAGATTCTTGTAATATCTGACTTGGGTGGGTAACATTTAGACATAACAGAAATGTTGCATGTATTGTATAAAAAGCAAACAAGAGACATGTAAGCTAAGCCTTCTAAGGTCTCATACATGGGACATACACATTTCAAAGCAATTGGCATACCACTGTCGGAAGTCATTGACGCACACAATGTCACACTTATTGAAGAAAGTAGCAAAGTCTGCCACGAGGAGGAGCAGGAAGAGGAATGGGGAAAGCAAGAAGGGGAGAGATGGAGGAGGAGGAGGAGGAACAGGAAGAGGAAAGCAGGAGGGGGGGAGGATGAAGAGGAGGAATGACTGATCGCAGCAGAGAATCTATTTAGTTAGTGGAGATCTCTCAACAATCATTCTCATGATAGCACATTGGTAGTAGTCAGTGACAAATATCAAAGCTAAGCAGGGCTTGGTTAAAACCCTGGATGGGAGACCAAAAGATAAGTAGATAAATCCAGTAGGAGGTGCTGCCCAGCCTTAACCATGGAAACTCATACCTGAAAATGTATATACAAATATAGTATTTTTCAAATAGTAATTGTCATGTTTTTTTTAAATATGTTGACCTATAAGGAAAGCATTTCCATGTAGGAAATTCACCACAATCATGTATTCAATTGTGTGTCATATCAGGCATATAAGTTAACACATATACAAATACATCACTGACATATAGGATATTTATATATTTTTTACAAATAATATTTTATGCCATACAAGATTCTTATGTGATTTTCTTGATTATTTTCCATACGGCTCTATAGCTAGGAACATACAGCGTCAGCAGCCCAGGCAGGTTATACCACTAATGTCATGCAGCAGACATAAAATCATAGGCAATGGAGAAATCAAAATGATTCAGAAGAAATCACATTTGTTTCTGTCCAATGTTCTTACAATGTGTATAGAGATATACGCTAATCAAGACAGAAGTTTGAGAATACATAAACTGGAAGAGTGGATATGCTGTGGTAAAGTGACGTAGTCAATCATGATGTAAATCAATGTTCCGCTGTAGAACATTTACCTCAGAACAGAATCATCTTTAACAACGCGAGACTACAAACACAGCTCTGTGAATAGGTAAGCAGCTCCCACACACCCACACACCCACACACACACACACCCCATACTGCCAAGTGCAGTCCGGGATCTTAAGCACTTACAAATTCGTAACATAATGTACGAATTGGAATTCATAACGCAAAATTAAATATACACACATTTTTATTTTTTTAGCAGGATGTAACATATCATGCGAAATGGATAACGTAGTAAATAATTGTGCACAATTTTCGAGGACCGGTTTCAGTTAGTGAGCACTACTTTCAAAACAACTGTCTGAAATTATACAAAAGCTCTGGAGCATCACTATCACAAAATATAGGAAACTCCTAACTGTGCTCTGCTGTACAGAAGCAACAAACCCTGTCAGAGCAATGCCCCACATACAAACACACTACCACTGCACCTCTTCTCCACACACACATATCAGTTTCCATTCCCCTACCTGTAGCCCTCGTCTCCTCAGAATGCTCGACTCGTCCATGCTACAGAGCTCCGGTTTGTCATGCCTCCCTACCAGCGCATAGCCATGCGGACTGACTGACTGGCTGGCTGCCTTTAGCTGTCTCTCTCTCGGTCTCTCTCTCCCGTTTCCTCCTTCCCTCACGCTAACTCTGATCTTAGCAGCTGCTAAACACTAACATCAGAACTTATCTGATTGGAGGGGGGCAGTCAGCTGACACCTCCCTCTCTTGTTCCTCTTCCCGCCCCTCTGGAACTTCAGGACAGTGTGCGTGTGTGAGAGAGACAGAGAGAAGCAGTATGTGAGTGAATATAAATAAGTGTGTGGGGGAGAGAGGGAGTGTGTGAATGTGAGTGAGTCAGTACGTGAGAGAGGGAGAAAGAGATAAGGGAAGAGAGAGAGAGGCAGTTCTAATTCAGCATTGGGACTGAGGGGCGACTGGGTGCCCTAGCTGTGCCTGGGTCATTTCCCCCGAGCGGAGTGGCCACGCTTTTGTGGTGCCCTAGGTGAGCATGAAACCCATTACAGGATATCCTGGCCCGAATTGTTCTCCTCCTCTCTATTCAAACAATAGAGTTGGCATCCTGTGTCATTATTCCTCCAGTTTCCCTCCCCCCCCCCTCTAGAGGGCAAAATATGACAGACAGACAGACAGAGCGAGCGAGCGAGCTGCCCCAGGACTCCGTCCCTCATAGTGATATAATACTGCAGGTGGCTATTGTGGGGCTTTCCTTTCCGACAAACAACAGTGCTTATTATTACCGTGCTGCTATCAAAAACAACTCCACTGCTTCAGTCAACTCCTCTACAACCAGTTGTATGCAGCACATACTGTAAGTGCATATCCACTGTCAATTTCCAGTGATTTCATGCATTTCCGTCTTTTCTTTCCTGGCTGTCTCTGTTACAAGTTCTATAAACTCCTAGGCACTCAGCAAGTAACCGACCGATCATCTTCTCCAATGCTATACCTCGCCGCTGTCGCAACACCACAGTCGCCCCGCTCTGAATTATTAGCATTTAGATCAATACGTTGGTTTACGATTGCCATCATGCCAATTCCATCCGGCAATTTCACAGTCAGTTTCAGTCCTGTGCGGTTTTGTTTTGCTTCTCCACCCCTCGCTCATTTCCATTTGCTGTGACTCTACTCTGTGAATATTAAGTACCACCCCATACATTCTCCCAGTCTTCAACCAAGCTCAAATTATTTATGTTATTGAGCATGGACGAGTGACGGCTAGTTGGCTACATATGGCTGAGGAGAGAGAAAAAAAACAGAGTGTGAAAGGTCAGACAGGTGAACGCCATGTAGACTTTCCCCTTCTCAAACCGTCTGTTGAACAAAGCAGTGTTTCACTGAAGCTGGATGGCCAGTCATTTGTGCTGTCCCTGAGAATTGAAAAGGGCAGCCAGCGCTGGAGTAATAGGACCTGTTTTTGTATTCATTCATAAACCGTTCAAACCTCCACAGAAGGTGGATTCAAATGCAATTGTCTGGAAATTACTTCATTGACAAAAACGCAAAAGGCTACTGCGGAAGCGACAACTCACTTCCCGGCCACTCAGAGGACCCATTTAATAAATCAGCCAGAGTAGAGCCCTATGGGGAGCGGTGAGAACGGGGGCATTGTGTGGGGATGATAGCCACTGCCACTGGTTCTGGCTCTGGGAGGAAGGGGCCCTTGGCCACAGGCTGACCTCTACAGGAAGTCCTGGGGTGTTTCTGTGTCTCATTTCCTCCCGGCAGGTGGGCAGCTAAGCCAGTTTCCTTGAGCTGCGAGGAGGCAAGAACGTAGGAAAGTGGAGTAGTGAGAGGAGAGGGGTTTTGGTGAGAGTTAGCCCTTAGAGCCTGCAGTGAGAGCTGATTGAATGACCCAAGGCCCCTGCTACTCCTCTGCCCTGCCTGGGCTTAGATCGCTAAGCTAAGGCAGGTGGAAGAGGGCCATGGCCTGTGTGGAGAAAGAGAGCGAGGAGTATATCGAGAGTGGGAGAAAAAGAGGGGAAGAAAGAGGGCGAGGGGAGAAAGAGAGACCCTAACACAGATCCTTTACAGTGAAAGCTTAGCCATACATTATATCTGTGTATACATCCAGTCCTTTGGAGTAAATCCCTCAGTGGGAAAGAAAAGCAGACTTTATAACCTTAAAGAACCAATCCCTCACAATGGAGTCCAATACCACCTGGGGGCGGCCCGTCAGGAAGTACAGGATCCTCTACAACGGGATCCTGGACTTCCTGACGGGCCGCCCCCAGGTGGTCAGGGTAGGAAGCAACATCTGCCATGCTGATCCTCAACACAGGGGCCCCTCTGGGGTGCGTGTTTAGTCCCCTCCTGTACTCCCTGTTCACCCATGACTGTGTGGCCAAGCACAACTCCAACACCATCATTAAGTTTGCTGACGACGCAATGGTGGTAGGCCTGATCACCGACAACGATGAGACAGACTACAGGGAGGAGGTCAGAGACCTGGAAGTGTGGTGCCAGGACAACAACCTCTCCCTCAGCGTGATCAAGACATAGGAGATGATCGTGGACTACAGGAAAAGGAGGGCCAAGCACGCCCCCATTCTCATCGACGGGGCTGTGGTGGAGCAGGTTGAGAGCTTCAAGTTCCTTGGCGTCCACATCCCCAAACTATCATGGTCCAAACACACCAAGACAGCCGTGAAGAGGGCACGACAACGCCTATTCCCCCACAGGAGACTGAAAATATTTGGCATGGGTCCTCAAATCCTCAAAAAGTTATACAGCTGCACCTGAGAGCATCCTGACTGGTTGCGTCACCGCCTGGTATGGCCTCCGACCGCAAGGCGCTACAGAAAGTAGTGCGTACGGCCCAGTACATCACTGGGGCCAAGCTTCCTGCCATCCAGGACCTCTATACCAGGCGGTGTCAGAGGAAGGCCCTAAAAATTGCCAAAGACTCCAGCCACCCTAGTCATAGACTGTTCTCTCTGCTACCGCACGGCAAGAGGTACCAGAACACCAAGTCTAGGTCCAAAAGGCTTCTTAACAGCTTCCACCCCCAAGCCATAAGACTGCTGAACAGCTAATCAAATGGCTACCCGGACTATTTGCATTGACCCCCCCTCCACCTTTTTTTACGCTGCTGCTACTCGCTGTTTATTATCTATGCATAGTCAGTTTACCCCTACCTACATGTACAAATATTACATCAATTACCTCGACTAACCTGTACCCCCACACATTGACTCTGTACCGTTACCCCCTGTATATAGCCTCGTTATTGTTATTTTATTGTTGCTCTTTTTTAAAAACTTTAGTTTATTTAGTAAATATTTTTCTTAACTCATATTTTTCTTCAACTGCATTGTTGGTTAAGGGCTTGGCTTCTAAGTAAGCATTTCACGGTAAGGTGTACACCTGATGTACAGTGAGGGGAAAAAAATGAGATCCCTTGCTGATTTTGTACGTTTGCCCACTGACAAATACATGATCAGTCTATAATTTTAATGGTAGGTTTATTCGAACAGTGAGAGACAGAATAACAACAAAAAAATCCAAAAAAACGCATGTCAAAAATGTTATAAATTGATTTGCATTTTAATGAGGGAAATAAGTATTTGACCCCTCTGCAAAACATGACTTAGTACTTGGTGGCAAAACCCTTGTTGGCAATCACAGAGGTCAGACGTTTCTTGTAGTTGGCCACCAAGTTTGCACACATCTCAGGAGGGATTTTGTTCCACTCCTCTTTGCAGATCTTCTCCAAGTCATTAAGGTTTCGAGGCTGACGTTTGGCAACTCGAACCTTCAGCTCCCTCCACAGATTTTCTATGGGATTAAGGTCTGGAGACTGGCTAGGCCACTCCAGTACCTTAATGTGCTTCTTCTTGAGCCACTCCTTTGTTGCCTTGGCCGTGTGTTTTGGGTCATTGTCATGCTGGAATACCCATCCACGACCCATTTTCAATGCTCTGGCTGAGGGAAGGAGGTTCTCACCCAAGATTTGACGGTACCTGGCGCCGTCCATCGTCCCTTTAGCAGAAAAACACCCCCAAAGCATAATGTTTCCACCTCCATGTTTGACGGTGGGGATGGTGTTCTTGGGGTCATAGGCAGCATTCCTTCTCCTCCAAACACGGCGAGTTTAGTTGATGCCAAAGAGCTCGATTTTGGTCTCATCTGAACACTTTCACCCAGTTCTCCTCTGAATCATTCAGATGTTCATTGGCAAATTTCAGACGGGCCTGTATATGTGCTTTCTTGAGCAGGGGGACCTTGCGGGCGCTGCAGGATTTCAGTTCTTCACGGCGTAGTGTGTTACCAATTGTTTTCTTGGTGACTATGGTCCCAGCTGCCTTGAGATCATTGACAAGATCCTCCCGTGTAGTTCTGGGCTGATTCCTCACCGTTCTCATGATCATTGCAACTCCACAAGGTGAGATGTTGCATGGAGCCCAAGGCCGAGGGAGATTGACAGTTATTTTGTGTTTCTTCCATTTGCGAATAATCGCACCAACTGTTGTCACCTTCTCACCAAGATGCTTGGCGATGGTCTTGTAGCCCATTCCAGCCTTGTGTAGGTCTACAATCTTGTCCCTGACATCCTTGGAGAGCTCTTTGGTCTTGGCCATGGTGGAGAGTTTGGAATCTGATTGATTGATTGCTTCTGTGGACAGATGTCTTTTATACAGGTAACAAGCTGAGATTAGGAGCACTCCCTTTAAGAGTGTGCTCCTAATCTCAGATCGTTACCTGAATAAAAGACACCTGGGAGCCAGAAATCTTTCTGATTGAGAAGGGGTCAAATACTTATTTCCCTTAAAATGCAAATCAATTTATAACATTTTTGACATGCGTTTTTCTGGATTTTTTTGTTGTTATTCTGTCTCTCACTGTTCAAATAAACCTACCATTAAAATTATAGACTGATCATTTCTTTGTCAGTGGGCAAACGTACAAAATCAGCAGGGGATCAAACACTTTTTTCCCCTCACTGTATTCGGCGCATGTGACAAATACAATTTGATTCGATTGGAATATGAAAGATCCAAGAAAGTGAAATGCACTTGCACTCATCTACAGTAGAGGTTGCTTTGCAGGTGCATCTCAGATGTTCACGAAATGATTGTTAAGATGAAATGAAACTCCCACACTGTGCTTGGAAAGCATTGTTTGTTTATTGTGATTGCATTTAGGAGTTTTTCGTTTTTGTTAAACAATACAAAACGACACATCACACAAACATCAACCCTGCCCAGACCCACATGCTCACACCCCCATCTCCTGCATCATTCTCTGCCACATGGCCTCAAACAGCACCATTTTGTCCATTGCACATGCACTTTCAACATTTAGAAAATTAAACCATTTGACCTTGCCATTGTGTTAATGGCGAAGGATTGGTTGATTTCCAGTTTTTAAGTATATATTTTTTTAAAGATGATTGACAAGAAAAGTATTGTCCAACCCATTGGGTATCTCACTGCACCCTCATACGCCAGGTCTTAAAATGTGCAGACAGATGGATTAAAAGCAAATTGTAATACCTCTGACAGCCAACTTTCTAACTCCGCCCATAACTTTTGAACTTCATAACATTCCCAGACGGCATGGATTATCTAGTCATTGTTAGTTTTACACTTAGCACATGACTCTGCCGTTGTGGTGTAGTATTTGTGCATTTTGTCTCTTGTATAGAATGTATTATACACATTAGAATATATGGATTAAGCGTACATTTTCTTTAAATGTAATTTTGTTAGTTATGTTCCAACATTACCTCCATCTTGTGCCAATTTCAGTTATTTTTAAGTCATGTTTACAATAGTTTATATTTTTTTCTACGAGATTGTCAGTTGGATAGGCTCTTTGCAAGGTTTTGTATAGCTTACCTATCATATGAATATCATTTTCTGACTCAAATAGGATTCTCTCAAGATTGCGCTGAAGTCTAAAAGATTTCAAAATCAAACGTTTGCATGTATTTGAAAATATCTACATTGGTAAATCCAACATTTCTTTTTAAATGCTGTCATGGAAATAAATGTATTTTCTATAACCAAGTAATTTACAGTTTCTATGCCTTTAGTTTTCCATGTGGACCAATTTATCAGTGAATTCTGAAAATCTATCCAAGGATTATTCCATAGGGTTGTTTTTAGGGAGTGATATGGGTTCATGTCATTATAGTGTTCTTAACTATGAAGTTGTTAATGTTCTTAGCTTTATCCTTTGAAAATAGACACATTAAAAGATTCTGAGGATGAGCGTCTTCAATATGTACCCATTGTTCCTCTTTAGTGTATTTAACTATATGTCGAAAGTAAAAGCCTTGGGCGGCAAGTTGATACAATAGGTTAAAACCACCCTCAGACTAAGAAAGTTATTTTTTGTTCTATGAGTTTATTTTGCCCATATATGGCCGAGTACGCTTTCTTAAAGAATGTCTTTGTGGGGTTATTGGTATTACCGAGATAAAGTATAAAAACTTTGGGAGCCATGCCATTCTGAAGAGGTTTATTCTACCTGTTAGATTTATGGCAAGATTGTTCCATTTAATTAGGTCTGCTTTCATATTGTTGAGTAATCCGTTAACTCATATCAAATCTTATTTGTCACATGTGCCGAATACAACAGGTGTAGACCTTAAAGTGAAATGCTTATCTTTAAATATTTGTTTTTTGATGTCACTTATTAAGCATCCTAAGTTTTTTATATTTTTTGTAGTACACTTAAACGATTGCTGTAGATCATGAGCTATTATTTTTATTTTTCCTATTGCCATTACCGAGATTTCAGACTGTTCTGAAAATATTTTTAGCAGGGGGGGGGGGGGGGGGGGGGGGGGGCATTGGGTTTTCAATATTGGTCAGGTATATCAGGAGTTCATCTGCAAATAAGTTTAGTTTATATTAATGTTTACCAATACTGATACCTGTTACGTTTGGGTCCTGACTAATTATTTCTGCAAGCGGTTCAATTGCCAGTGCAAACAGGAGGGGGGGAGAGAGGACATTCCTGACTTGTGCCCCTTTCTTTAGGACATTTATATCATATTTGTATAAAATTTATTATTTCCTGCTGTCCTGCTGTTGTTTAATTTGTATTTATATAGATTTTCAATTAAGCTTTTAAAATTGTCATTAAATCGCATTGTTGTTTCTAATTAACACAACTGTATCTTTTAAGATTATAACTGCTTTGGCATGTATTAGTTTTGTGAGGGCTGTGAGATGTTTACCAGGTTTATTTCTGCATTTATTTGCATTTCGGTCTTTTGACCTTCAGAGTATTGAAAGGCCAAGGCGTAAGCTTAATAAACATGTTTCTTCTCATTTTAACATGTGGTGCACAAACATATTCACACAAAGCGCCTCAAGGTTGCAATAAATCAGACATCCTTGTTCTGTATTACACATTCTGGCTAAAAGCACATAGGTTGGTGTCAGAAGTGGAAACCAGGAGGCCTACGTTATTGTTCTTTGATAAATGTATGCCCATATGAAACGACTGTCAGTTTGAGTCCGCCAGGGAATCCTCCAGGAGTCACCTACAGACTGTGTTCCCAGTCTTTTCATTTCCCATTCTTTCACAAAGGGAAACATGTCACATTGTGGCTTAATATTATATTAGAATCCCTAAACAGAGAAATATTATGCCCAGTAGATCGGTTTGACAGGAATATGATATCTCAACTGCAGCCACTTCATCATGAGTGACAGTTTTCATTTACATCGCACCTCTGTGCATGTGTGTACACACAGTAACATGTCGAATGATTGTAATATATCTAAGATGACGGGATATGTGACATTATTGGCTTGATACAACCTTGGAAGGTGATCTTGAGAATAGGACTAAAAAGGACATGGGAGGATATACAGTTGAAGTCGGAAGTTTAAATGTATTTGGCTAAGGTGTATGTAAACTCCGTTTTTCCACAATTCCTGACATTTAATCCTAGTAAAAATTCCCTGTCTTAGGTCAGTTAGGATCAACACTTTATTTTAAGAATGTGAAATGTCACAATAATAGTAGAGAGAATGATTTATTTCAGCTTTTATTTCTTTCATCACATTCCCAGTGGGTCAGAAGTTTACATACACTCAATTAGTATTTGGAAGCATTGCCTTTAAATTGTTTAACTTGGGTCAAACGTTTCGTGTAGCCTTCCACAAGCTTCCCACAAATACATTTTGGCCCATTCCTCCTGACAGAGCTGGTGTAACTGAGTCAGGTTTGTGGGCCTCCTTGCTCGCACACGCTTTTTCAGTTCTGCCCACAAATGTTCTATAGGATTGAGGTCAGGGCTTTGTGATGGCCACTCCAATACCTTGACTTTGTTGTCCTTAAGCCATTTTGCCACAACTTTGGAAGTATGCTTGGGGTCATTGTCCATTTGGAAGACACATTTGCGACCAAGCTTTAACTTCCTGACTGACGTCTTGAGATGTTGCTTCAATATATCCACATCATTTTCCTTCCTCATGATGCCATCTATTTTGTGAAGTGCACCAGTCCCTCCTGCAGCAAAGCACCCCCACAGCATGATGCTGCCACCCCCGTGCTTCACGGTTGGGATGGTGTTCTTCGGCTTGCAAGACTTCCCCTTTTTCCTCCAAACATAACGATGGTCATTATGGCCAAACAGTTCTATTTTTGTTTCATCAGACCAGAGGACATTTCTCCAAAAAGTACAACATTATTTCCCATGCGCAGTTGCAAACCGTAGTCTTGCTTTTTTATGGTGGTTTTGGAGCAGTGGCTTCTTCCTTGCTGAGCGGCTTTTCAAGTTATGTCAATATAGGACTCGTTTTACTGTGGATATAGATACTTTTGTACCTGTTTCCTCCAGCATCTTCACAAGGTCATTTGCTGTTGTTCTGGGATTTATTTGCACTTTTCACACCAAAATACGTTCATCTCTAGGAGACAGAACGCATCTCCTTCCTGAGCGGTATGACGGCTGCGTGGTCCCATGGTGTTTATACTTGCATACTATTGTTTGTACAGATGAACGTGGTACCTTCAGGTGTTTGGAAATTGCTCAAGGATGAACCAGACTTGTGAAGGTCTTGGCTGATTTATTTTGATTTGTCCATGATGTCAAGCAAAGAGGCACGGAGTTTGAAGGTAGGCCTTGAAATACATCCACGAGTACACCTCCAATTGACTCAAATGATGTCAAATAGCCTATCAGAAGCTTCTAAAGCCATGACATCATTTTCTGGAATTTTCCAAGCTGTTTAAAAGGCACAGTCAACTTAGTGTATGTAAACTTCTGACCCACTGGTCAGTGAATTATAAGTGAAATAATCTGTCTGTAAAAAATTGTTGGAAAGATTACTTGTGTCATGCACAAAGTAGATGTCCTAACCAACTTGCCAAAACTATAGTATGTTAACAAGAAATGTGTGGAGTGGTTGAAAAACTAGTTTTAATGACTCCAACCTAAGTGTATGTAGACTTCCGACGTCAACTGTATATGTATACAATCATTCAAAAACATACAGTAGCTGTGCTCGACTTGAATATGAGCATGGTTCATAGTATAGTGCTTACTTTTACTGTAGAAAATGAATTATAAAAACATGCTAATACTGTTTCTTCACATTGGCATTATTCCTCGCTTTCTGGCTAAAAGTAAGTACGGTTGGTGTCAGAAGTGGGATCCAGTATAATGGAAAACATGTAGACAAATACTGTAAACAAAGCACACCTTGGACTCTCCTGTGTCCAATATGCCTAACCCCAGCTCTGACATCACCTCTGCAGACCCAATGCAGCAGAAACGTGAGAAACGCTATCTCCAAAGGACATCAGTGACTACAATAATGAAGGGGAATTCAAGTCCACAAAGCCACAACATCAGGATTATGACAATCTTACAATCAGGCCAGGACAAACCTATTGATTTCCTGTCAAACTTAATCATGGTCAAAAGAGATGTGCCATGTGAAAATGGAAAAAAACCCGCACACCCGGGGGGCATGACAGAAAAGCGTGAAGGAGGAGAAAAGAGAGAAAGCAATAACAGACAACCTGCAAGGCAGGGAGCAAGGCATGGTTGATAGAGGGAGATAAGTCGTAGCGCTGGCACTGGGGGGTGGAAGGTGATGAGGATGGGCCAGACTTTGAGAGGAGGGGCCATATTTCTAGAGTAGCTTGAAGAACATGACAGACATAGGCTGCGTTTAGACAGGCAGGCCAACTCTGATATTATTTTCACTAATTGGTATTTTGACCAATCAGTTCAGCTATGAAAAAGATCTGATGTAAAAAGATCTGATGGGATTGGTCAAAAATTATATACAGTGGGGAGAACAAGTATTTGATACACTGCCGATTTTGCAGGTTTTCCTATTTACAAAGCATGTAGAGGTCTGTAATTTTTATCATAGGTACACTTCAACTGTGAGAGACGGAATCTAAAACAAAAAACCAGAAAATCACATTGTATGAATTTTAAGTAATTAATTTGCATTTTATTGCATGACATAAGTATTTGATCACCTACCAACCAGTACGAATTCCGGGTCTCTAAGAACCTGTTAGTTTTTCTTTAAGAAGCCCTCCTGTTCTCCACTCATTACCTGTATTAACTGCACCTGTTTTAACTCGTTACCTGTATAAAAGACACCTGTCCACACACTCAATCAAACAGACTCCAACCTCTCCACGATGTCCAAGACCAGAGAGCTGTGTAAGGACATCAGAGATAAAATTGTAGACTGGGATGGGCTACAGGACAATAGGCAAGCAGCTTGGTGAGAAGGCAACAACTGTTGGCGCAATTATTAGAAAATGGAAGAAGTTCAAGATGACGGTTAATCACCCTCGGTCTGGGGCTCCATGCAAGATCTTACCTCGTGGGGCATCAATGATCATGAGGAAGGTGAGGGATCAACCCAAAACTACACGGCAGGACCTGGTCAATGACCTGAAGAGAGCTGGGACCACAGTCTCAAAGAAAACCATTAGTAACACACTACGCCGTCATGGATTAAAATCCTGCAGCGCACGCAAGGTCCCCCTGCTCAAGCCAGCGCATGTCCAGGCCCGTCTGAAGTTTGCCAATGACCATCTGGATGATCCAGAGGAGGAATGGGAGAAGTTCATGAGGTCTGATGAGACAAAAATAGAGCTTTTTGGTCTCAACTCCACTTGCCGTGTTTGCAGGAAGAAGAAGGATGAGTACAACCCCAAGAACACCATCCCAACCGTGAAGCATGGAGGTGTAAACATCATTCTTTGGGGATGCTTTTCTGCAAATGGGACAGGACGACTGCACTGTATTGAGGGGAGGATGGATGGGGTCATGTATCGCGAGATCTTGGCCAACATTGAAGATGAGTCGTGGCTGGGTCTTCCAGCATGACAACGACCCGAAACACACAGCCAGGGCAACTAAGGAGTAAGAAGCATCTCAAGGTCCTGGAGTGGCCTAGCCAGTCTCCAGACCTGAACCCAATAGAAAATATTTGGAGGGAGCTGAAAGTCCGTATTGCCCAGCGACAGCCCCGAAACCTGAAGGATCTGGAGAAGGTTTGTATGTAAGAGTGGGCCAAAATCCCTGCTGCAGTGTGTGCAAACCTGGTCAAGACCTACAGGAAACGTATGATCTCTATAATTGCAAACAAAGGTTTCTGTACCAAATATTAAGTTCTGCTTTTCTGATGTATCAAATACTTATGTCATGCAATAAAATGCAAATTAATTACTTAAAAATCATACAATGTGATTTTCACAGTTGAAGTGTACCTATGATAAAAATTACAGACCTCTACATGCTTTGTAAGTAGGAAAACCTGCAAAATCGGCAGTGTATCAAATACTTGTTCTCCCCACTGTATCAGAATTGGCTGCCTGTCTAAACGCAGCCTTTCAGTCTATCTGACGTCCCCAGACAACAATGAAGAAGGAAGATAATCTATTGAAAGCCAATACCACGCACCACTAATTATTCAACTAGTGAATACCAAGGAACCACTGTGGATATAAGGCGTACAATTATTGAGTTAATTGCCATATTTCGAGGTAAGCTCGGGAATATCTTACAGAACTGATGCAAAATCCAGCTCCTGGTAGGAAATCTGCCTTTTAATGAATAACAACCAGAACCCACTGGGAAACAGGTGCTTGAATACAAACAGAGGACAGCTTGAGGAATTGCCTTCCAACATCATTGCTGTACAATAATAATACTGAGAGTAGGGATAATTCATGTTAATTATTCATCATTATCACACATTTCAATAATCTCCCAAACTGAATCAAAACACAGGCCAAATCAACCTCCCAAAACACTAAAGTTACGCCAAGAGCATATCTCAATCTGCTCACGTTTATTGTCTCATACACCAAAATGCTACCAGACACCTTGCTGAACTTCTCAAGTTAGAACTTAGCACTTCGAACACCAATGACCCTTTCGAGAATCCCGCCATGTCGTAATGAATAAATAATTCTAATGATTTGTATTCTCCTCAGAATATTTATATTTTAGCATGAGATCCATGGGCCAAAGCCTTATATAGAGATAGATTAGATACATATACGGCTTGGACATGGGCAGCCCTAACAGGATCTGCCAATAGAACGGAATTGGATTATGAGAAGGACGTTGTGTTTTCATATATAAAAATTGTGTAACAAAATAGTCCCTGGGGCTAGACAGCCCGATGCTGCAGTGACATTTTAATTTCATGGAACAAAGCCATCTCAACTTTAGCAAGACTACTGCGGGTCACATGGTGTCAGCGATTGTGATAGCTAACAGATACATCCTGCTGTCATGGGGACACACATGGTTTAGGTTCATCCTGGACGATGACATAAACTCATCCAAATGAACTGAGAGGAATGACCTAGTGTGTTCAGTCAGTGCAGCATGATCTGTATCAGTTACTTTTCGTACCAGATGAGTGAGTTTGGATATCTGTCATTCAAGTCCCCAAAACTCAGGATGCCTGCCATCTGGGAATGCACATTCTAATCTACCTCTACTGATCCAGGTAAATCCTTGAGCACACATTTTATATCCTCAAAATAGACTAGAAACTGTTATGTTTGTCTCTCTCAATATACTGTAGACTGTTTTCCCAAGGTCAAATATGTACCACAACTCTAGAGATGGTGTTCCCCTGAAAATGTTTAATACACCACTATCCACTCCAAAATATGCTATTAGGATGTGGTCATGCATCAGCGATTCGACGTATGTCCACACCCGAGCAGCATTGAATTTCTTCATCGATGCTAGGTAGACACGGAGGCATGCAAACAGACCGATAAGGATAAACATTACCATCCGTCGTGCCGTAGACTGATACCAAGCTACACCCAAATCAGACAACACACACAAATACTCTCACACACACACATACAAAGATGCCCACGTAAACATGCGCATACACAAATACTCTCTCACATGCACGCACAAACCCACAGAAAATGAGCAACCCACGTGAGACAATAGATGAAAATGTGGCGCCTATCTCGGCCCAGTGTAATGACTTTGTGCTGCATTGACCCTGTCCCCTGCAATCATTAATTTCAAATCAGCCCTCGCTACATGGGGTCTAGGCTCCGGTTTACAGGGTCTGAGGAGAATCTAATCAGACGTGGCAGTCTCCAGAGAGGCTCTCCACCCACCGCCCCACACTCACTCACCTCAGAGGCCTGACCTTATGGGGACTTTCTGGAGACCAGACATTATGGGGACCTGATAATACAGGGTTCAGACTTTCTGGGGACAAGACAATATGAGGACCTGAGAACATGGGGATCCGACTGTATGGGGACTATGGGAACCAACACTAACCCACCTGATCGACTGATGATTAAGCCGTTGAGTCCCCGGTAACCAGGATTGGAAAACACTATTATGAGGGCCAAACATTCCGATCTGAAATGATGGGGACCCTACTCTGATCTTATGGATTCAATGTCTTTGGGTAAAGTCCTGTTGAACTTTTACTCCATATCCTATTTTCTGTCATTGATTATTGGAGATTGTGTTTGGGGCAAGGTAAGGCATGTGCAAAGGATGTTTATATGTCCCTGTGTCAAATACTTTATCTCATCATATGTTGACATGAACAGCAGTGGGAAGAAAAGATCCTCCCAAAGATAAGGGGTATCCTGTGAGTATGATCATGAATATAAATACAAATACAAATATAGGGAAACGTGAAAAGCTCAAATACTATATGAATACTATTTCAATTCATTTACATTGAGTCTTGTTTTTCTTTGATGTGTCCACAATATACTGTACATTGAAGAAGCACATTGATTCTCATTCACAAATACCACTGTGTTAACCCTCAGACAATGTGGGTCAAACTCAAAACAGCACACAGGCGCCCTCCAGTGTAGAGAAACATTCAGCACGTTTAATATTTGCTTGGATTCCATCTGCTGTCTGTAATGCTGTACTGTAAATTGCTTGACTTACAGAAACATCCCCACAGAACAGATAGGATTCGCTCAATCAAGCCTTCTCTGAATCTCCACGTCCAGATGACAGCAAATCTGATTACATGATTTGGGATTTGTAAAAAATAATAATTAAGGCTCTATTCTGAAACACATTGGTTTTAACAGCAAATAATTAGTGAAAACTGTATTCCAAATGTCTGGTTTTCTCCCTTGTTTATGCACCTTGGTTGGAAAGCAAGATAGAGACAGTACACATTTTCATTTGTCCAGGTAATAAACACGAAAGGATAAAAACTCTGGACTGGAATGAGTGACTCATAGATGGACATAATTGGCTTAGCTTCAACTTTCAATGACATTTCACTCGTTTGAAATGGGATGAGAATGACATCATTTCCCCATTAAAAGGAAAACTGGGCTAGCTATTGCTTTTGTTATCTGAAGCGGGACATGAGAGATAGGTGATGTTTGACTTAAGGCTCTTTGATGCTCAAGGTCAAAGAGTCACTGACATCATTTCACACTGAGGGATTAGACTATCTCTGCTACAATCAAGACCTAATTCGGATCTCCTTAAAAACCACTTCACAGAATCATCTTATTTTTCTATTTTTCAGAAATCATCATTAAATTGCGTATTGATTGTGGATAATCAAGGGCCTGAACACTAAAGCTCTGACAAAATATGAATCACTACTACTATACGTTGAGATAAGGGTAAAATACATATTGTTTGCTATCTTTACTGATTGACGTTCCTTTGTGTATTCACTGTACTGTCATGAGGAATGGCTTGCTATGCAAAGAAATATGGCAAAAATAAATAGAAACTTCTGATAAATATGCCAATCAAATATCTGATTAACAATATCCTGGTCTCGACATCAAAGCAGGGGGGTACAAATAATGTGGTAATGTAATCATGGGAGGTCAATAACAGGATGTACTACTCACCAGACTAGAGGTGAGAGAGGGGGCTGACTTCCCCAAGGTGGTGGAGTGCATCCGCACCAGGTTGGAGTTCTCTGAGGGGGTCTGCCATGCCTGCTGGGGGGACGCATAGGGCAGCAGGTACTTTCCTATTGGACAAGACACAATGGTAGTTACATTATAGAGAGCAGATACTTTCCTGTACAAGACAGACAACAGTAGTTAAACTAGGGGCGGCAGGTAGCCTGGCGGGTAGGAGCGTTGGGCCAGTAACCGAAAGATTGATGGATCGAATCCCCGAGCTGACAAGGTAAAAATCTGTCATTCTGCCCCTGAGCAAGGCAGTTAACCCACTGTTCCCCGGGCGCCGATGACGTGGATGTCAATTAAGGCAGCCCCCCGCACCCCTCTGATTCAGAGGGGTTGGGTTAAATGCGGAAGACACATTTCAGTTGAATGCATTCAGTTGTACAACTGACTAGGTTTCCCCCGTAATATCATACTGTATATTATGAGAAAGGTACAAATTAAAAGACAAAAGAAAGTTATTGATATTGTGCTTTATCTTTATTTTAAATATTGACTGATTGACTGATTTTATTTTGGGTGTAAAAAAGACTAGGAGCCATTCACACCATTTGCCCAGATGAATGGATAGAAATGCAAAGTCACAGAATTTAGTGCTTCACAGAATTTTACTAATCCTGTCCTCCTCCTCTCCTTAGAGAAACAGAGCTGAAGCCCCTAAGACGGTGTGGGCTCACATGGGGTAAAAGAGGCAGCAGTGAAAGTCAATACACTTATAAGCTCAGAGACGCTACAGTACATGGCATGTTGATGAGACATTTCCTACATTGAATCCTAAGATTAACAAGCTCTGAACAAATAAATATCTTCAGGGCAAATATTCATCCTTTCTTTCCCCAAGAGTTGTCTCCGAGTAAAAGGCGCTGCATGATCATTCTGACGTCTGCATTGGGCGTGCAGCATTTACGGTGATATGGCCTCTGCAGAAGTCAGGGCATTCATACACTGCTCAAAAAAATAAAGGGAACACTAAAATAACACATCCTAGATCTGAATGAATGAAATAATCTTATTAAATACTTTTTTCTTTACATAGTTGAATGTGCTGACAACAAAATCACACAAAAATTATCAATGGAAATCAATTATATCAACCCATGGAGGTCTGGATTTGGAGTCACCCTCAAAATTAAAGTGGAAAACCACACTACAGGCTGATCCAACTTTGATGTAATGTCCTTAAAACAAGTCAAAATGAGGCTCAGTAGTGTGTGTGGCCTCCACGTGCCTGTATGACCTCCCTACAATGCCTGGGCATGCTCCTGATGAGATGGCGGATGGTCTCCTGAGGGATCTCCTCCCAGACCTGGACTAAAGCATCTGCCAACTCCTGGACAGTCTGTGGTGCAACGTGGCGTTGGTGGATGGAGCGAGACATGATGTCCCAGATGTGCTCAATTGGATTCAGGTCTGGGGAACGGGCGGGCCAGTCCATAGCATCAATGCCTTCCTCTTGCAGGAACTGCTGACACACTCCAGCCACATGAGGTCTAGCATTGTCTTGCATTAGGAGGAACCCAGGGTCAACCGCACCAGCATATGGTCTCACAAGGGGTCTGAGGATCTCATCTCGGTACCTAATGGCAGTCAGGCTACCTCTGGCGAGCACATGGAGGGCTGTGCGGCCCCCCAAAGAAATGCCACCCCACACCATGACTGACCCACCGCCAAACCGGTCATGCTGGAGGATGTTGCAGGCAGCAGAACGTTCTCCACGGCGTCTCCAGACTCTGTCACGTCTTTCACATGTGCTCAGTGTGAACCTGCTTTCATCTGTGAAGAGCACAGGGCGCCAGTGGCGAATTTGCCAATCTTGGTGTTCTCTGGCAAATGCCAAACGTCCTGGACGGTGTTGGGCTGTAAGCACAACCCCCACCTGTGGACGTCGGGCATTCATACCACCCTCATGGAGTCTGTTTCTGACCGTTTGAGCAGACACATGCACATTTGTGGCCTGCTGGAGGTCATTTTGCAGGGCTCTGGCAGTGCTCCTCCTGCTCCTCCTTGCACAAAGGCGGAGGTAGCAGTCCTGCTGCTGGGTTGTTGCCCTCCTACGGCCTCCTCCACGTCTCCTGATGTACTGGCCTGTCTCCTGGTAGCGCCTCCATGCTCTGGACACTACGCTGACAGACACAGCAAACCTTCTTGCCACAGCTCGCATTGATGTGCCATCCTGGATGAGCTGCACTACCTGAGCCACTTGTGTGGGTTGTAGACTCCGTCTCATGCTACCACTAGAGTGAAAGCACCGCCAGCATTCAAAAGTGACCAAAACATCAGCCAGGAAGCATAGGAACTGAGAAGTGGTCTGTGGTCACCACCTGCAAAACCAGTCCTTTATTGGGGGTGTCTTGCTAATTGCCTATAATTTCCACCTGTTGTCTATTCCATTTGCACAACAGCATGTGAAATGTATTGTCAATCAGTGTTGCTTCCTAAGTGGACAGTTTGATTTCACAGAAGTGTGATTGACTTGGAGTTACATTGTGTTGTTTAAGTGTTCCCTTTATTTTTTTGAGCAGTGTACTTCCTGCGCATCACCGAGCAGTGCAGAGCTGTTGTGAAGGAAGTTGTCAAGGAAGTCAGTTTGTGTTTATACAGGACCTCCCGCCCTCACCTACCATCAAACAATCAATGTCAATGTGGAGTTATATGGAGTCCTCCGCATTGTTACAACATTTGAGAGGAGCACAGCACTGCGGTAGAGAGCTCAATTTGGCCTCTGCGTGCCTCCGGAGGATCTGCAATTGTGTCACACCATCCATATGGCGCCGCCGACCACATTTTCAGATCAAGCATAAATTGGCTCTAACAGTCGCTAGATAGCAGTAGGTGCTACGATTACTATCAACATTCAACCACATTTTATTCAGTTATGGAATCGGATATGCAGTTTAGAGCCCCACAGTGGAGGTGTCATAATATCCATAAAACCTAGCGGTCAAACAGGGAACTGATTCCAATAGTTTTTCCACCATTCATTTTTCCCATAGGGAATTTTAGAAACACATAAAATAAGGGCTGTGTTTCGTGTAGGATTACCCTGGCGTGACATTTTGATAACCATGTAAATCTCTCTCAGACGAGGTGATTTTTATGAATATATTGGCTATATTTACTCTCGAAAATGCTCGAGAGTATGCAAGACTACAAATCCCTGCAATCTTATGCACGTCACCTTTGCTAACAGGTAGTGTCAATTTAAAACTTGCACAACAAAAGTTCACAGAAATGTCAATTTCAAGAAATGTAGCCAATTTGTTCATAACTAAATTTAGCTAAGGCCGGAAAAAGTTGAATTACTGTTTAAAGGATGCCCCGCATTACTCTTCTCCACACCACAAAAAAATTAAAATAATATCACATGCATTATTTTTTGGCCAATATATGCGGCACTTTGTTTATAATGCAGTCCGCTCCCCCTTGAGGCTTTCCCAAGTTGATGCGCAAGATACCAAACAGCCTCAGATCATATTCGAGCCTCGGATTGGACAGTGAAACACACGCTCGCACCTGCAGGCGACGTGCTAATGTTTCATTTTTCTCTCATGGCTGAAGCCAGCACAAATTCCTACTATTTATGTGTCCAGGTTAAACATGGGACGTCCCTCATTATAAACAAACAGTAGGTTAAATTCGTGGTTAATGCATCATTTTCAGATCTATTAGAAGCGATTAATAGACGAAAACAACAATGTCATTGAACCAATTGACTGGCCAGAGATCAGGGCATTCATCAGCAAAGACGCAGTGCAAGCTGATAGTATTTTGTGCAAGCTGATAGTATTTTGGACAACCAAATTGAAGTCAAAATGATTCATGAAATCGAAGTGTGTCAGCTGTATGGTGATTTGCGATTCATAACTTACATTTTACCGATACTACCAGTAGTAGTAGGCCAACCGATAACACCAAGACGGAATGCATTTGAAGTGATGATGCGCTACCGAAAACAGCTAGCATGTCCAGCGAAGTACATCGCCAGTGGCACGCACACACTTCGTGCAGATCAGCAGATCCACAATGATGTGATCGACTGTCTTCCAAGGTGGGGGCTTTTCGTGGCAGCCAGACGAGACAATCGAAGGAGGATGCGGTGAGCAAAGTTAATGGGCTCGAATTTAGTCACGCTTGCTCTATATAGATTGATGCTTCTAATTGTGCATGTTATAAACAACATTTTTTACTTTTGAGGATGATAGGCTATACTCCATGGCTGGAGTTATGTATTTTTTCCAATGCTACATTAATTTGGCAGACCTAACTTGATTGACCCTCTTTCTACAAGGCCTACTAGTCTATGAGAGGCCTAATCATTTTTATATGAATATTTTGTTAACGCCTATAAGCTATAGAGATACATTCAGGTAATTAACTCATTATTATACATCAATATTTTAATTTGATTACAATTATTTATTGTCAATCATTCTTGAATTAGATTTTTGTTTTAAATAGTCTATTCTATTACCCTATACATCACATTAAATTACAAGATTGGATTGCACATTTTCCAGTGTTAGATTCATTTCACCTAATTCGAATGATTGCCCTTTATTAACAATAGCATATTCTTCATAGAAAGGGTAGTCTATGATAGGCCTTTATATTTGTATTTTCTTAATTTGTTAAAGCCTTGTTAGGCTATACAATTAAGTAGATTAATGAACTGATAATACATTCATACATTACTTTTTTTCCCCAATAACTTTTGAATATAATATAATATTGCATTCTATTATACATCCTATGTGAATAATGTTCATTAATGTTAATTTGTGTATTAATAATAATGATAATAATAATCAGGCTGAAATGTAATATTTATCCTATTTTTCATGTCCATATAGCCTGGACATACGTTACCCGATTATCAAAAGCACTCTGGTATATGGACCCCTATCTAGAGAAGTTCAAAGAGAGACGCTTAGCCATACCAGACAGATTCCTGCAATTACCACAAGGCCTTGGATCCTAGAGCAGATCCCAGGAAACACGACACAAGGCACCAAAACTAAGTCAAGATCAGCTTCGGGATCATTGCAGTCAGCTCTCTCTCTCAATATCCCAGCCCTGGGCACACCGGAATCACTTCACAGGTATCTTTATGAATGTATTGTGTCATTTCTCTATATCAATTAAGTTTGTGGCACACTACTACTCCTTGTAGATTCATGTCAAACATACTGTGTCTGATATTGTAAAATGTCACCATTTATTCAGGAAATTTAAAACGTTTATTTTCAAAAGTAAGGGTAAGCTTTATGTTTTAAACCTCTCAAGTAAAACTGCCTGTATTCCTTGTTCATATTAGATCTCAGAGAAGATGTGGTGCGTCTAAGAGTCCATAGCAGCTTATGCATCCCACTTGGAGAAGGTGAATCAAGCAATGACCAGACATCACCAACACCCCACTCCCCTACGTACACCAGAGTCTGATGTTTTATGCTACACTGTGAGAGCATCATGCGGACCGGTCAGACCCCAGTACAGCACTCTGTTACAAGCTATGGAGAACGTGCCACAATACCACCCCCTCTTTCTACTGAACTTTGCTCCTGAAGATATATTCCAGAGAAGGAAATGGATTGACAACTTGAAACTTCCATTGACTTTCACTTTGTACATGTATGCCTGTGGTAACTACCTAGGCACTCCGACATTCATATGGAAGGTATCCTCACATAGCAATGGTGTTCATGAGTCCAGGCAAGCTTCTGTCATCTCCACACTGAGAAAATAAATACCAACATACCACACTAGTGCAATGCAAAAAGCATTCCTGAACAAATACGCACATGCTGCCAAAGTCAACAGCTACTTCCTGAGAGAAATGTATCGGTTTCTGACACATTACAAGAGTTCAGCAAACAATGATGAACAGGGCCTACTTGATGAGAGAGTATCCTTGATCCTCCTTGATGGTGATGACCCAGACCTGATCATGGATTTAAGGAAGCTGAATGGCAAACCACAATCCTCATTCCAGCCCTTTTGGGATGAAGTACAGAAGTATTTTAACGAATACACAGCTCAGGTCAACGATCGCAGACATGGGGAGTACTTGTACTTACCTTTTGCTATATCAGTTGAGGACTTGCGTGACACAGTGGAAAAGAGGCTTCCACCAGAAACTAAAATCCCATCTGCTCTCCAGTACACAGGAAGGTTTGACCTCAAGTTCATGGTCCAGTCTCGGGTGATAAGAAAGGGACAAGACTAAGTTTGTTGCAGTACAGTGGGACTGCATTAAACAGTTTGCCTGCATGTGGCAGAAGGACTGTGAAATGTTATGTGTGGATGATAAGGGAATCATCCCGGTCGGAGAACCTGGCCAGCCTATGGGGACCTGTAACAGAGGCAGACATCCAAACATTGCTCCTGTGAGTGGGCCAGTTCTAGCAGCTGCCGGCCATGATTACCACATCAGTGGACTTGTACCATCTGTCATGTTGATCCCAGACATCCCAGCATCTCCATCTAGTCCATTTTATGATGGGAAAGTTCATGTCACTGTCAAGGACAAGGTTTTCCAGCCATCCTGCCCCCTTCGACACACAGTTGAAAATCTCAGCATTCTCAGAGGAGAGAACTACAGTGAAGATGTCTCTCTCATCAAGTCAATCTTGATCATTCAATCTGATGGTGGGCCAGACCACAGAACCACACATGCCCCTGTTCAAGCATGCCACACACTCCTGTTTGTTCAACTGGATCTTGACATGCTTATCGCCTGTAGAACAGCACCAGGTGACAGCTGGACCAACCCTGCCGAGAGTGTTAATTCCCTTCTAAACTTGGGGCTTCAGGGAACAGCCCAGGCTAGGGAGAAGATCAAAGAATCAAATGAGAAGCGTGTGAAGAAGTGTAGCATAATGACAAGCCTACGTTAAACAGCCACCAAACAACCAGAACTGAAAGAGGCTTTGGAAAAGAGTATGCATCCTGTTGCAGCTCTTGTGAGTGGCCGGTTTGAGCGCCTGAAGTGGAAAGGTACACACGTAGAAGTACATCAGCCCGCAACACAGGAAGAAATTGCCAATATTGCACAGCAATTCAACATCATTGATACAGAAGTTGACATAATGCATGTCCTCTGCAGAAAAGGCCTTGACAAGGAACAGTACAAGCAATTCCAGGACATACATTTCAAGATGTCACAATACATGGTACAGATCAAGAAATGTGAGGGAGAAGATCCATGCTGGTACTGCTTAATGAATCCTCCATGCTTGCCAGAAGAACAATTTAAGAAATGAAGGTTTGTGCCTGATCCAACATTGACAGCAGACAGACGTGAGTACCAGAAATGTGATGATCTGTACAGCTTGGACACCACTGACAAGGATAGGCCTTCTCTGACACCAAATATATAAAATGTAAAGAGGAGTGCTGCCATGGTCAGTGCAAAGGTGAGAGCGACCATCAATTGTGTTTAATGTGAGAAACGAAGGTGCTTGTATGGGACTCATTTTATTGTCAACAACATTTGCATAGAAGATGCAATCTCTTCATTTATAAAAGTGTGCACTGTCTCTTTAAGACCCATGATGTCGTTCATTAACACAGTCAGTTTGAGGCTAGAGCAAAGACTATATTGATTGGGAGAGACCGGAGGCGGGGAGACGAAGTGAATGAATAACGTTTTTGGTGACAAACAGCTTTGAAATCAGCAATATTTTGCATTAAGGTTAGCATATTATCACAAACAAGGTACTAGGGTAGTAAATTGATATTAGCTTCAGCTGTAAGCTAGCAAGGAAAGTTAGCCTACAAAGCTGGAAGCTACCGGTATCTTCTTGCTTTGTAAAGTGTTCTAGCCTGTAAAGGACATTGTTTTGTGAACAGTAATTAAAATGTTCAACATTTCTACATGACATGTTGCATTAATCAAGTGTGAACTTCTGTGCAGCATGAGTGGTGATGCAGCCCAGACTCCCAGTTAGTTCAGTGGTTCCTCAGGACAGGCTAGAGCTAGCAATAAGTAAGTGGAGCAGGCACGATGCTCTTACTATAAGGGGACATCGGCTGCGCTGATAAGCAGACTTGATCCTCTCTCAAATCAGTAGACAACCTGAGACACATTTGACAGAAGTACCGAAAGTAAGAAAAATCCTAGTGCCGAACCGTTTATGTTCTAGTATCGAAAAAGTACAGACGGTGGTATACCGTTCATGCATATATATATGCTTGTGTTTCTGTGCGTGTGTGTGTGTGTGTGTGTGTGTGTGTGTGTGCGTGCTGTATGTGCACCTGCACGGCCAAGCCCTGTGGTTATTACCTGTGAGAGCGCTCCCTAGGCTCCCCCTGCGGAGGTTCTTGCCGTCCTCACTGAGCGGTCTCTTGAACTTGAACTTGAGGGTGAGGCCCGAGCCGTGGATGACCTCAGGGTTACTGGACTTCCGGAAGGGCATGGACGGAGGGTACAGGATGTTATCCAACTGCAGGAGAGGTGGAAAGATGGTGGTTAGGTTAGGTCAATGGCTCCCAAAATGTGGCTCAAGAACCACACTGGTGGGTTATGGCCAATTCATATTGAAAAAAAGAGTCACAGGAACTTGGTAGTTTGGAAGCCACTGGGGTTAGGTGAACGGTGGTGGGGCTGAAGGTGGATATTGGTAAAAATTTTCCTTGGTTTTGTATCACTCAAGCCTGATTAAAGATCACTTGTGCGAGCAGCAAACAGTAAATGGACCATACAGTATCTGTTAAGGTGCTGAATTATCATGCAAGCCCACCACACAGTGATGGTAAAGATTATGACTAACAACATCACAAATAGCCCTCCAGTGAGAGTACAATGTGAGTACAGTAGCTGCACTGTAAAAAAAACTCTGCATGATCAAATCCTTGTGTACACAAACACTGTAATATGTGTTGCATTGCAAACTTAGGAAAATGTTGCATCATCCTTGTAAAACCTATTAATGAGCAAATGTGTGGCAAAAAGTTTAATAGCTCAGACACCGGTAGGATTGTCAAATGTTTGCCTGCCGACAGTACTTATAATCTCTGAAAAGAGTGTCGGCAGTCGGTCTCTTTTGTGTTCTCTTTTGCCATCTCCCGAGTGGCGCAGTGCTAGCTGTGCCACTAGAGATCCTGGTTCGAATCCAGGCTCTGTCGTAGCCGGCCGCGACCGGGAGACCCATGAGGCGGCGCACAATTGGCCAAGCGTCGTCCAGGGTAGGGGAGGGAATGGCCGGCAGGGATGTAGCGCAGTTGGTAGAGCATGGCGTTTGCAACGCCAGGGTTGTGGGTTCGATTCCCACGGGGGGCCAGTATGAAAAATAAAAAATAAATAATGTATAAGAGCGTCTGCTAAATGACTAAAATGTAATGTAAAATGTGTTCACACAGCAAAGACCTTGAAGTCGTCAGCCACTGCCTTGTTAAAATCCTCTAAACCAGAAGGTGGCAATAGTGTTGTTTGGCAATGCATGTCTGTGTGTGTTGCTTAGTTTATGGTCTGGATTCTAATGTTAGCTAGCTGCGCTAATGTTGCTATTTTGTAGAACACCCAGAAAATAGAGAAAATAGAGAGCAACGGAGGGAGGCAAATGAAAAAGTAAGATAGGCTAAGTGTGCACATTTGATGTTGACATTGTTATGTGTCCTTTTTCACACTAGTTAATTTGCTAAAGTTCCAACCAGAGTTTGATTATTTGTTACAGTGTGGTTACAATGAAGAATGTAAAAGAATGAAATCAAACTAAAAAATAATGAAATCAGATACATGTCACGAGCTTGTCATTTTCCCAACTCACCTATAGAGTTCGTATTTCATCAACACTTGAGTACAAGCGTATTAAGGCTATAATATCATTCAGATTAATTATTATTGTATTTGATTATAATGACATAGGGTAAAGTAAAATTCACACATAGCACCCTCTTGAACTGACCCATATTTTTCAACATTCTAGAACATTGACTTTGTCAATTTGTTTAATTAGAACGCATGTGAAATCTATTAAAAACACAGATTTTTGGAGGGTCTGCATTTTGAAAATGCAGACTTTTGAAAGCTAACACGACCCCAGTACTCAACACCACTACGCCATACTAAACACCATTACTGAACACCACTATGCCATACTGAACAAGACTACTGCAGCAACAGCAGGCATGACTTGTGGGTTTTTAACCAGACTCGTTGTGATAAAAAGGCAGATAAGACTTAACACCGTTGGACTTTAACCAACCATATACAACCATAGTCAAATCAAATGAGGTCATGATTGGGCTTGGGCCAGACATTTTCGAGAAGTGCTGCTTCAGAGTACAGCTAAATTCAATAAAAACAAATTCAGTCATAAAACAACCAGAACTAATTCGGGAGGTGTATGATTAAAAGTCTGACTAGACTGGATGAACTCCTATTTATATAATAATAAACATTGTTCCTTGAGACAGATGAGGACTGACGATAGCCAGGAGATCCATATCCCTTGAAATAATTCCCCCACATACTCATGTCTTTGAATAATTAATTTACTTTCTAAAGAATCTGTCATATTACATATTTTCCAATAAATTATCTAGAATGTGCGTTTGGTTGCACTAAGAAGACCCAAGAGAATAGTCGTAACCCAATCAAGGATCAGCCAACCTATTTGTGGGCCTAGGTGTTCAAGGGAAATCAACAGAGATGAATTACAGTGATGTTACAGGGTGCTGTAATTTAGAAGGAAAGACAGATTATAACTCAGTCTCAGCACTGCAGTGCCCTCTGTAAGCACGCTCAACATTTTTTACTATCACTGGTAAACTCAGTCACCCTCCAGGTTATGACAACTGTCAACAGTCTGCCTTCGTCAGTAATATCAGACAAATCTGTTATTGAGGGACAGCCTGAATGACCCCATGTACTATAGGGTGTTGGTTCAAAGTAACCCTAAACTATGGTCTAGGGTGAAATATTTCCAAGCTCAGGCTGACCCTCAAAAACTAGCGGTTGGTCTGTATATCAGCCTAAAAGAGGAACCAGGGCCAAACGGCTACAAATCCAGAAAGGAAAGTAGTCAGGGTAACGCTAACCATCTGTACATGTCATAAAAGTCATGTCATACAGCAGTTGTGTTAAGGTGACACAGAATGTAGTTAGTTACATCTATACAAAATATTGTAAAGTCAACAGGTAATGGAACTGTATAGTAATGCTGACAATCAAATGGATGAGTAAACGTGTTATTTACAGGGGGTTTCATATGTGGACAACTACAAATACCTAGGTGTCTGGTTAGACCGTAAACTCTCCTTCCAGACTCACATTAATCATCTCCAATCCAAAGTTAAATCTAGCATCGGCTTCCTATTTCGCAACAAAGCCTCCTTACATTTTACATTTACATTTTAGTCATTTAGCAGACGCTGTTCATACTGGCCCCCCGTGGGAATCGAACCCACAACCCTGGCGTTGCAAACGCCATGCTCTACCAACTGAGCTACACGGGTCCTTCACTCATGCTGCTAAACATGCCCTCGTAAAACTGACTATCCTACTGATCCTTGACTTCGGCGATGTCATTTACAAAATACAGTGGGGGAAGAAAGTATTTAGTCAGCCACCAATTGTGCAAGTTCTCCCACTTAAAAAGATGAGAGAGGCCTGTAATTTTCATCATAGGTACACATCAACTATGACAGACAAAATGAGAAATAAAAATCCAGAAAATCACATTGTAGGATTTTTAATGAATTTATTTGCAAATTATGGTGGAAAATAAGTATATGGTCAATAACAAAAGTTTCTCAATACTTTGTTATATACCCTTTGTTGGCAATGACACAGGTCAAACATTTTCTGTAAGTCTTCACAAGGTTTTCACACACTGTTGCTGGTATTTTGTCCCATTCCTCCATGCAGATCTCCTCTAGAGCAGTGATGTTTTGGGGCTGTCGCTGGGCAACACAGACTTTCAATTCCCTCCAAAGATTTTCTATGGGGCTGAGATCTGGAGACTAGCTAGGCCACTCCAGGACCTTGAAATGCTTCTTACGAAGCCACTCCTTCATTGCCCAGGCGGTGTGTTTGGGATCATTGTCATGCTGAAAGACCCAGCCACGTTTCATCTTCAATGCCCTTGCTGATGGAAGGAGGTTTTCACTCAAAATCTCACGATACATGGCCCCATTCATTCTTTCCTTTACACGGATCAGTCGTCCTGGTTCCTTTGCAGAAAAACAGCCCCAAAGCATGATGTTTCCACCCCCATGCTTCACAGTAGGTATGGTGTTCTTTGGATGCAACTCAGCATTCTTTGTCCTCCAAACACGACGAGTTGAGTTTTTACCAAAAAGTTATATTTTGGTTTCATCTGACCATATGACATTCTCCCAATCCTCTTCTGGATCATCCAAATGCACTCTAGCAAACTTCAGACGGGCCTGGACATGTACTGGCTTAAGCAGGGGGACTGCAGGATTTGAGTCCATGGCGGCGTAGTGTGTTACTGATGGTAGGCTTTGTTACTTTGGTCCCAGCTCTCTGCAGGTCATTCACTAGGTCCCCCCGTGTGGTTCTGGGATTTTTTTCTCACCGTTCTTGTGATCATTTTGACCCCACGGGGTGAGATCTTGCGTGGAGCCCCAGATCGAGGGAGATTATCAGTGGTCTTGTATGTCTTCCATTTCCTAATAATTGCTCCCACAGTTGATTTCTTCAAACCAAGCTGCTTACCTATTGCAGATTCAGTCTTCCCAGCCTGGTGCAGGTCTACCATTTTGTTTCTGGTGTCCTTTGACAGCTCTTTGGTCTTGGCCATAGTGGAGTTTGGAGTGTGACTGTTTGAGGTTGTGGACAGGTGTCTTTTATACTGATAACAAGTTCAAACAGGTGCCATTAATACAGGTAACGAGTGGAGGACAGAGGAGCCTCTTAAAGAAGAAGTTACAGGTCTGTGAGAGCCAGAAATCTTGCTTGTTTGTAGGTGACCAAATACTTATTTTCCACCATAATTTGCAAATAAATTCATTAAAAATCCTACAATGTGATTTTCTGGAGAAAAAAATTCTCAATTTGTCTGTCATAGTTGACGTGTACCTATGATGAAAATTACAGGCCTCTCTCATCTTTTTAAGTGGGAGAACTTGCACAATTGGTGGCTGACTAAATACTTTTTTTCCCCACTGTAGCTTCCAACACTCTACTCAGCAAATTGGATGTAGTCTATCACAGTGCCATCCGTTTTGTCACCAAAGCCCCATATACTACCCACCATTGTGACCTGTACGCTCTCGTTGGCTGACCCTCACTACATATTTGTCGCCAAACCCTCTGGCTCCAGGTCATCTATAAATCACTTCTAGGCAAATCCCCGCCTTATCTTAGCTCATTGGTCACCATAGCAACACCCACCCGTAGTATGCGTTCCAGCAGGTATATCTCACTGGTCATCCCCAAAGCCAACACCTCCTTTGGTCACCATTCCTTCCAGTTCTCTGCTGCAAATGACTGGAACGAACTGCAAAAATCTCTTAAGCTGGAGACACTCATCTCCCTCACTATGTTTAAGCATCAGTTGTCAGAGCAGCTTACCGATCACTGCACCTGTACACAGCCCATCTGTAATTAGCCCACCCAACTACCTCATCCCCATAATGTTATTTATTTTGCTCATTTGCACCCCAGTATCTCTATTTGCACATCATCTTCTGCACATCTATCACTCCAGTGTTAATACCAAATTATAAATTGTAATTATTTTGCACTATGGCCCATTTATTGCCCTACCTCCATAACTTACTACATTTGCACACACTGTATATAGATTTTCTAATGTGTTATTGACTGTACGTTTTGTTTATTCCATATGTAACTCTGTGTTGTTGTTGTTTTTACCGCACTGCTTTGCTTTATCTTGGCCAGGTCGCAGTTGTAAATGAGAACTTGTTCTCAACTGGCTTACCTGGTTAAATAAAGGTGAAATAAAAATAAATAAAAATACTTAAAAGATACAAAACGGTGGTCAACTGCTACAGGAAGTCAACATTGTTCATTTGTTTTTGAATTTACAAAAAAATATATATATATATATGTCATCCCTTGTAAGTCAAAACTCCCAAAGCAAAGTGGGATTTGGACACATGCTGAAGGGTTGGCGTCTGTACGACCCTTGACCTGCCATTGCTTTCCTTCTGCGCCCGAGTGCGCTGTTCGAGCAATGCATCACCCAACATCCCTCAAGATTCTCCTCCCCCATCCACACTCAGTGGACAGTACCAACAGTCTTCTGTTGCCACAGCAAAAAGCAGAAAGACACAGCTCCTTTCATGAGCAAGAGGTGTGACTGGTGGTTGGTGAGCTTGTGACTGGTGGTTGGTGAGCTGCTTGAGGAAGAGGCCAGCTCAGTTTACTAATTCTGTAGATGAGGTCACTGGAACTTTGTAGCCTATATGGCCAGAAGGGAATTGTCTGACTATATGACAGTGGGTGGATTGAATGAGGTCATTTCTATGTAAAAGGACTCATGAGCACCAACATGTGAAGCTCATTTGGGTGTCAAATGAAAACTAAGAGTCTATATTGTTGAGAAATGAAGGCATGCATACATCCAGTTGAAGTCAGAAGTTTACATACACTTAGGTTGGAGTCATTAAAACTTGTTTTTCAACCACTACACACATTTCTTGTTAAAAAAATATAGTTTTGGCAAGTCGGTTAGGACATCTACATTTTTCCAACAATTGTTTACAGACAGATTATTTCACTTATAATTCACTATCACACAATTCCAGTGGGTCAGAAGTTTACATACACTAAGTTGACTGTGCCTTTAAACAGCTTGGAAAATTCCAGAAAATGATGTCATTGCTTTAGAAGCTTCTGATAGGCTAATTGACATCATTTGAGTCAATCGGAGGTGTACCTGTGGATGTATTTCAAGGCCTACCTTCAAACTCAGTGCCTCTATGCTTGACATCATGGGAAAATCTAAAGAAATCAGCCAAGACCTCAGAAAAAGAATTGTAGACCTCCACAAGTCTAATTCATCCTTGGGAGCAATTTCCAAATGCCTGAAGGTACCACGTTCATCTGTACAAACAATAGTATTCAAGTATAAACACCATGGGACCACGCAGCCGTCATACCGCTCAGGAAGGAGACGCGTTCTGTCTCCTAGAGATGAACATACTTTGATGCGAAAAGTGCAAAATAGCTCGATTTTGGTCTCATCTGACCACAACACTTTCACCCAGTTCTCCTCTGAATCATTCAGATGTTCATTGGCAAAGTTCAGATGGCCCTGTATATGTGCTTTCTTGAGCAGGGGGACCTTGTGGGCGCTGCAGGATTTCAGTCCTTCACGGCGTAGTGTGTTACCAATTGTTTTCTTGGTGACTATGGTCCCAGCTGCCTTGAGATCATTGACAAGATCCTCCCGTGTAGTTCTGGGCTGATTCCTCACCGTTCTCATGATCATTGCAACTCCATGAGGTGAGATCTTGCATGGAGCCCCAGGCCGAGGGAGATTTACAGTCTTTTGTGTTTCTTCCATTTGCGAATAATCGCACCAACTGTTGTCACCTTCTCAACAAGCTGCTTGGCAATGGTCTTGTAGCCCATTCCAGCCTTGTGTAGGTCTACAATCTTGTCCCTGACATCCTTGGAGAGCTCTTTGGTCTTGGCCATGGTGGAGAGTTTGGAATCTGATTGATTGATTGCTTCTGTGGACAGGTGTCTTTTATACAGGTAACAAGCTGAGATTATTAGGAGCACTCCCTTTAAGAGTGTGCTCCTAATCTCAGCTCGTTACCTGTATAAAAGACACCTGGGAGCCAGAAATCTTTCTGATTGAGAGGGGGTCAAATACTTATTTCCCTCATTAAAATGCAAATCAATTTATAAAATTTTTGACATGCGTTTTTCTGGATTTTTCTGTTGTTATTCTGTCTCTCACTGTTCAAATAAACCTACCATTAAAATTATAGACTGATCATTTCTTTGTCAGTGGGCAAACGTACAAAATCAGCAGGGAATCAAATACTTTTTTCCCCTCACTGTATGTTTTTATTTTCTATAAATTTGCAAAATTTTCTATATAATTAGTGTGTAGATTGATGAGGGAAAAAACTATGTAATCAACTTTAGAATAAGGCTATAACGTAACAAAATGTGGAAAAAGTCAAGGGGTCTGAATACTTTCCGAATGCACTGTATATTAAACTGTATTTTTGTCATGTAATACTGTGTGGAAAAGAGCCATGTATGTGAAATGTATTTAGCAAAATACACTGTATATACAGAAGTACGTGGACACCCCTTCAAATTAGTGGCTTCGGCCATTTCAGCCACACCCGTTGCTGACAGGTGTATAAAATCAAGCACACAGCCATGCTATCTCCATAGCCAAACACTGGCAATAGCATGGCCTTACTAAAGAGCTCAGTGACACAACGTGGAACCGTCATAGGACGCCACCTTTCCAACAAGTCAGTTCGTCAAATGTCTGCCCTGCTAGATCTGCTCCAGTCAACTGTAAGTAATGTTATTGTGAAGTGGAAACGTCTAGGAGCATCAATGGCTCAGTCGCAGAAGTGGTAGGCCACACAAGCTCACAGAACGGGACCACTGAGTACTGAGGAACGTAAAAAATCGTCTGTCCTCGGTTGCATCACTCACTACAGAGCTCCAAACTGCCTCTGGAAGCAACGTCAGCACAATAGCTGTTCGTCGGGAGCTCAATAAAATGGGTTTCCATCGCGGAGCAGCCGCACACAAGCATAAGATCACAACGTCAAGAGTCGGCTGGAGTGGTGTAAAGCTCGCTGCCATTGGACTCTGGAGCAGTGGAAACTCGTTCTCTGGAGTGATGAATCACACTTCACTATCTGGCAGTCCAACAGAGAAATCTGGGTTTGTCGGATGCCAGGAGAACGCTACCTGCCCCAATGCATAGTGCCAACTATAAAGTTTGGTGGAGGATGAATAATGGTCTGGGGCGGTTTCTCATGGTTTGGGCTAGGCCCCTTAGTTCCAGTGAAGGGACATTTTAACACTACAGCATACAATGACATTCGAGACGATTCTGTTCTTCCAACTTTGTGGCAACAGTTTGGGGAAGGCCCTTTCCTGTTTCAGAATGACAATGCCCCTGTGCACAAAGCGAGGTCCATACAAAAATGTTTTGTCGAGATCGGTGTGGAAGAACTTGACTGGCCTGCACAGAGCCCTGACCTCAACCCCATCGAACACGTTTGGGATTAATTGGAACACCGAATGCGAGCCAGGCCTAATCGCCCAACATCAGTGCCCGACCTCACTAATGCTCTTGTGGCTGAATGGAAGCAAGTGGAAAGCCTTCCCAGAAGAGTGGAGGCTGTTATAGCAGCAAAGGTGGGGGGGGATCAACTCCATTTTAATGCCCATGATTGTGGAATGAGATGTTCGACGAGCCGGTGTCAACATATGTTTTGGGGGGGGAATCATAGTAGCCACAAACCACAGTTGGGTTCACAAGTTTGGACAGTACAGTAAAGAAAAGTAGAGCACACTAGAGTTGAGTACACTATAACGTACTGAACTCTGCTGTACTCTACTGTGCTGTGCTGCACAGTACTTCGATTTCCAAACTTGTGAAACATAGACGTCTATGATTTGGTTCAGATTTGGTCCGGTCCAACCAACTTTGCATCAGTAAATTTGTTTTTGTACAATTTTCTGTGTAAATTGTTAAAAGTAGTCCTTGTGCATAGAGTTGCATGGTTTATTAAACTTTGAAATCAAATGGATTTTATTTCACATACATTTTAAGTGAGAAATCGGAGTCTCCATTTCCGTGCATTTGCCCATGACACATTCAGTCAACTACCTCTCTGATGAGATAAAGGGTCATGAAAAAGCCGATACAGCATATTGGTGAGTTGCTGAAGAAAGAAGCACCATCTGATAGAGTACATATTCATCCATTAACACTAAATGCGGCGAGACAAACCAACAACCACCTGCAAAACAAATGGAGGTTCAGGTGTAACAAAACACTAAGTCGTCTGCTGCTGCTGCTTCATTTGCATAAAACATTACGGACCTCGCAGTTGTCAAATCAAGACTTGAAGAGTGATTGCTGATAAACTAGACTGTTGAAAGCCCTCGCATTAAAATGACTTGTCTCAAACTGAGAAAGTTATCAAGAGCAGAGAAAGAGAGAGGGAGAGAGTAAGAAAGGGGGAGAGAGTGAGAAAGAAAAACGGGGAGAGACAGATGGAGTCCATAAAAAGAAAAAATGATTTGAACAACTTGGATGAGACATACAGGCATACATTAAGTACAGAAAGGGTTGTCTGAGCGCAGTGTTAAGTCATCTTTCCTTGGCATGAGAGGAAACGTTAAAAGGGGATCAGAGAGTAGCAGTGCAGTACAAGGCAGAACAAACACAGTGGAGCCAGCCGGCCCGGTACTTCCAACACTGACCTTGACCTGACCATCTCAGCCTACAGAGAGACCACATGCACAACACTCAGAGGCAACTTATCTCCTCAGACGGGTGTCCTTGTGTTTGCCGTTCAGTATTTATTATAACCCCCCTCCCTCTCTCTCTCCAACTACGGATCTAGGAGCACAGAGACTGAACACACAGATGAGAGATCTAAAAGGGCAAACACAGAAACAGAAGTAAAAGCAGAGATGAGGAATATTTAAAAAGGCAAAAGCAGGAACAGTCTGTGCAGCTACCATATCCTCAAAGTCCCACTCCCCCACTTATCAGCTGTGACTGTCTGCATTAAACATTTGCTCAGCTTGCCTCTCCATAGCACTGACCACTGAACAGAAATGAGAGGCTTGCTATAGCCCATCTAGAGAGAGGCAATGCCGTTCAACTCAAACACATCACTGACAAGCAGATTAAAACAATATCTGAACAAGGCACCTACATTATTGATGGCAGCCCTTTTTTCGCATTAAGTGTTGGCGAAGTCACTTCAGAATTCATCAGGCACTCCGATGATGTCATCTATCTAGGCTACTGTAGGTTCTACACAACACAACCAATCTGACTGCGAGATTTGGCATCATGCATTTTCACATACAAGATTGAAAGATTCATTGGTTAGAGAGCGGACAAGGAAAGATCACGTCATGGCCATAGCAGCAAATCCACAACAGTGGGTTGTCATGGTCAAGCTCATTCGAAACAAGTGGACATACAAACACACTCCTTTGAAGTATAACCTATTGTACATCATATGGTAATTTTTAGCAAGGCACTTTTATCCAAGCGACTAACAGTAACCACATTCAATAGGCCTACAGTATGTGGCCTATGCAGGAGTCAAACCGACCACAACCCTGGTGTTACCAGCATGCTCAAACCCACCTTGCCATTGGAACCACATACTATAGCCTTTCATACAATTCTATCAGACTTAGATTTTACAAGCGATCAAAATGAAGCGGTCTTCCTCATGTGCATAATAACACATTGAATTATGAACAAGGGAAGAGAACAAAGCTGACTATGACATTTCACTGCTGTCCAGCAGAATCTGTACTAAAGTTCACGACAGCCAGTGAGTAGTTTCAGCCACTGGGTGTATTTCACTCTCTCAGACACATGGCTCTCATCTACACAATTGCTTTGAACCAAGAGGACATATTTTCTATAGCCAGGGCATCCTCCCTTTAAGATTGACAACACCAAGTGGGGTAATATGGACAGAATACCCCTCAAACCCCAGCCCAACTCTGCTAGAAGAATACTCCCAAAAATCTAGGCAAAAGGGCACAAACGGTTGGCTGAAGAGAAACCTTTCCTCCAATTCAGCAGTTTTCCACCCAGTAACCCACCTCAGAAATAGCCTTGTAAATGTTGACACCCTAGACTTCATATTTGGTAGCACATACTCAGGAGGTGGCCAACTACAAGAAACGTCTGACCTCTGTGATTGCCAACAAGGATTTTGCCACCAAGTACTAAATCATGTTTTGTAGAGGGGTCAAATACTTATTTCCCTCATTTAAAATGCAAATCAATTTATAACATTTTTGACATGCGTTTTTCTGGATTTTTTTGTTGTTATTCTGTCTCTCACTGTTCAAATAAACCTACCATTAAAATTATAGACTGATCATTTCTTTGTCATTTACATTTTTACATTTTAGTCATTTAGCAGACGCTCTTATCCAGAGCGACTTACAGGAGCATTTAGGGTTAAGTGCCTTGCTTAAGGGCACATCGACAGATTTTTCACCTAGTCGGCTCGGGGATTAGAACCAGTGACCTTTCGGTTACTGGCACAACGCTCTTACCCACTAAGCTACCTGATTTTGTACGTTTGTCAGTGGGCAAACGTACAAAATCAACAGGGGATCAAATACTTTTTTCCCTCACTGTAGAAAGAGGAGTGGGAGGCCCCTGTGCACAACTGAGCAAGAGGACAAATACATTAGTGTCTAGTTTGAGAAACAGACGCCTCACAGGTCCTCAACTGGCAGCTTCATTAAATAGTACCCGCAAAACACCAGTCTCAACAGTGAAGAGGCGACTCTGGGATGCTGACCTTCTAGGCAGAGTTGCAAAGAAAAACTCATATCTCAGACTGGCCAATAAAAATAAAAGATGAAGATGGGCAGTCTGAGATATGGCTTTTTCATTGCATTGCTGTGTGCTCGATTTTAAAGATACACCTGTCAGCAACGGGTGTGGCTGAAATAGCCAAATCCAATAATTTGAAGGGGTGTCCACACACTTTTGTATATATAGTGTATGTGTACAATACAATGTAATTTTATGTGATTTCATTTGAAGTGAGTGCTATGGGGCAATAGCCATTTACAGTGAGCGCCGAAGGTATTGGGACTGTGACACATTTGTTGTTTTGGCTCTGTACTCCAATATTTTGGATTTGCAATGATACAATGACTATGAGGTTAAAGCGCAGACTGTCAGCTTTAATTTGCTTGCATACATACATACACACTACATGACCAAAAGTATGTAGACACCTGCTCGTCGTACATCTCATTCCAAAATCATGGTTATTAATATTGAGTTGGTCCCCCCCTTTGCTGCTATAACAGCCTCCACTCTTCTGGGAAGGCTTTCCACTAGATGTTGGAACATTGCTGTGGGGACTTGCTACCATTCAGCCACAAGCCTTAGTGAGGTCGGGCACTAACGTTGCGTGATTAGGCCTGGCTCACAGTCGGCGTTCCAATTCATCCCGAAGGTGTTCGATGGAGTTGAGTTCAGGGCTCTGTGCAGGCCAGTCAAGTTCTTCAACACCGATCTCGACAAACCATTTCTGTATGGACCTCACTTTGTGAACGGGGGCATTGTCATGCTGAAACAGGAAAGGGCCTTCCCCAAACTGTTGCCACAAAGTTGGAAGCACAGAATTGTCTAGAATGTCATTGTATGCTGTAGCGTTAAGATTTCCCTTCACTGGTACTAAGGGGCCTAGCCCAAACCATGAAAAACAGCCCCAGACCATTACTCCTCCTCCACCAAACATTACAGTTGGCACTATGCATTGGGGCAGGTAGCGTTCTCCTGGCATCTGCCAAACCCAGATTTGTCCGTTGGACTGCCAGAGGGTGAAGCGTGATTCATCACTCCAGAGAACGCATTTTCCACTGCTCCAGAGTCCAATGGCGGTGAGCTTTACACCACTCCAGCTTACGCTTTGCATTGCGCATGGTGATCTTAGGCTTGTTTGCGGCTGCTCTGCCATGGAAACCCATTTCTTGAAGCTCCCGACGAACAGTTATTGTGCTGACGTTGCTTCCAGAGGTAGTTTGGAACTCTGTAGTGAGTGTTGCAACTGAGGACAGACTATTTATGCACTTCAGCACTCGCGGTCCCGTTCTTTGAGCTTGTGTGGCCTACCACTTCGCAGCTGAGCCGTTGTTGCTCCTAGACCTTTCCACTTCACAATAACAGCACTTAAAGTTGATCGGGGCAGCTCTAGCAGGGCAGAAACTTTACAAACTGACTTGTTGCATGGAGCCCCAGGCCGAGGGATATTTACAGTCTTTTGTGTTTCTTCCATTTGCGAATAATCGCACCAACTGTTGTCACCTTCTCACCAAGCTGCTTGGCGATGGTCTTGTAGCCCATTCCAGCCTTGTGTAGGTCTACAATCTTGTCCCTGACATCCTTGGAGAGCTCTTTGGTAGCCAAGCATGGACAATCTCAAGAGACCTTAATGTTATCAAGAAGTTCAAGGCCCATGCCACTCTAGCCAACCTCCCTGGACATGGCCGCAAGAGAAAACTTGATGGAATATTGCAGCAAAGGATTGTTCGAATGGTGGATAAAAATCCTCGATCAACTGCCACACAGATTCAAACTGACCTTCAGACACAAGGTACGACAGTTTCAACTCGCTCCATCCGTCGCCAACTCAATAAAACAGGGTTATATGGTAGGAGACCCAGGAGGACCCCACTGCTGAGAGAGAGACATAAGAAAGCCCGACTGCAATTTGCCAAAACACACCTGAACATGCCAAAATACTTCTGGGAGAAAGTCCTGTGGACAGATGAGACCAAATTAGAGCTTTTTGGTAAAGCACACTATCTCTATGTTTACAGAAAACAAAATTAAGCCTTCAAAAAAAAAAAACACATTCCCTACAGTCAAACATGGAGGTTCAGTGATGTTTTGGGATTGCTTTGCTGCATCTGGCACTGAACGTGTGCATGGCATCATGAAATCAGGAGAATACGAAGGCATTTTGGAGCGCAATGTCAGACTCAGTGTCAGAAAGCGGTGTCTCCGTCGAAGGTCATGGGTCTTCCAGCAGGACAATGACCCCAAACACACTTCAAAAAGCACCCAGGAATGGTATAAGACAAAACGCTGGACTATTCTGAAGTGGCCAGCAAGGAGTCCATCTCGAAATCCCATTGAAAACTTGTGGAGAGATAGGAAAACAGCAGTTGGGAGAAAGCACTCTTCAAATCTGGGAGAACTAGACAAGTTTGCACAAGAGAAGTGGGCCAAACTGCCAGCACAGAGGCGCAGGAAGCTTATCGATGGCTATAGGAAGCGCTTGATTGTAGTTATTTGTAGTTATGTGCTACCAAATATTAAGTCTAGGGTGTCAATTTTGTCGATTTCTGTTTATTTTCTGACTTAAAATCGATATATTAAGTTCTTAATAAAAAACAAAGGTTCTGTAATATTAACAGTGAAATAAAGAACTGTGGAGACCAAACAACTTATTTTTAGGGAAACTTATGAGTTACTTGAAAAAAGTGCAAGGGTGCCAATATTTTTGGCCACTGTGGTCTGCGGTTTTGAGGCAGGTTGGACGTACTGACAAATTCTCTAAAACAACGTTAGCGGCGGATTATGGTAGAGAAATTAACATTAAATAAATAATACCTTTGAAGACTTTCTGGTAGACGTTTTCTAAGACCCCTTTTCTATGGGTTTAACAAGAAATCAGAGCAATTGCTTATTCCTAATTTTTTGGATGGAAAATGTATATATATATATATATATATATATATATATATATATATATATGCCTTAATTTCTCAAAAATATAGACTGTTCGCTTTCATTTGACACCCAATTTGATATGCTCCTATCACTTGGAAGTGCTATAGATTGGAGAAGAGATGTGTGTTGGATGGAAAGATGTGTGTAGGCCTGCACAGCTCATTAGAATCACAAAAGGAAAATCCACAATAACGTGATTGGTGTACAAATAAGAATAAACATGAAGCCCATTTCTCTAACACAAGGGAAATCATGCATACATACAGGGATATTGAGCAGCAGCAAACAAGCTGTTCTGATCTAGAACGAACCCAGAATTCCTGATCAGCCCACAGACATGAAAAAACATGACTGTATAAACACCTGGAAATTGTTTCAGTACTAGTGTTCAAAGGAGGACATTTTCACATGGCATAGTGGTAGAGTAAGTAACATTCCAGGGACCTGGGCTTGTGCAAGGACCACAAGTTGACAAACACTGTACTAGTCTGTTATTGAAATCCAAAAGGTTCGTTCCACCTCAAAAACCACAAGAAAGAGGATTGACACCCGCCATCTCAGATTGTTCTGAAATCGTTTCTGTAGTTAGTAACAGACACTATTAGCATTCCTGAAACATTATTTTGTTTAAATATAATTTGATCTCGGAAAAACATAGAGAACTGATACTGTATACTGGATGTTGGGTGGGATTGGCATGGGGTGTGAGGGGTCCATTGGTGGCTTTTGACAATTTTTTGGGGATTCCCATGTCTTACTCATTGGTAGGAAGAAATTTGGTCCAAATCGGATGTTGGGTACTATATTTATTGAATATTACCTGAATCCTATACATTAAAATGACAATTTTGGGCACAATCAATGCTTAATTTCTCAGAGATAAAATAAAATGTCAACACAATAAATGTTTCAGGAATGCCAGTGTTACCCGTTTCTAACTACAGAAACAATTCCTGAACAATCTGAGAAGGTGGGTGTCATGGCTTGCAAATGACATGGAACAACGCAAAAGGTTAAAAAAAAACACATCCTTTTCTCAATCATCCCACCAGGATGTTTGAAAGGTATTGCTACGTTTTAGGACACTGAAATAATCTGCTCTATAAATTGCAGAGAGGCCCAGGAGCAACAGTTGTATTACTGTGGATAAAACGCTGAGTTGTGTGTGAACAACTGCAACAATGTTTTCCAAGTTAGCCCATATTTCATCGAATCAAAACATCCGTCTCCAAATAAGAACGGTTTTATTTACCAGGACTCCTTCCTTCCTGTCCTTATACACCAAACATACATAACTGTAGCCATATCTGGCTGGACCACCAGGCGCGGATTTCATGAGGTAAGTGTAGACAGAGACAGACAGTACTGCTAAGATGCAGCTGGACTGATATAAACACAGGGTTCAATTCAAGTTCGCAGCATTTCATTTTTCATGCAGTAGGCTTTTTTCCAATGGCCCAAAAAACTCTCAGGATGATTTTGGGGTAGTGTAAAAACCTGCAACTACCAGTTAAGACTCCACTCACAGATAGATGGTACTCATTTTCAGAATAAGAAGCACGTATGTGTGTGTTGTCCGTAAACAAAGAAGTACATAAACCCAGCTATGGCGTGTGTTCCACACTGCCTAACGCAAACACAGCCTGAGGAGGAGATGTCACAGATAAGCCACTCTTCCCAGAAGCCCCTTAATGGCATGACATAGCTAAAGTTACAGGTCAGAGATTAGAGGTTAGGGGTCAGGGGTCTGGCCGTGTCACTGGGCCATGTCCCCAATGGTGGTAACCTGACATGGCTTTAAAGGGGTAATGGGGCATTGACGTGTTGAATTAGCTCTGCATAGGAGTCGCCCTTAAATACAGATCTAGTATCAGATTACCCTACTCCCAATATTAGCCTTTGAGATTAGGCAGGTGAATAATATAACTAACCCTGAATCAGGGGTTAGGGGCAACTTCCACCTTCACAATCAAAATCTGTCTATCAAATGTACAGTATTTAATAATACATTGAAATGGAATTGTCTCCATATTGCTTGAACCTATCAAGTCATTTCAGATCTACAGGAGTACCTTAGCCACAGGGTCGGGCTAGGGGTCGATTTGGAATTCAACAGTAGTTTCGTAGAGCCAATCCAGTTTCTCCAGAGAAAAAGCTTGGGTAACGCCTGGGGTATGTTCACAACAACTAAACAGCTGTGTGGATGTCTAAGATAAGAGATTGATGATAGGTAAATTGTGACTCAGATAAGTGTTTGAAACGTTGCAGATCCTGAACACGCCCACTGGTTAGATCAGCAAGGTTAAACCCTACACCAATTAAGCTGATCAGAACCAGTGAAGACAAAGAAGAACATCAAGACGAAGCAGCCGTTTTACAAATGGGATGCACTGTTGAGCACTACATCCCGAGGGGTTCGTGCTGATTGTACAGAGATTGTGACAGCCGGTTAAATGGCGTCGAAGAGAGAATGAGGGTGAGCTTGAGTCGGTTAAACATGGCGGAAAAAAGGGAGATGATTTGTTAAAGAAGAATGGTAGAAAGTATAAGCAGAGTGAGCTGTACGCCAGATCGAAGACAGGAGGAGAAATGGAAGTGAATGAGGGCTTGGTAGGTATCGGAGTTGGTAGGTGTGGTGAAGTTCTCGGAGTCTGTGACAGTAGGAGTGACGTTTTGGGAAAGAGTGGACCCTTGCCTTTTGGCTGATCCATTTGTGGTTTCAGGGTGGGTGAAATCAGAGTTGGGTGCTGTGGAATCGGTGAGGGTAACCAGATGTGGTCTTGTGATAATTGTTTGTGTTTCTGCTGGTCAAAGGGAGCAGGCGCTCTGGGTTAAATGAATCGGAACAAGAGAGATTAATTGTTTTGCTCTCAAGGGTGCCATTGAGAGGAGTGATTACTGGGGTAAATGTGAAAGTTGACCAACTGAAGGGGAAGATTCCCGGTGATTGCGACGCAGACAGGGTGGCGTGAGTGGTGAAACAGAAGAGTCGTTGTCTGTCCTTTTGAGTTTTGATGTTGAGTCTTTGCCCGTCAAAGTGATATTAGGATATACAGTTGAAGTCGGAAGTTTACATACACTTAGGTTGGAGTCATTAAAACTTGTTTTTCAACCACTCCACAAATGTCTTGTCAACAAACTATAGTTTTGGCAAATCGGTTTGGACATCTACTTTGTACATGACACAAGTCTTTTTACAGACAGATTATTTCACTTATAATTCACTGTATCACAATTCCAGTGGGTCAGAAGTTTACATACACTAAGTTGACTGTGCCTTTAAACAGCTTGGAAAATTCCAGAAAATGATTTTTAGAAGCTTCTGATAGGCTAATTGACATCATTTGAGTCAATTGGAGGTGTACCTGTGGATGTATTTCAAGGCCTACCTTCAAACTCAGTGCCTCTTTGCTTGACATCATGGGAAAATCAAAAGAAATCCAAAAGAAAATTGTAGACCTCCACAAGTCTGGTTAATCCTTGGGAGCAATTTCCAAACCCCTGAAGGTACCACGTTCATCTGTACAAACAATAGTACGCAAGTATAAACACCATGGGACCACACAGCCGTCATACCGCTCAGGAAGGAGACGTGTTCTGTCTCCTAGAGATGAACATACTTTGGTGCGAAAAGTGCAAATCAATCCCAGAACAACAGCAAAGGACCTTGTGAAGATGATGGAGGAAACAGGTACAAAAGTATCTATATCCAGAGTAAAATGAGTCATATCGACATAACCTGAAAGGCCGCTCAGCAAGGAAGAAGCCACTGCTCCAAAACCGCCATAAAAAAGCCAGACTACGGTTTGCATCTGCACATGGGGACAAAGATCATACTTTTTTGAGAAATGTCCTCTGGTCTGATGAAACAAAAATAGAACTGTTTGGCCATAATGACCATCGTTATGTTTGGAGGAAAACAGGGGTTGCTTGCAAGCCGAAGAACACCATCCCAACCGTGAAGCATGGGGGTGGCAGCATCATGCTGTGCGGGTGCTTTTCTGCAGGAGGGGCTGGTGCACTTCACAAAATAGATGGCGTCATGAGGAAGGAAAATTATGTGGATATATTGAAGCAACATCTCAAGACATCAGTCAGGAAGTTAAAGCTTGGACGCAAATGGGTCTTCCAAATGGACAATAACCCCAAGCATACTTCCAAAGTTGTGGCAAAATGGCTTAAGGACAACAAAGTCAAGGTATTGGAGTGGCCATCACAAAGCCCTGACCTCAATCCTATAGAAAATGTGTGGGCAGAACTGAAAAAGCATGTGTACGCAAGGAGGCCTACAAACCTGACTCAGTTACACCAGCTCTGTCAGGAGGAATGGGCCAAAATTCACCCAACTTATTGTGGGAAGCTTGTGGAAGGCTACGCGAAAAGTTTGACCCAAGTTAAACTATTTAAAGGCAATGCTACCAAATACTAATTGAGTATATGTAAACTTCTGACCCACTGGGAATGTGATGAAAGAAATAAAAGCTGAAATAAATAATTCTCTCTACTGTTATTCTGACATTTCACATTCTTAAAATAAAGTGGTGATCCTAATTGACCTAAGACCGGGAATTTTTACTAGGATTAAATGTCAGGAATTGTGAAAAACTGAGTTTAAATGGATTTGGCTAAGGTGTATGTAAACTTCCGACTTCAACTGTATAAGTTATCCCATACGAGCTTTGGTGCCGAATACATTACGTTGCTACAGATGTCAAGCTTATGGGCATGTGGCAGCAGAATGTAGGAGGGAGGTGTGAGAAGTGTACAGAAGGGCATGAGACAAAGGAATGTGTTGCATTGGGGAAAGTAGTGGTATGTGTTAATTGTAGGGGTGCCCATGGGGCTGGGGATCAGAAATATCCAGTGCGAGTGAGGCAGGTTGAGGTTTCCAGGGTTAGAGTAGTGCAGAAGTTGTCGTATGCTGAGGCAGTGAAGAAAGTAGAGGAAGATGGGTCAAGGGGGAGGGATCCTGAGAGGAGTGGTGTGAATAGTAGAGCTGTACCAGTACAGAGGGATAGGCTAACAAGTGAAATATGTTTCAGTAAGATTGGATTTTTAGCATTTAAAGCAATGGTTATCAACTGTACTGCAGGGATGAAATGTAAGTCGCAGAAAATTGAGGTTGTGGTGGCAGCTGCAAAGAGGTATTTTGGTGTGCGAGACTTGATGTCAGAAGAGTAGTCTTCTCGACAAAGCCTGGATATATACAGTACCAGTCAAAAGTTCAGATACCTACTCAATCCAGGGTTTTTATTTATTTGTACTATTTTCTACATTGTAGAATAGTGAAGAAGTCAAAACTATGAAATAACACATATGGAATCATGTAGTAACCAAAAAAGGGTTAAACAAATTTGAGATTTGAGATTCTTCAAAGTAGCCAGTCTTTGTCTTGATGAAAGCTTTGCACACTCTTGGCATTCTCTCAACCAGCTTCATGAGGTAGTCACCTGGAATGCATTTTAATTAACAGGTGTGCCTTGTTAAAAGTTAATTTGTTGAATTTCTTTCCTTCTTAATGCGTTTGAGCCAATCAGTTGTGTTGTGACAAGGCAGGGGTGGTATACAGAAGATAGCCCTATTTGGTAAAAGACCAAGTCCATATTATGGCAAGAACAGCTCAAATAAGCAAAGAGAAATGACAGTCCATCATTACTTTAAGACATGAAGGTCAGTCAATCAGGAAAATTTCAAGAAGTTTGAAAGTTCCACTTGACACCTCCAGGCTGTGTCAAGTGCAGTCGCAAAAACCATCCAGTGATATGATGAAACAGGCTCTCATGAGGACCGCCACAGGAAATGAAGACCCAGAGTTACCTCTGCTGCAGAGGATAAGTTCATTCGTTACCAACCTCAGAAATCACAACCCAAATAAATGCTTCACAGAGTTCAAGTAACAGACATATCAACATCAACTGTTCAGAGGAGACTGTGTGAGTCAGGCCTTCATGGTCGAATTGCTGCAAAGAAACCACTACTAAAGGACACCAATAATAAGAAGAGACTTGCTTGGGCCAAGAAACACGAGCAATGGACATTAGACCGGTGATAATCTGTCGTTTGGTCTGATGAGTCCAAATTTGAGATTTTTGGTTCTAACCGCCATATCTTTGAGACGCAGAGTAGGTGAACAGATGTTCTCCACACGTGTGGTTCTCACTGTGAAGCATGGAGGAGGAGGTGTGATGGTGCTTTGCTGGTGACACTGTATGTGATTTATTTAGAATTCAAGGCACACTTAACTAGCATGGCTACCACAGCATTCTGCAGCAATATGCCATCCCATCTGTTTTGCGCTTAGTGGGACTATCATTTGTTTTTCAACAGGAAAACTACCCAACACACCTCCAGGCAGTGTAAGGGCTATTTGACCAAGAAGGAGAGTGATGGAGTGCTGCATCAGATGACCTGGCCTCCACAATCACCCGACCTCAACCCAATTGAGATGGTTTGGGATGGGTTGGACCGCAGAGTGAAGGAAAAGCAGCCAACAAGTGCTCAGCATATGTAGGAACTCCTTCAAGACTGTTGGAAAAGCATTCCAGGTGAAGCTGGTTGAGAGAATGCCAAGAGTGTGCAAAGCTGTCATCAAGGCAAAGGGTGGCTACTTTGAAGAATATAAAATATATTTGGATTTGTTTAACACTTTTTTGGTTACTACGTGATTCCATGTGTGTTATTTCATAGTGTTGATGTCTTCATTATTATTCTACAATGTAGAAAATATAAAAAACTAGGAAAAACCCTTGAATGAGTAGGTGTCCAAACGTTTGACTGGTACTGTGTATATATATATATATATATATATATATATATATATATATATATATATATATATATATATATATATATATATATATATATATATATATATATATCCAAAACATTACTCTGAATAAAGTAACTTCATTTGTTATTTCTCACAAGCAGTGCACATCCGCAACAAGGCATGATGGTTGTCACCTTTGCGAGGGCGCGCACACACGCCTGGCATTCAAGCCACTCCACCCAAAACCATTGCAATTACTACTACGCGTTTAATGGGTAAATTACACGTGTGCACTCTTTACCATTTCGTCGTCTCCTTCCCCATATTCTTTATTCCCTGGTTCCACCGTCTCGTCGTCTGCCACACTCTTTTCTTCTTCCTTCCCTTCTGTTTTTAGAGTGACGAAGTCTGAAGTATGTTGGTTGTTGAAATAATCGTCATCTTGGTGCACTTCTTCTAAACAGATGTCCATACCTTCTCCCTCAGACAAGGTTTCTGAGCCTGAAGAGGACTGGCTTCTGCTGTCGCTTCCAAAAACATGGAAGTGTTGCTCCTCCATAACGTTATACTCTGCAAACACCCACCACGCCAGTTTCGGTCTATCAATATAAGTCACCGCGTATTATTGGTTAAAATGTTTACCTGCACACCTTTTAAGTCATATTGAGGTTTGAATGCAGCGTGTTGCACAGACACAGTTGAAAAGTTCCATTCAGTGGAAGTTCCAAGGCTACGACACGGACACAGCCGTCTCATCCTTGGCTGCGTGCAATGCTGTTTGTAGCAAAAAGCGCCTGGAGTTGGGTTCATTTCATAACTCTGCCGACCAAAACGGGAATTGATCCGCTGTGCGCCGACAATCTTGTAATAGGAATTCTAAAATTCTAACAGACAGACTGAAATCCACCAGTGGCGTGTATTCATGGTTGCCCCCCAAAAAATACCAATAAAAAAACATACAATAATGTATCTTTCGTCTCTCTGTGTTTCATAATTTTCCTTCAATTCGCAAGAGGCTTAATGTTTCTCACAGGAGAAAGCATCCGAGCGAAACAGCGCCCCTCTGTCTCTCTACGTGTAGGCCATCTATCTGATTCTGTCTGGTCCAAACAAGTATGACATTGTTGCCACCCGTAGCATTGAAGGCAAGCGAAGCAGCGAGCATTTGGCCTCCCTTGATTTAAAAAAAGTATACAAAATTAGGCAATCAGCGTTGAGCTAAACTGTGAATGGTCCTGGACCAACCCCAAAAAAGGGAAGCCAGCTTGCATTTTGGCCTCACTCCTATCAAATCCCATTGAGAGCATACATAATTGACTAAAAAACTTAAATTGTTGCATCTCGTTGTCCTACCTTTTCTTGCAAGCTAGCTAAAATTGGACTTTCCTAAATTAGCCATGGATGGAGACATGGATTTGGACTTGTGGTTTTACATAATTATCCTGTACTGGCCAATGATTATAAAGGCGATTCTGATCCAACCAGTTCAATATGTAGCTAGATGTAGAAGGCTGATGTTAACTTGCTAACGCTGCCCATGAATGGAAGTTTGGCTAGCAAGCAAGCAATTTAGTCAGGTAGCCTAGGACAACAAAAAAATGTAAGCATGTACTGTATGACAGAAAGAGAGGTGGATGGCATTGACATTTCTCTACAAGTAGGGTGAGTCGACATGTTTTTCTACTTGCACAAATAGCACACACACACATAAATCAGAAATCAGAACCATGGACAGCCACATCATACTAAGTTTACATTGATTGAACTAAATTGTTTTTGGTATCTTTTAGTTGTCACTGTATTAGACTAAGCAGAGGTAATTTGATGATGTTGAAGTTGAAATGGTGCTGGAATAGTGGAGGCAGCTCCTGTTTTCTTTGCAACTTGCGGTAACTCTCTGTGGTCCTAAATCAATAGTTGTTTAGTGGTCCGTAAATGTCGGAAACATTAACTTGCTTGCCCATGTTGTAGGTCATGTAACTGTCTGTTACTGTACATGCAATATGCTTTGTGGACTTCAAAGGACAGAGGTTGCTATCCGGTTTTGTGATAAAACAAAGGTGTGGTTGAATTTATTCTGCCACTGTGTCTTTTTATTGTCTCGGCCTTTAGGCCTATAGGCTATATCACTGTCGCAAGGTATATGAATTAACAGGTTATAGCGCAAACAACGCAATTGTCACAACACATACAGTGGGGGGAAAAAGTATTTAGTCAGCCACCAATTGTGCAAGTTCTCCCACTTAAAAAGATGACAGAGGCCTGTAATTTTCATCATAGGTACACGTCAACTATGACAGACAAATTGAGAAAACAAAATCAAGAAAATCACATTGTAGGATTTTTAATGAATTAATTTGCAAATTATGGTGGAAAATAAGTATTTGGTCACCTACAAACAAGCAAGATTTCTGGCTCTCACAGACCTGTAACTTCTTCTTTAAGAGGCTCCTCTGTCCTCCACTCGTTACCTGTATTAATGGCACCTGTTTGAACTTGTTATCAGTATAAAAGACAGCTGTCCACAACCTCAAACAGTCACACTCCAAACTCCACTATGGCCAAGACCAAAGAGCTGTCAAAGGACACCAGAAACAAAATTGTAGACCTGCACCAGGCTGGGAAGACTGAATCTGCAATAGGTAAGCAGCTTGGTTTGAAGAAATCAACTGTGGGAGCAATTATTAGGAAATGGAAGACATACAAGACCACTGATAATCTCCCTCGATCTGGGGCTCCACGCAAGATCTCACCCCGTGGGGTCAAAATGATCACAAGAACGGTGAGCAAAAATCCCAGAACCACACGGGGGGACCTAGTGAATGACCTGCAGAGAGCTGGGACCAAAGTAACAAAGCCTACCATCAGTAACACACTACGCCGCCAGGGACTCAAATCCTGCAGTGCCAGACGTGTCCCCCTGCTTAAGCCAGTACATGTCCAGGCCCGTCTGAAGTTTGCTAGAGTGCATTTGGATGATCCAGAAGAGGATTGGGAGAATGTCATATGGTCAGATTAAACCAAAATAGAACTTTTTGGTAAAAACTCAACTCGTCGTGTTTGGAGGACAAAGAATGCTGAGTTGCATCCAAAGAACACCATTCCTACTGTGAAGCATGGGGGTGGAAACATTATGCTTTGGGGCTGTTTTTCTGCAAAGGGACCAGGACGACTGAGCCGTGTAAAGGAAAGAATGAATGGGGCCATGTATCGTGAGATTTTGAGTGAAAACCTCCTTCCATCAGCAAGGGCATTGAAGATGAAACGTGGCTGGGTCTTTCAGCATGACAATGATCCCAAACACACCACCCGGGCAACGAAGGAGTGGCTTCGTTAAGAAGCATTTCAAGGTCCTGGAGTGGCCTAGCCAGTCTCCAGATCTCAACCCCATAGAAAATCTTTGGAGGGAGTTGAAAGTCTGTGTTGCCCAGCGACAGCCCCAAAACATCACTGCTCTAGAGGAGATCTGCATGGAGGAATGGGCCAAAATACCAGCAACAGTGTGTGAAAACCTTGTGAAGACTTACAGAAAACGTTTGACCTGTGTCATTGCCAACAAAGGGTATATAACAAAGTATTGAGAAACTTTTGTTGTTATTGACCAAATACTTATTTTCCACCATAATTTGCAAATAAATTCATTAAAAATCCTACAATGTGATTTTCTGGATTTTTTTCTTCTCATTTTGTCTGTCATAGTTGACGTGTACCTATGATGAAAATTACAGGCCTCTCTCATCTTTTTAAGGGGGGGGGGGGGGGGGGGGGGGGGGGGGGGGGGGGGGGGGGGGGGGGGGGGGGGGCTTGACTTTTACCCACGCACCGCTACTGACATCCACACTCATCATATTACATTGGTCCCATGTGTGTAACACTAAATACGATGACATAGATTTGTGTGAGCTTTACTCCTGTTGACACCCAGAATTTTCCACAAAGCCACATTTTAGCATGGAACCTTTCTTGCATAGTGGTGCTTTTCCATCTTGACCCCCACACCAGGGTGTCGCCAGTGTTTTATGTTAACATAAGCTCTAGTGTTATTGTTTTTTTACATCAGAAGTGTGACACTAAAGCTGCATTTCCCAAACTGGAGGTCCCGACCTGATTTGAAAATGGGGTTGCGAGAGAAACTTTCTTCCTACAAATGTGGCTCGATCTTTTGAACGGTTTAAGCTACAAAACATTATGGCCCCATCACTGAAAGACAAGACTCTACAATGCCCACAAGCCGTGCAGGACTCATTAGAACATAATGGATAAGACCAGGCACTATATCAGACTGGGGGGAAAACAACATCTTTAATGAGTATGTTCTTTTCTACACAGAAGATCATAAAAAATTATTGCCTGATGATCTTCTGAACTTCGAAAACCTTTCTGATGCATTTCAGTCACTTCCAACCATACTTCCTTCAGATTTAAATACTGTCAAAAGTACTGTCTGACTGATTTGTAATAGATTGTCATAGCTCCATTGAAAATAGTAAACATTGCCCTTTGATTACATAACTTTCTTTTTACATGGTGGGGTCGCAAATGTTTTTTATATCAAAATTGGGTCACGGGCCAAAAAGGTTTGGGAACCCCTGCACTGAAGACTTGTGACTAGCAGAATCACCAACCTCTGCATCATTCAAGACTGTTGCTTTGTGAGAAGGTGTTAGAGTTTAAGTTAGCCATTGGTCTGTAAATGCAAGCTGAAAAGTACCCAGGGCCTTGCCTTGGATCCAAGTCAGAGTAGGTCCGCTGGAGCCATGGCCCCACGAGACACAGGTGCCAGTCCGCTTAGATGGAAACAGAAAAGTCTGAGCCTTTTGTGTAAAACACTGGGGTAATTCTAGTAAAGAAAAACCAAGGCTTTCTGAAGCCTTTGAGGCTTAGTCGTGAGTGTTAACAGCCTAGAATCAGCTACCGTTACAGGTTTGCACCTACACATGCTTATTTTTTTGTTCAAAATTTTTTTTGCTGTAAAAAACTGAATCTATGGCAATATTTAGGATGCTTAAGACAGAAACTTATACTACTGTACACTCTTATATATATATATATATATACAGTGGGGAGAACAAGTATTTGATACACTGCCGATTTTGCAGGTTTTCCTACTTACAAAGCATGTAGAGGTCTGTAATTTTTATCATAGGCACACATCAACTGTGAGAGACGGAATCTAAAATCAAAAATCCAGAAAATCACATTGTATTATTTTTAAGTAATTCATATGCATTTTAATGCATGACATAAGTATTTGATACATCAGAAAAGCAGAACTTAATATTTGGTACAGAAACCTTTGTTTGCAATTACAGAGATCATACTATTCCTGTAGGTCTTGACCAGGTTTGCACACACGGCAGCAGGGATTTTGGCCCACTCCTCCATACAGACCTTCTCCAGATTTCGGGGCTGTCGCTGGGCAATACGGACTGTCAGCTCCCTCCAAAGATTTTCTATTGGGTTCAGGTCTGGAGACTGGCTAGGCCACTCCAGGACCTTGAGATGCTTCTTACGGAGCCACTCCTTAGTTGCCCTGGCTGTGTGTTTCAGGTCGTTGTCATGCTGGAAGACCCAGCTACAACCCATCTTCAATGCTCTTACTGAGGGAAGGAGGTTGTTGGCCAAGATCTCGCGATACATGGCCCCATCCATCCTCCACTCAATACGGTGCAGTCGTCCTGTCCCCTTTGCAGAAAAGCATCCCCAAAGAATGATGTTTCCACCTCCATGCTTCACGGTTGGGATGGTGTTCTTGGGGTTGTACTCATCCTTCTTCTTCCTCCAAACACGGCGAGTGGAGTTTAGACCAAAAAGCTATATTTTTGTCTTATCAGACCACATGACCTTCTCCCATTCCTCCTCTGGATCATCCAGATGGTCATTGGCAAACTTCAGACGGGGCTGGACATGCGCTGGCTTGAGCAGGGGGTCTTGCGTGCACTGCAGGATTTTAATTCATGACGGCGTAGTGTGTTACTAATGAGACTGTGGTCCCAGCTCTCTTCAGGTCATTGACCAGGTCCTGCCGTGTAGTTCTGGACTGATCCCTCACCTTCCTCATGATCATTGATGCCCCACGAGGTGAGATCTTGCATGGAGCCCCAGACCGAGGTTGATTGACCATCATCTTGAACTTCTTCTATTTTCTAATAATTGCGCCAACAGTTGTTGCCTTCTCACCAAGCTGCTTGCCTATTGTCCTGTAGCCCATCCCAGCCTTGTGCAGGTCTACAATCTTTACACAGCTCTCTGGTCTTGGCCATTGTGGAGAGGTTGGAGTCTGTTTGATTGAGTGTGTGGACAGGTGTCTTTTATACAGGTAACGAGTTCAAACAGGTGCAGTTAATACAGGTAATGAGTGGAGAACAGGAGGGCTTCTTAAAGAAAAACTAACAGGTCTGTGAGAGCCGGAATTCTTACTGGTTGGTAGGTGATCAAATACTTATGTCATGCAATAAAATGCAAATTAATTACTTAAAAATCATACAATGTGATTTTCTGGATTTTTGTTTTAGATTCCGTCTCTCACAGTTGAAGTGTACCTATGATAAATATTACAGACCTCTACATGCTTTGTAAGTAGGAAAACCTGCAAAATCGGCAGTGTATCAAATACTTGTTCTCCCCACTGTGTGTGTGTGTATATATATATATACATATATATAAGGTTCCATATAGAACCAAAAAGGGTTATATCGCTTGCTTCAAATATGAAACACCTAAAAGTTCTGTATAGAACCCTTAAAAGGGTTCTTCTTCACTGAACTAAAATTGGTTCCATATAGAACCCTGTATGGTGCCATTTATGAATAATGGCTATTACTAATAAATAGTCATGCTTTTAGCTAAGAATATAATGGGATAAACCATTAAATAATGAAGAAAATAATACCAGCATAGTTTTGAGATTTTATTGTCATTATATGCAAAGATAGTTTGGAAATATACACTGCTGGCCAGGGAAGCACCTCTTTGTTTGAATGATGGCTCATGTCAATCTCGGTACCAACTCTGGCTGACTTCTTTATGGAACAGTACAGTATGGGTTGTTGCCCGGCTGGTTCCTAAGAAGAAGAAAAAAGGAGCAAAAACATGAGTTAATCTTCAGAAATAAGCATGAGTTTATCTGCCAAAGTGAAGACAAAATGCTATGCAGACATACAGTAAAATTATTATGATGTAAAATAACTTACAAGCAGTTGTTAACAGCAGCAGCCAAAATATAAATAAAGTTGGGTTACTGCCTGACTGAGCAAAACATAGTGTGTTAAAAGTAATGTAAGGATTAACTAGGCTATTGACTCACCAATACTTATTATACAAAATGTATTATAAATAATTTAGATACATACCTCCTCTTAGTCAGCCCACTGCCCATCACATGCATTCAACAGAGGTCAGCAACAGTCTTCCAATGGCTCCACACTGAAATACTGAAATAAAAGTACCAATTAGTAAATTGCCAATGCCAGGCTCGGTCCGTAGCTCTATTTAGCATATTCCATAATAAAATGTATGTTTATTTGTAAGAGTTAGAGAGGTGGCTAGCTTGTAAAGTGGTTAAAGACAGGAACAAGGCTACTATCTGGCTAGCTAGCTAGCTTACAAATGGTGCTCATTTTCAATTACAACTATCTATCCAGCATATAGTTTATTATAAGACTGGCTTCATATATTTGTATTAAATAATCAACTTTTTTTACCTTAATAAATTGATAAAGAACCCCTTTTTTTATCTAAGAGTGTATGCTTTTATTAAACACATTATTTCCTCTTGCATCTAGCTAGCATTTAGTTTGCAACAGCAGGTTTGTATGAACCTTGCTGTTTGCCACTCCAACCTCAGCAACAATGTTGCAAAAGACGAATTCGATCTCCCCTTGTCATAGAGAGTTAGCGGTGTTATAGGTCAGCTAGCCATTTTTCGGATCAGATGAAATCATGCAGCAGCATCATTAATATGGGGATAAATGGCAATGCAAAACAGCTGAAACAAATGAAAAGGGAGCTAGTTAGTCATTTTAGAGTTTGATTTGACTGGGTTAAGTTTTGTTAGGGGTTGTTTGCTAAAATCCACATTACACTCTGGGGTAGGGATCAAACCCTCAAGGTTCTTTGCCTTCACTGGGAATATATATAGAGCTTTTTTTAGGAAAGGGTTATTTAATCTTGTCCAAAGAACTAAAAGGTTATATTTAGAACCTCAAATAACCATTTTTCTAAGAGAGTATACTAAATAAAACATTGTTTAAACAACAATGTGCAGAAAGTGTGGTGTCACATAAAACTATTTTCAAAATAATATACCTTCGCCAAGACTTGACCCCATTCCCTGTCATCTGTGAGTGTTCTATGGTCCCGACTCTACCTGCGGAGCTACTGTTCAGGTGATGCTATATGAACAAATCCTAACTACATTGTAGGCCTAAGTACGGTGTCCAGTAGAGGTCGGTGTTTGAAAGCAATTTGTAATCGAAGAAAGTACCGGAACCAGTGGGATCTCGCATTTTGAAACACACGGTTTGGAAAAAAAACTTGATAAAACGAAGCTACTGACGTCATTGATCACGTGATAATGTTACTTTGAAACGAGCATTCCTCATCGGTATATTGTGTCAGACCAGTAGTGCTTTGAAAACTGCATCGGAGCTCCGGTATCAATCGTTCCATCACTAGGTAAATCCTCAGTAGAAATGTGCCTACTATGGCCTTGGTCAAGAGGTCTCACCTTTATGCTAAGAGACTGGGACAAAGTGCACTTTCAATGGGTTGCTACTTCCAACTCCACCCCAGCTATTCCTACTGAATCACTACATTGGTGGCAGGCAGTAGTGGGATAACCCCCCAGTCTCTCAGGCCTGTGTTGGACGTGCTTTTTGTTTAGTTTAATATTGATAAACAACTGAAAAACAGGTCTTATTCATTTGAGGAAGTGAGTAAAATGTGATGTCCAGGGCTTGTTTCTGCAATAATGATTTGCAATCGTTACAGAAGATGGATGCAACTAGCTCCAGAGCCTCTTGAATTGCTTAAACATACTGTAATATTGCCTGTTTAAGCCGGGGGGTGGGAGTGGTCTACTAAGCTACATGGAATTGTTTTAAGAAGGTCATACTAAGAATCATTTTGATATTTGAGTTGGAATTTTAAGACCCATTGAAGTATTTTTAAAAAATTTAAAAAAATATTTGGCCTTAATGCTACAGCATTAGCCTATACAAGTGCATTGAATGACAGATTCACTACATGGAACAACAGATAGTCCCCCAAAAAAATCTAAAGGAAGTTTGTTCTGTAGTGTCTGTCCTATATCTGAGAGATATTAGAAAGATCAGGAAACATTATTTAATTTTTTACATGTATTTAACCCCTTATTTCTGTCACTAAACAGTCTCCATATATATATACTGTACTTCCATTAATTTTGTCAACCGGGGAACCTTCAGACGAGTCTTGAGAGGCCTGTGGGCGTCCTAGAGCAAAACAACCGACATGTACGTGTTCGCGAGAGTCTCACCTTTCCACAGAGGGGAGTTGGCAGGCCTTTGCTTTAGAATGAGATGATTTAGTATTGGGAGTTTGGTGGTTTGTGTGATATTTTCATAAACAAAACAGGTAGGATAGGACAGATACCTTTTTCTAGAAACAGTTCTAAGGCTAATGACTACACCCTTAACCCCCTAAGGTCGATGTCTGCGCCCCTGCGGAAAATTAATTAGCATAATCAAAATATCCCCATAAATCAAAACTAGACATTGAACTGACGTCTGTGCCCATTGGGTAGACTCTTATCATGTGGAAGTACACAGAGCCTAATACCATTTTCTAATACCATTAGTTTCCACGCTAATTATTTCTGCAGGCACTTACACTGCTGAGGCAAAGATCCTGCAATGGCTTGTTGTAATGTACCCCTTTTGGTGCTTAGCAATGATCATAACAACTCAATGATATCATTTAGATTTTACACTTAAAATCCATGTAGTTGTATTTTTTTAAAGCCATAGTATCATTCACAGCATGTATTATGATCATGTTATTTTTTCCATTTACCTGTGATCCCCCCCCTTTCTGAGGAAGTGAAGGGAGAAATGTATTTATCTGTCATATTGAATATGGTGCAATGCTCTTTGGTCTGCTTGTTGACATTTGTGCTATCATGTTGTCCACTAGGGGGTAGTGTCAACCAAGAGAACGATGCAAAATACAGTATGAGTGATAGGGACCAGTTCTGATGGGTGTCAAACTCAATTCCTGGAGGTCCTAGTGTCGGTGGGTTTCGCTCCTCCCTTGTACATGATTGATCAATTAAGGTAATTGATTAGTTAGGATTAGGAACTCCCCTCACCTGGTTGATAGATCTTAATTGGACACGAATTTAAAGAAAATAACAAAAAACAGCAGACACATGGCCCTCCAGGAATTGAGTTTGGCAGAGATCTATCCCTTAGAGCACAATACTTTTGGGTTGAAAAGACGGTCCAGGGGCGGAGCTAGCATGATGGAGTGAACGGCTGTGTGTGAGAGGCTCCTGCAACTTTTTTGCAAAAAAATCTAACCTAAATTACTTTATGGCACTAGTTACAACAAACGTTTCTTTCTAATACAATATTGTAACTTTCTATGTGAAAATGCCGAGTAATAAGCGACCAAAGGACAATAAATCCACATCGGAGGCCTACTCCCCACCAAACAACGAGACAGACATGGCGGAAGGCACAGGTAACAACGTGACACTTACAGAACTTACCCGGGCTTTGGGAAAACTACGTGTTGCTATAGCGGAGGATCTTAAGGCTACTATTGCTGAACTGGACACTAAAATAGAGAGCACCATTCGAACGGTCGCTTCGCAGGGCCAGAATATTGTGGACCTTGAGAAAGCTTCTGAATTCAACGCTGGTAGGATCGACGAGTTAGAGAAGCTATGCACCTCATTGCAGGATAGTGTACAGAGGCTTTCTGTGAAAGTGGTCGACCTGGAGGGCAGATCCAGGCGTCATAACCTTCGCGTTGTGGGTCTGGCAGAAGGGGTGGAGGCGGGCTCTCGCCCCACCGACTTCTTCGCCAAGCTACTGAAGGAAGCAATGGGACCGGATGTTTTGGCTTCAGATCCCTTACTGGACCGTGCACATCGCGCCCTTGTCCCAGTGCCTGGACCGGGCCAGCGTCCTCGCCCAGTGATCATCTGTTGTCACAGTTTCAAGACCAAGGATCTTATCCTGCGCGAGGCTCGAATGAGGGGCAACCTGTTACATAAAGGGCACCCCTTTCGTGTCTATGAGGACTATGCGCCTGATGTGGCAAAGCACCGCGCTGGCTACAGAGATGTCATGACCAAACTCTACAAACTCCATCTTCGCCCAGCCTTGCTCTTCCCTGCAAGACTAAGAATTACCCCGCCTTCTGGGGAGAAGATTTGGCTCTCCTTGGTTTTGGACGCAGAGAAGTTTATCCGGGAATATACGCCAATCCCCCGTACAGGTTAGAGTGCCTTGTCATTGTGTGTTAGGGTCTGCTCATGGACCCGAATCCATACTGTACCATAACGGGTGAAACCGTATTAAACGGTCTCAGCAAGGGCTACCGAACATGTAATACGCCGAGCTGACCAATGGAGGGTGGTCAGAGCTCTCATTTAACGTTAATTTCACTTTCATTCCAACTGGGTTTTGAGCGATGACTGTTTGGGAGGCCTTCCAGGTCGGATCATTGACACTTTCGGATGGATATACTTATATTCCCCCATTTTTTTGTTTTGTTTCGTTATTTATTTTTCAATTCTTACATTATTGCTATTACCATACCATGTATTTATTGCTTTCAGGGGTCTGGGGGTGATGGTTGGGAAGGGGCAGACGCAGACACCTGGATAGCAAGTTGATGCTTTGTGCTGTTCTGCCTTTGTCATAGCCTGGCCCGCTCTCACGATCTGATTCCCACCAGCCCTCCGTGGTGCTTGTGTCTGTGTAGGTGTGCGTACATATAATAATTATTTTGTACTTTATTATTATTTTCTCTTAGCATTTTAGTATTATGTGTATATTTTAAATTAGTATAGATTATTATTCTGGGGTATGAATGTTTGTGTATGTAGATGTGTGTGTATGGATGTATGTGTGTGTATGTATCTGTATATATTTAAGAATATTTATTTTATATGTATATATTTCTGTATGCGTATGTATACATGTGTGTGTGTGTGTGTGGGGGGGGGGGGGGGGTGCACGTGTGTGTATAGGTGTGTGTGTGCGTATATATATTATTATTATTATTATTATATTTTTACTTTATTTATATTTTTTGATTATAAATTTTTTTGATTGGGGGGTACGTTCAATTTATCAAAATCCTTGTTCCCATCTCCTAACCCACAATATGTAACTGTACTGCTGTCTATGTCGGTTACTGATGGTTTATGTTTAGACCGGCATTGCTTAGCAATAGAAGATTGTGATGATACATCATGCTTATCTCAGGGATTGACCCAAGATGAACCTTAAGTGCGCAATATGTTTAAGTTGCAACTTATTCTGTTTAGGTTTATTAGATGCTAATTGAACACTTTAAGCGCGGGAGCCTCCTCAGTTCATATGTTAGTAGAAGTTCTAGGATAGTGAGAGGTGAACGTATAGTTGGGATTTTATTTTTGTTTTACCTCTTGTTCGAGGTCGCGCCGTGCTTTTTTGGCATCGGCCAGACAATGTGTTTGTTATTTTTATTTTCATTTTTTTTTTGTCCTATTTGTGTATGCCTGTTAAATGTGGGTTGGGGGGGGGGGGGGGTAAATGATGGGGAAAGTAGGGGAACAGGGTGGAGAGTAAAGGTGCTTGCGGGGGGGGGGGGGGGGAGGGGTGGGTTGGATACTGCTCGGGTGTAGGTGCTACATATGCTGATCGTGTTGGTTTGGTGCGCTTTCTTAACTTTTTTGTGAGTTACATGTTATGCAGGCCACCATAGGAACTACAAATGAGAGGAGGGCGGGGCTTACATTCACTTTCCTGGAATGTCAAGGGTTTAAAATTAAACAAACCAATTAAGAGAGGCAAGGTCCTAGCCCACTTGAAAGCACTTTCGTCTGATATTATATTTTTGCAAGAAACCCATCTGAAAAACAATTCTCATAACAGACTTAAATGTAAGTGGGTGGGGCAAGTGTATCACTCTAACTTCTCTGCCAAAACGAGAGGCACAGCGATTCTGGTACGGAAAGGAATTCCCTTTCTACATAAAACCACTATTGTGGATAAAGAGGGTCGTAATGTGATCGTAATAGGAGAGATCCACTCTACTAAATATCTATGGGCCAAACATTGATAACCCCTCTTTTTTCAAAAGAGTCCTTGCCCTGATTCCAGATATCTCCCATACTAATCTGATCATTGGAGGGGACCTTAACTGTGTACTAGACCAATATTTGGATAGATCCTCTACCCGGCGAACCCCTACCTCCTATTCAAGCGAATTCTTGAATACCTACATAAAAAATGCAAACATTTGATATATGGAGGATCTCTAACCCTACGGGTAGGGAATACTCCTTTTACTCTCATGTTCACAATGTATATACTCGAATTGACTACTTTCTGGTTGATGCTAAACTACTCCCCTATACCTGTAATGTGAGATATCATGATATTATAATCTCTGACCACAGTCCACTCACCTTCTCCCTGAGATTGGGTGACATCGTACCAAACGAGAGGGTCTGGAGGTTGAATCCTCAGCTCCTCACAGAACCAACATTCTGTGAACATCTTAAAGACCAAATTACATTTTCCTTTGATACCAACGACAACACAGAGACTTCCCCAGCATTATTGTGGGAAACGCTGAAGGCGTATTTGAGAGGCTGTATCGTCTCCTTTCAGACTGCCAGGAGTAGGCAAAACAGAAGAAAATTGGTAGAACTGGAGGGACAAATTCACTTACTGGATAGGGAGAATGCTAGACATCCATCTATGGAGAAACATAAAAAAATTATGTCTTTAAAATTTAAATACAATCAGATCCTCTCGGCTAAAATTGCTAAATCTTTTCTCTATGCCAAGCAAAAATATTTTGAGTTTGGTGACAAACCACACAAATTACTCGCCAGACAACTTCGAAAAAATGTGAGTGACTGTCACGATCGTCGGAGGAAGTGGACCAATGCGCAGCGTGATAAGTGAACATACTTTATTTTAGATTCACCACACGAACAAAACAACAAACGATACGAAACGTGAAGTCCTTGGTTACAATACAAACCATACGGAACAAGATCCCACAACACACTGTGGAAAACAGGCTGCCTAAGTATGGGTCCCAATCAGAGACAACAAGCAACAGCTGATACACGTTGCCTCTGATTGAGAACCACACCGGCCAACATAGAAACAAATGAACTAGATAATAACCCTAGCACACAAAACACATGTAAACAACACACCCTGGCTCAACATAACAGAGTCCCAGAGCCAGGGCGTGACAGTACCCCCCCCCCAAAGGCGCGGACTGCGACCGCGCCAAACATAAACCGAACAGGGGAGGGCCGGGTGGGCATTCCTCCTCGGAGGCGGTTCCGGCTCCGGGCTTGACCCCCACCCTCCAACAAACCCCCCAAAGCGCCCCTGGTCCGGTCTGGCCCTGCTGGCCGGAGCTGGACTGAACACTGGTGGAGCGGATTGCTCTAGCTCCGGAGTGGAGCAGCTGACCGGTGCCTTTGGCTTGGTGCAGAGAGCAGGGACGGGCCGAACCGGGCTGACGAAGCGCACCAATGGCTTGGTGCGGGGAGCAGGAACAGGCCGGACCGGGCTGACGACGCGCACCATTGGCTTGGTGCGGGGAGCAGGAACAGGCCGGACCGGGCTGACGACGCGCACCATTGGCTTGGTGCAGGGAGCAGGAACAGGCCGGACCGGGCTGACGACGCGCACCATTGGCTTGGTGCGGGGAGCAGGGACGGGCCGAACCGGGCTGACGAAGCGCACCACTGGCTTGGTGCGGGGAGCAGGAACATGCCGGACCGGGCTGGCGACGCGCACCACAGGCTCGGTGCGAGGGACAGGAACAAGCCGGACCGTACTGGGGACACACACCACTGGCCCTACGCGGGGATCAGGAACGGACCGGACCGGCAACACACCCCAGTACCTCTCGCCGTGCCTCTACATTCTCCTTCCCCCTGGTGACCAGTGACTCCCGTAACCTGTCGGCCTCCTTTGCCAACCCGCTGAACCACTCTATCCCGGCATCCTGCTGCCCCATCGTCCACGGCGTGAGCCCCCCCTCTGTTCTGGCCATCTCTCCTCCCCGTGGGCCAGGCCTCCATGGCTCTCGCCAGACTCTCGCTCCTCTGCTCCCAAGTCCAGCCTCTCTCCTCCTCCCGCGGCTTGACCCAGTCGAGGTTGATATCCTTTAGAGCCCTCTCTGGCGTTGGCTCCTGGACACGCTGCTTGGTCCAGTTATGGTGGGATCTTCTGTCACGATCGTCGGAGGAAGTGGACCAATGCGCAGCGTGATAAGTGAACATACTTTATTTTAGATTCACCACACGAACAAAACAACAAACGATACGAAACGTGAAGTCCTTGGTTACAATACAAACCATACGGAACAAGATCCCACATCACACTGTGGAAAACAGGCTGCCTAAGTATGGTTCCCAATCAGAGACAACAAGCAACAGCTGATACACGTTGCCTCTGATTGAGAACCACACCAGCCAACATAGAAACAAATGAACTAGATAATAACCCTAGCACACAAAACACATGGAAACAACACACCCTGGCTCAACATAACAGAGTCCCAGAGCCAGGGCGTGACAGTGACCGAATGATTCACAAAGTTAAATCTGCATCTGGGGAATTACTCTCCTCCCCCAAAGACATCAATGACAGATTCCGTCAGTTTTATGAGACTCTATATACATCTAAAGCGGATCCTAACCCCTTAATTATGCAAAACTTTTTGGAGGACTGTAATCTTCCTGCCCTGAACCAGGAAGACTCTAACTTCCTGAATAAGGAAATATCTCTTGAAGAAATTAGAGAAACAATTAAATCTCTAAAGAGTGGCAAGACCCCGGGCCCAGATGGATACCCTGGTGAATTCTATAAAACATTCAGCAACATGCTCTCTCCCTACCTGCACAAAATGTTGGTTCGGGCCAATGAGGATGGTGCTCTCCCATCTACTTTGGATGAGGCGTTTATTACAGTTATACATAAGAAGGGTAAAGATCCGGAAGAGGTAGGGTCATACAGACCAATATCCCTCCTTAATACAGACCAAAAGATTTTAGCAAAACCTCTGGCTAACAGGCTTAGCACTTTAATTGGCAAACTCATTATTCAATCTCAGGCACCTCTTCAACATTATGTATTCTCAGAGGTTACCTAACGTGGACCTTACCGTTATACAGTGGGGAGAACAAGTATTTGATACACTGCCGATTTTTCAGGTTTTCCTACTTACAAAGCATGTAGAGGTCTGTAATTTTTATCATAGGTACACTTCAAAAATCCAGAAAATCACATTGTATGATTTTTAAGTAATTAATTTGAATTTTATTGCATGACATAAGTATTTGATACATCAGAAAAGCAGAACTTAATATTTGGTACAGAAACCTTTGTTTGCAATTACAGAGATCATACATTTCCTGTAGGTCTTGACCAGGTTTGCACACACTGCAGCAGGGATTTTGGCCCACAGACCTTCTCCAGATCCTTCAGGTTTCGGGGCTGTCGCTGGGCAATACGGACTTTCAGCTCCCTCCAAAGATTTTCTATTGGGTTCAGGTCTGGAGACTGGCTAGGCCACTCCAGGACCTTGAGATGCTTCTTACGGAGCCACTCCTTAGTTGCCCTGGCTGTGTGTTTCGGGTCGTTGTCATGCTGGAAGACCCAGCCACGACCCATCTTCAATGCTCTTACTGAGGGAAGGAGGCTGTTGGCCAAGATCTCGCGATACATGGCCCCATCCATCCTCCCCTCAATACGGTGCAGTTATCCTGTCCCCTTTGCAGAAAAGCATCCCCAAAGAATGATGTTTCCACCTCCATAATTCACGGTTGGGATGGTGTTCTTGGGGTTGTACTCATCCTTCTTCTTCCTCCAAACATTGCGAGTGGAGTTTAGACCAAAAAGCTCTATTTTTGTCTCATCAGACCACATGACCTTCTCCCATTCCTCCTCTGGATCATCCAGATGGTCATTGGCAAACTTCAGACGGGCCTGGACATGCGCTGGCTTGAGCAGGGGGACCTTGCGTGCGCTGCAGGATTTTAATCCATGACGGCGTAGTGTGTTACTAATGGTTTTCATTGAGACTGTGGTCCCAGCTCTCTTCAGGTCATTGACCAGGTCCTGCCGTGTAGTTCTGTCCTGATCCCTCACCTACCTCATGATCATTGATGCCCCACGAGGTGAGATCTTGCACGGAGCCCCAGACCGAGGGGGATTGACCGTCATCTTGAACTTCTTCCATTTTCTAATAATTGCACCAACAGTTGTTGCCTTCTCACCAAGCTGCTTGCCTATTGTCCTGTAGCCCATCCCAGCCTTGTGCAGGTCTACAATTTTATCCCTGATGTCCTTACACAGCTCTCTGGTCTTGGCCATTGTGGAGAGGTTGGAGTCTGTTTGATTGAGTGTGTGGACAGGTGTTTTTTATACAGGTAACAAGTTTAAACAGGTGCAGTTAATAGAATTCTTACTGGTTGGTGGGTGATCAAATACTTATGTCATGCAATAAAATGCAAATGAATTACTTAAAATTCATACAATGTGATTTTCTGGATTTTTGATTTTAGATTCCGTCTCTCACAGTTGAAGTGTACCTATGATAAAAATTACAGACCTCTACATGCTTTGTAAGTATGAAAATCTGCAAAATCGGCAGTGTATCAAATACTTGTTCTCCCCACTGTATCGCTTGACGCCGAAAAGGCCTTTGACCAAGTTGAGTGGCCCTATCTATTCAAGGTCCTACAGAAATTTAATATTGGAGATGGGTTCATAAATTGGATCCAGCTTTTATATAGGAACCCCTGTGCGAGAATACTCACTAACCAATCACTGTCGCCCCGATTTAACCTTTACAGAGGGACAAGGCAGGGTTGTGCGCTGTCGCCTATACTCTTCGCCCTAATTATTGAACCTCTCGCTCAAGCGATCAGATCTCATTCAGCAATACACGGCTATAATATTAAAGATACTCTAAATAAGATTTCCCTATACGCAGATGATATTCTCCTCTATGTAACAGAACCCCAAGCTAGTATTCCAGCTATTCTTGAGGTGATTAATTTGTTTGGTACCTTCTCGGGATACAGAATAAATTGGAACAAGAGTGAATTAATGCCCATACGGTTACAAAACACCTCTTCCAGTTAAGTTATCTTCAGAAAAATGTATCTACCTTGGAATTGTAGTTACCAAACAATACTCCTTACTATTTAAAGAGAATTTCCCCTCTCTGATGCAAAATCTCAAGGCAAACATACAATTTTGGAGAACTCTCCCAATTTCTCTGCTCGGAAGAATTAATGCCATTAAAATGGTCTTCCTCCCACAACTGCTCTACCTATACCAGAACATCCCAGTATTCATACCTAAATCCTTTCATAAACAACTGGACTCTATTATTAATCCTTTCATCTGGGATTATAAAACACACAGGATAGGTAAAAAAAAAAAACACCTATGTAAATCCAAGATGGAAGGAGGATTGTCTCTCCCAAATTTTATATTTTACTATTAGGCCACTAACCTCCGCGCTGTTACGTTTTTGCTGGATGACGCACCCCTGCCAGAGTGTCACCCCTTCTCTATTGGTGCTGTGATTTTGTCACCTGTCAATCTGGAGATGTCACTTTACCGTAACAATCCTATTATACATTGCACAGTCCGAATCTGGAAGCAAATTAAAGTCCACTTTGAGTTTAGACCAATATCATTCATGCTCCCTGTTGCCAGGAATCCCTCCTTTGCCCCCTCTAACCTTGATAACACCTTTGAGCGATGGGGAGAGTTGGGGATAAGTACCATAGGGGATTTATATATTGGAGGGACCTTTGCTTCCTTTGAATCGCTGAGGGAAACTTATAACCTTCCCAGAAGTAACTTTTTCAGATACCTACAAATTAGAGAAAATGTTAGAAAACACCTCCCAACATTTGGGAATGCTAAACCTTCCATGTTTGACGGATGCATAAAAATATGCCCCACCTCAGACAAACTGATATCTCGTCTATATGATGCTTTTCAATCTGTTAGCGCACCCTCTACTGATGCCATTAAGGCAAAATGGGAGGAAGAACTAGGGACTGACATTTCGGTGGCAGACTGGGAGGATAGCTTGGAGTATATCCACACCTGCTCCATTAACTCCAGACATCGTCTCATACAATTTAAGGTATTACACAGATTACACTATTCCAAAAAGGGGGGTATAAGTGGGGGGGTTACATCTACCCTTTTTCTTTCTACCTGTCCCTGCTCTGTATGTCTTGTTTTGTAATATTTGTTTTGTGCCCAGAACTCTGGGTCTTGTTGTTCATGTCTGTTCTCTTATGTTTAGATAAGAACTGTACTCGTGTCTTTCATACCTATACACCATTCTTGTGTGTGTTCAATAAAAAATATTTGAACAGAAAAGACGGTCCAAAAACAATGAAATTATGTCTTTCAGACAATTTTGCTCACTTGGGTAAATGCAGTGCATTCGGATAGTATTCAGACCCCTTCCCTTTTTCCACATTTTGTTACATTACAGCCTTATTCTAAAATGGATATATATCTAAAATAAATGGATATATTCTAAAATGGATATATATCCTCATCAATCTACACACAATACCCCATAATGACAAAGCAAAAACAGGGTTGTATAATTTTTTTGCAAATGTATTAAAAATAAAAAACAGAAATACCTTATTTACATAAGTATTCAGACCCTTTGCTATGAGACTCGAAATTGAGCTCAGGTGCATCCTGTTTCCATTGATCATCCTTGAGATGTTTTTTTATTTGCAAACATCTCTAAAAACCTATTTTTGTCATGTCATTATGGGTTATTATGTGTAGATTGATGAGGGGGAAAAAAACTATTTAATCCATTTTAGAATAAGGCTGTAACGTAACAAAATGTGGAAAAAGTCAAGCGGTCTGAATACTTTCCAAATGCACTTTATTAACTTATTTCACAGTTTTGTCTCAGTTCTCTTCTATGTAAACCCATATATGAACAACTTTTTTATTTTTTCTAATTTTCTTTCCAAAATCCGACACAATAATTAGAGTTTAGTACATTTGCTAAATAAACTGTAAGATTGAAAAATATTGGATGCTATTCAGGCCTCTTTTTAGTTGTTTTAATAGCCTTTGAGTTATGAGTGTTGCTTTTACAGTAATCTCCTAAAGATGATCAGTAAATCCTCATATGCATAACATAAGTCCTCACATTTTATTCATTTTTTCTCTTTCCTCATTGGCCAGGGAAGCAAATGTATTTTGGAATCTTATTGTCTTACCATGTTCCCTCCATTTTGAATCACACATTGGTTTTACAGTTTAATCATACTCTCTCCACCATTGAAAAAAATGCAATTACTAACTAACTATAGTCATTAGGAAGATTTCATAAGTTCCATCACAGGTTCCATCATCAATAAGATATGTGAAGATTAACATTATCTCTTAAAAGGCCTCCTGTAGCTCAGTTGGTAGAGCATGGCACTAGCAACGCCAGGGTTGTGGGTTCGATTCCCACGGGGGGCCAGTATGAATAATGTATGCACTCACTAACTAACTCTGGATAAGAGCGTCTACTAAATGACTAAAATTTAAAAAATTTAAAAGCATTGGCATTATGGTGTACACTTCAAAGTGAGCTGTCATAACTATTCAGAAGCTTTTGATATCCTGTACTCAAGAAAGACAAGCAGTTTCTAAAAGAAACAACACAATTATCTTGCTACTGGATCTTTTAATCACCCACACATGACACTGATCTCCAGGTTGATAAGTGCAGTACATGGGTGGGGAATTTAACAAACACACACACTTTGCTAATTTAGCAGAAATCAGTTTAGAAATGAGTTTAGTTTCAATGAGTAACTCAGCGAAGGTCCTCTCTTCTGGTATACAGTATTATTACTTGCTGGTCAGGGACCGGCATTTTTAGATAGGGGTTCAAAATGAACCCTAGACATTTTCATATGCCACTCAGTGATGTAGTGGTAAAAAAATAGGTGGGTAAACTCTGATCGCCGGTCACGGTGAAAAAAGTAACTCTTCCTATACTTTCAATGCATTTTTCTGCAAAAGGTGGGTAAACTGTTCGGCAAAAAAAAAGTGGGTAAACTGTGTTTACTTGCATTTACCCTCCACTACACCACTGTGAGACGTGCCTCTAAATTCAACAATCCAGATCCAACCTGAATTATAACCCAAAATGAGTACATTTACATTATTTAAATCAGTGCTTTCGGGGCAACTTCTGCCACCAACTGACTATGAACATTAGATACAGTAACAAAAGTACAAAAAAAAATATTTGCTGTACAATGACTTACTTCTTTACTTCTCCCCTGTTAGCAAATGCAGCAGTATTTGAGTTTACAATTAAGAGAGTATAAAACACTGTACAGGGAAATACCTGATGTGTGAAAGTTTTGGTTTTCTCAGAACCTTATCAGTTTGTGATCTCCTCTTATATGAAACCTCAGTTTAGTTAGAAGATGACTTACTAATGGAAAGAATGATATGAAAGTAATAACATATCTCCCCTTCTCAACAGACTGAAATCAAGTTTGGGACAAATAGCTGGTCCTACCAAGCAACGACCATCGGTAGGGCATGCTCATGTTTTAGCTTCAAAATACCAAACAAATCAGCCAAAGAATGGCCACACATGAAAACTTGTTCAATCGATTAAACAAAATCAAACATGCATTCTCACAGCACAAGAAACAGATCTATAGTAACAATATCTTAAAGGACACAAAAAGGGAACACCCATGAAGTACAGTGAGTGTCTACAAACAACATAGAAGGCAGGTCGGTATCTATTAACCTCGTCTCCGGTCTCAATTGCTGAGAGATAACCAGCTGGATGACATTTGGTCTCTATTGGTTGGTATTGTAAGTAAGTGAACAATATATAACAGTTGAATAGGTCAACTTCCCTATTTTGGCCTATTTGTGTGTATAGTGTTCATGTTCGGTAGATGACTTTCTGAAACATGCTGACTGAGGTCATGAGTTCCAGTAGGGGTCTCTTCATGCTAATTGAAGCCCGTGAAGTGTGAATGTGCCTCTTCCTGTGTGTGCTGACTGTAACGACAGTTCAGCCTGGAAGAACAGACAGTATACAGTAGCCTACAGTAGGCCAGTGGAGGCTGGTGGGAGGAGCTATAGGAAGACTGGTTCATTGTAATGGCTGGAATGGATTAAATGGAACAGAGTCAAAAGTGGTTTCGATATGTTTGATACCATGCTATTCCATTCCAGCCATTACAATGACCCCTTCCACCTATAGCTCTTCTCACCAGCCGCCACTGCAGTAGGCATATGGGTGTGTGTGTGTGTGTGTGTGTGTTTCATGTTTCAAGTTTTATTAGTCCTATGTAAGGGATGCACATGGTAATCGGCCCTCTGTTTCCTGTAGTCCACAATCAGCTCCTTTGTCTTGCTGACATTGAGGTAGAGGTTGTTGTCTTGGCACCACATTGCCAGGTCACTGACCTCCTCCCTATAGGCTGTCTCATCGTCTTCGGTGATTTGGCCTACCACCGTCGTTTCATCAGCAAACTTAATGATGGCGTTGGAGTCGTGCGCGGCCACACAGTCGTGGGTGAACAGGGAGTTCAGGAGGGGACTAAGCACGCACCCCTGAGGGGCCCCCGTGTTGAGGGTCAGCGTGGCAGATGTGTTGTTGCCTACCCTCACCACCTGGGGGTGGCCCGTCAGGAACTCAAGGATCCAGTTGCAGAGGGAGGTGTCCAGACGCAGGGCTCTGAGCTTGGTGTCGAGCTTGGAGGGAACAACAGTGTTGAATGCTGAACTGTAGTCAAAGAACAGTACTCTCACATAGGGGTTCCTCTTGTCTTGATGTGTTACGTTAGCCTCGGAGAGCGAAAGCACCTGGTCGTCCGGAGCAGTGAGAGTCTTCCTGGATGGCTCGGTATTGTCTGCCTCAAAGCGAGCATAAAATGTGTTAAGCTAGTCTGGGAGGGAGGCGTCGGTGGGAACCACACTGCTGGATTTGCCTTTGTAGTCTTAGATAGTGTTTTGCCACATGCGTCGCGAGACTGAGTTTTCGAACATCAATTCAAGTTTGCATCTTGAATGGATTTCCGCAGCTCGTACCTGCTTGCCTTGTATGCGTCGCACGCCGCAGAATCATCTGGGTTTTTTTCTGCTGCAGTACGGGTTTTAAGCATGGTACAGATATCTCCATTCATCCAGGAATTGTGGTTGGGTTATATCCGGATTGTTATTGTGGGTACAACATCATCAACACATTTCCTAATGAGCAGAAAAAACAAGGAACATTTGGCCAAGTGGGGACATTTCGCCGGTTCCCACAAGGAAAAAGGCAATTTTAGGGTTAGGGTTACAATTAGGGTTAGGGTTAGACTTAGGGTTTGGGGTTAAGGTTGGTTAGGGTTAGGTTAAGCGTTAGGGTTAGGGGAAATAGGATTTTGAATGGGAATCAATTGTTTGGTCCCGACAAGGATAGTAAAACAAACGTGTGTGTGTAAATACAGTGGGGGAAAAAAGTATTTAGTCAGCCACCAATTGTGCAAGTTCTCCCACTTAAAAAGATGAGAGGCCTGTAATTTTCATCATAGGTACACGTCAACTATGACAGACAAATTGAGAAAAAAAATCCAGAAAATCACATTGTAGGATTGTTAATGAATTTATTTGCAAAATATGGTGGAAAATAAGTATTTGGTCACCTACAAACAAGCAAGATTTCTGGCCCTCACAGACCTGTAACTTCTTCTTTAAGAGGCTCCTCTGTCCTCCACTCGTTACCTGTATTAATGGCACCTGTTTGAACTTGTTTTCAGTATAAAAGACACCTGTCCACAACCTCAAACAGTCACACTCCAAACTCCACTATGGCCAAGACCAAAGAGCTGTCAAAGGACACCAGAAACAAAATTGTAGACCTGCACCAGGCTGGGAAGACTGAATCTGCAATAGGTAAGCAGCTTGGTTTGAAGAAATCAACTGTGGGAGCAATTATTAGGAAATGGAAGACATACAAGACCACTGATAATCTCCCTCGATCTGGGGCTCCACGCAAGATCTCACCCCATGGGGTCAAAATGATCACAAGAACGGTGAGCAAAAATCCCAGAACCACACGGGGGGACCTAGTGAATGACCTGCAGAGAGCTGGGACCAAAGTAACAAAGCCTACCATCAGTAACGCACTACGCCGCCAGGGACTCAAATCCTGCAGTGCATGACGTGTCCCCCTGCTTAAGCCAGTACATGTCCAGGCCCGTCTGAAGTTTGCTAGAGTGCATTTGGATGATCCAGAAGAGGATTGGGAGAATGTCATATGGTCAGATGAAACCAAAATATAACTTTTTGGTAAAAACTCAACTCGTCGTGTTTGGAGGACAAAGAATGCTGAGTTGCATCCAAAGAACACCATACCTACTGTGAAGCATGGGGGTGGAAACATGCTTTGGGGCTGTTTTTCTGCAAAGGGACCAGGACGACTGATCCGTGTAAAGGAAAGAATGAATGGGGCCATGTATCGTGAGATTTTGAGTGAAAACCTCCTTCCATCAGCAAGGGCATTGAAGATGAAACGTGGCTGGGACTTTCAGCATGACAATGATCCCAAACACACCGCCCGGGCAACGAAGGAGTGGCTTCGTAAGAAGCATTTCAAGGTCCTGGAGTGGCCTAGCCAGTCTCCAGATCTCAACCCCATAGAAAATCTTTGGAGGGAGTTGAAAGTCCGTGTTGCCCAGCGACAGCCCCAAAACATCACTGCTCTAGAGGAGATTTGCATGGAGGAATGGGCCAAAATACCAGCAACAGTGTGTGAAAACCTTGTGAAGACTTACAGAAAACGTTTGACCTGTGTCATTGCCAACAAAGGGTATATAACAAAGTATTGAGAAACTTTTGTTATTGACCAAATACTTATTTTCCACCATAATTTGCAAATAAATTCATAAAAAATCCTACAATGTGATTTTCTAGATTTTTTTTCTCATTTTGTCTGTCATAGTTGACGTGTTCCTATGATGAAAATTACAGGCCTCTCTCATCTTTTTAAGTGGGAGAACTTGCACAATTGGTGGCTGACTAAATACTTTTTTCCCCCACTGTATATATACAGTGTGTGTGTGTGTGTGTGTGTGTGTGTGTGTGTGTGTGTGTGTCAATTTGTCAACAATTAAAACACTGTACGACAATGATCTTGAAAATCCTGAAAAGGGCTGGTTGAAGAGTCAGTTGAGTCTGTGTTTCATAGGAAGATGCTCTTTCCTGTGTGCCCTCGCCACTTACACAATTTGCAATTGAATTTTACCATTTGTTGGGGCACAGAAGGATAGTTTTACCACGCACAGCAGGCACATGCACAGAGAGGGCTTTAGGGTTGCCTGAGCACCTGCCCTTTTGCCCACCTTTGAGAAAAGTGCCCTTTCAGATTGGTAGCATTATTAATACAATAGCACAAGCAGAATCTACCGGCGCCTAGTGGGAGTATGACTAGTGGCACACTGGCTACTTTATGGTCGTCTCTCAAGTCCGGGACAGGGAAGAGTTCAATTCGACTGTTTTTAAGTAGGCATGTAACGTATATGTTGCAGCAGACCAATCACAGGTAAAGAGTTAAATTGTTACAAAAGCATAGCTAACCGTTAGCTAGCTAACTAGTTAGCTGATTTACATCATCTACATTCGCAATGATCAGCTGATAGCCCTCCCCTATATTCCCTCTCTGTGAGCAGTAAGCTAGCTAGGTAGCTTCAATGCAATACATTCTGGGAGTCCGTTGGGACATTAGGCTGACGTTGGGACTCCCGCATTAGCCCAATGTCCCAAAAGACTCCCAGAATGAGTTGTGTCGAAGCTATAGGCTAGGTAGCTTGCTTAGAGTGGGATATTTTTTGTAGAAAAGAAAGGACTATGCAAAAAAATATATATATGTTGAAATCTGGCTAAGTGAGCAGTAGAGAATTATGACTGTAAGCAATTTGAGTTTTTTTTTCTTCACTTTGAGCACCTGCCCCTGCAAAGGTCTGTGCAAAGATGTGACGCACAGTGCTGTGTTATTACCAAAAACAGTGGGTATTTGTTGTTTTTCAGAGAATTGCGAATACAGTTCCTTGAAAGCAGAGAGAGAACTCGTTAGAAATCCTGAAATAGCTGAAGTTTGGGGTATTATGCATTTCTTTGTCTGAGTCACACTCTGTTCATACCAGTAATTTGTTCTGAATAGAGAAGAGTAGTCAACTCATCCAGTTAGATTCTGTGCTTCGAAAACACTTTAGTATAACAGGTGCACCATACTGTATAATGGGTAAGACTATTGTAAGAATGTGGGAAAGGCAGAAAATACAAAGCTTCAACAAGCATAGATTGAATGAGGATAAATATGATTCAGGATATAAAGCTGTTATGAGGATTGGTATAGTGTTGGTGTACAGCTGTCTTTTATTGGTTGGTTGATTATTTATTTATTGCATGTCATTCAAAGGACTTCTTAACAATGCATTACTTTCTTAATATTTCTTAAATGATTTTATTGTAAAATGTCCTCATCTATCTGGAACAAATGTAAGATAATTTTTAAAATAAAAAAAATAACTCAATCGTAATATATTTCCTTTCTGTCGTTGGAAAAACAAAGAAAGACATTCTGTAAAAATGAAATATTTGTGATAATAGACATGCTTTCTCTTTCTCTGTGGGCTTGCGTGTGTGGGTGGTGAGCACACATGAATGGCTAGCTGCTGTTCATGAAGCCACTTTAAAACCTCACAGAACTTCTTGGCTGTCAGACACAAAACCAGGAAGAGACATCAAATATGGCTATGAATTGGAGCTCTATTCTATGAGACACAAAGGACCAACAATGCATTTTCTGCACAAACCTCTGCCCTATTTCATCTTTGGTAAGTACTTTTCTTATAATTAATTCTGTAAAAGCCTAAAGATTACATCTAAGAAATCTACATTTCCACCATATGGTGTATCCCAACCTCCATTGCCCTATTTACTGTATGTCAATGAGGTTGTTGTAATTGACGTCCTTTTAAGTATTTTCTCATTCTATACTCCTCCACTCAGTATATCTAATTTTGAGTAACCAGGTGTCCCAGGAATGATGACGATCTTCAATTATGTGTTTTGACTAACTGCTGTCTCTATTTTTTAGGTGTTCTCTTTGAATATTTTACCACACTCTCTTCCCCAGGTATGTTTGAACTATTCTTAAATTATGGTTTCCAGACAAAATACTGTTTAAAACAAAACATAAATGCAAAGGCATGCATATATACAGTATATACTGTATATAGTGCATTTATATATATATATATATATATATAGATATATATATATATATATATATATATTTTTATATATATATATATATATATATATATATATATATATATATATATATATATATATATATATATATATATATATATATATATATATATATATATTATATATATATATTTCTATATATATATATATATATATATATATATATATATATATATATATATATATATATACACATACAGTTGAAGTCGGATGTTTACATACACCTTAGCCAACTACATTTAAACTCAGTTTTTCGCAATTCCTGACATTTAATCCTAGTAAAAATTCCCTGTCTTAGGTCAGTTAGGATCACCACTTTATTTTAAGAATGTGGAATGTCAGAATATTAGTAGAGAGAATAATTTATTTCAGCTTTTATTTAATTCATCACATTCCCAGTGGGTCAGAAGTGTACATACACTCAATTGGTATTTGGTAACATTGCCTTTAAATTGTTTAACTTGGGTCAAACGCGTCGGGTAGCCTTCTTCCACAAACTTCCCACAATAAGTTGGGTGAATTTTGGCCCATTCCTCCTGACAGAGCTGGTGTAACTGAGTCAGGTTTGTAGGCCTCCTTGCTCGCACACGGTTTTTCAGTTCTGTACACACATTTTCTATAGGATTGAGGGCTTTGTGATGGCCACTCCAATACCTTGACTTTGTTGTCCTTAAGCCATTTTGCCACAACTTTGGAAGTATGCTTGGGGTCATTGCCCATTTGGAAGACCCATTTGCGACCAAGCTTTAACTTCCTGACTGATGTCTTGAGATGTTGCTTCAATATATCCACATAATTTTCTTTCCTCATGATGCCATCTATTTTGTGAAGTGCACCAGCCCCTCCTGCAGCAAAGCACCCCCACAGCATGATGCTGCCACCCCCGTGCTTCACGGTTGAGATGGTGTTCTTCGGCTTGCAAGCATTCCCCTTTTTCCTCCAAACATAACAATGGTCATTATGGCCAAACAGTTCTATTTTTGTTTCATCAGACCAGAGCACATTTCTCCAAAAAGTACGATCTTTGTCCCCATGTGCAGTTGCAAACCGTAGTCTGGCTTTTTTATGGCGGTTTTGGAGCAGTGGCTTCTTCCTTGCTGAGCGGCCTTTCAGGTTATGTCGATATAGGACTCGTTTTACTGTGGATATAGATACTTTTGTACCCGTTTCCTCCAGCATCTTCACAAGGTCCTTTGCTGTTGTTCTGGGATTGATTTGCACTTTTCGCACCAAAGTACGTTCATCTCTAGGAGAAAGAACGCGTCTTCTTCCTGAGCGGTATGAAGGCTGCGTGGTCCCATGGTGTTTATACTTGCGTACTATTGTTTGTACAGATGAATGTGGTACCTTCAGGCGTTTGGAAATTGCTCCCAAGGATGAACCAGACTTGTGGAGGTCTACAATTTCTTTTCTCCCATGATGACAAGCAAAGAGGCACTGAGTTTGAACGTAGGCCTTGAAATACATCCACAGGTACACCTCCAATTGACTCAAATGATGTCAATTAGCCTATCAGAAGCTTCTAAAGCCATGACATTATTTTCTAGAATTTTCCAAGCTGTTTAAAGGCACAGTCAACTTAGTGTATGTAAACTTCTGACCCACTGGAATTGTGATACAGTGAATTATAAGTGAAATAATATGTCTGTAAACAATTGTTGGAAAAATTACTTGTCATGCACAAAGTAGATGTCCTAACCGACTTGGCAAAACTATAGGTTGTTAACAAGAAATTTGTGGAGTGGTTGAAAAACGAGTTAATGACTCCAACCTAAGTGTATGTAAACTTCCGACTTCAACTGTGTGTGTGTATATATATATATATATATATATATATATATATATATATATATATATATATATATATATATATATGATTATACTACCAGTCAAAAGTTTGGACACACCTACTCATTCAAAGGTTTTTCTTTATTTGTACTATTTTTTACATTGTAGAATAATAGTGAAGACATCAAAACTATGAAATAACACATATGGAAACATGTAGTAACCAAAAAAGTGTTAAACAAATCAAAATATATGTTATATTTGAGATTCTTCAAATAGCCACCCTTTGCCTTGATGACAGCTTTGCACACTCTTGGCATTCTCTCAACCAGCGTCATGAGGTAGTCACCTGGCATGCATTTCAATTAACAGGTGTGCCTTCTTAAAGTTAATTTGTATGTATGTATATATATATATATATATATATATATATATATATATATATATATGTGTGTATGTGTGTGTGTGTGTGTGTGTGTGTGTGTGTGTGTGTGTGTGTGTATATATACACTACCGTTCAAAAGTTTGGGGTCACTTAGAAATGTCCTTGTTTTCCATGAAAACATACATGAAATGAGTTTGAATAGGAAATATAGCAAAATGAATAGGAAATGTAGTCATTGACAAGGTTAGAAATAATCATTTTTAATATACATTTTTGTCAAAGAATCCTCCATTTGCAGTAATTACAGCCTTGCAGACCTTTGGCATTCTAGTTGTCAATTTCTTCAGGTAATCTGAAGAGATTTCACCCATGCTTCCTAAAGCACCTCACACAAGTTGGATTGGCTTGATGGGCACTTCTTACATACCATACGGTCAAGCTGCTCCCACAACAGCTCAATAGGGTTGAGATCCGGTGACTGTGCTGGCCACTCCATTATAGACAGAATACCAGCTGACTGCTTCCTCCCTAAATAGTTATTGCATAGTTTGGAGCTGTGCTTTGGGTCATTGTCCTGTTGTATGAGGAAATTGGCTCCAATCAAGTGCCATCCACAGGGTATGGCATGGCGTTGCAAAATGGAGTGATAGCCTTCCTTCTTCAAGATCCCTTTTACCCTGTACAAATCTCCCACTTTACCACCACCAAAGCACCCCCAGACCATCACATTGCCTCCACCATGCTTGACAGATGGCATCAAGCACTCCTCCAGCATCCTTTCATTTGGTCTGCATCTCACAAATGTTCTTCTTTGTGATCCGAATACCTCAAACTTCGATTTGTCTGTCCATAACACTTTTTACCAATCTTCATCTGTCCTGTGTCAGTGTTCTTTTGCCCATCTTAATCTTTTCTTTTTATTGGCCAGTCTGAGATATGGCTTTTTCTTTGCAACTCTGCCTAGAAGGTCAGCATCCCGGAGTCGCCTCTTCACAGTTGACATTGTTTGGTGGGTACTACTTAATGAAGCTACCAGTTGACGACCTGTGAGGCATCTGTTTCTCAAACTAGAAACTAATGTTTTTGTCCTCTTGCTCAGTTGTGCACCGAGGCCTCCCACTCCTCTTTCTATTCTGGTAGTTTCCGCTGTTCTGTGAAGGGAGTAGTACACAGCGTTGTACAAGATCTTTAGTTTCTTGGCAAGTTCTCGCATGGAATAGCCTTCATTTCTCAGAACAAGAATAGACTGACAAGTTTCATGAGAAAGTTATTTGTTTCTGGCCATTTTGAGCCTGTAATCAAACCCACAATTGCTGATGCTCCAGATACTCAACTAGTCTCAAGAAGGCCAGTTTTATTGCTTCTTTAATCAGCACGGCAATTTCCAGCTGTGCTAACATCATTGCAAAAGGGTTTTCTAATGATCAATTAGCCTTTTAAAATGATAAACTTGGATTAGCAAACACAACGTGCCGTTGGAACACAGGACTGATGGTTGCTGATAATGGGCCTCTGTACGCCTACAGTGAGGGAAAAAAGTATCTGATCCCCTGCTGATTTTGTACGTTTGCCCACTGACAAAGAAATTATCAGTCTATAATTTTAATGGTAGGTTTATTTGAACAGTGAGGGACAGAATAACAACAACAAAAAATCCAGAAAAATGCATGGCAAAAATATTATAAATTCATTTGCATTTTAATGAGGGAAATAAGTATTTGACCCCCTCTCAATCAGAAAGATTTCTGGCTCCCAGGTGTCTTTTATACAGGTAACGAGCTGAGATTAGGTGCACACTCTTAAAGGGAGTGCTCCTAATCTCAGCTTGTTACCTGTATAAAATACACCTGTCCACAGAAGCAATCAATCAATCAGATTCCAAACTCTCCACCATGGCCAAGACCAAAGAGCTCTCCAAGGATGTCAGGGATAAGATTGTAGACCTACACAAGGCTGGAATGGGCTACAAGACCATCACCAAGCAGCTTGGTGAGAAGGTGACAACAGTTGGTGCGATTATTCGCAAATGGAAGAAACACAAAATAACTGTCAATCTCCCTCGGCCTGGGGCTCCATGCAAGATCTCACCTCGTGGAGTTGCAATGATCATGAGAACGGTGAGGAATCAGCCCAGAACTACACGAGAGGATCTTGTCAATGATCTCAAGGCAGCTGGGACCATAGTCACCAAGAAAACAATTGGTAACACACTATGCCTTCAAGGACTGAAATCCTGCAGCGCCCGCAAAGTCCCCCTGCTCAAGAAAGCACATATACAGGCCCGTCTGAAGTTTGCCAATGAACATCTGAATGATTCAGAGGAGAACTGGGTGAAAGTGTTGTGGTCAGATGAGACCAAAATCGAGCTCTTTGGCATCAACTCAACTCGTCGTGTTTGGAGGAGGAGGAATGCTGCCTATGACCCCAAGAACACCATCCCCACCGTCAAACGTGGAGGTGGAAACATTATGCTTTGGGGGTGTTTTTCTGCTAAGGGGACAGGACAACTTCACCACATCAAAGGGACGATGGACGGGGCCATGTACCGTCAAATCTTGGGTGAGAACCTCCTTCCCTCAGCCAGGGCATTGAAAATGGGTCGTGGATGGGTATTCCAGCATGACAATGACCCAAAACACACGGCCAAGGCAACAAAGGAGTGGCTCAAGAAGAAGCACATTAAGGTCCTGGAGTGGCCTAGCCAGTCTCCAGACCTTAATCCCATAGAAAATCTGTGGAGGGAGCTGAAGGTTCGAGTTGCCAAACGTCAGCCTCGAAACCTTAATCACTTGGAGAAGATCTGCTAAGAGGAGTGGGACAAAATCCCTTCTGAGATGTGTGCAAACCTGGTGGCCAACTACAAGAAACGTCTGACCTCTGTGATTGCCAACAAGGGTTTTGCCACCAAGTACTAAGACATGTTTTGCAGAGGGGTCGAATACTTATTTCCCTCATTAAAATGCAAATCAATTCATAACATTTTTGACATGCGTTTTTCTGGATTTTTTTTATTGTTATTCTGTCTCTCACTGTTCAAATAAACCTACCATTAAAATTATAGACTGATCATTTCTTTGTCAGTGGGCAAACGTACAAAATCAGCAGGGGATCAAATACTTTTTTCCCTCACTGTGTGTAGATATTCCAAAAAAATTGTTTTTCTTTCGAAAACAAGTCCATTTCTAAGTGACCCCAAACTTTTGTATTCAGACCCTTTGCTATGAGACTCGAAATTTAGCTCAGGTGCATCCTGTTTCCATTGATCATCCTTGAGATGGAGTCTACCTGTGGTAAATTCAATTGATTGGACATGATTTTGAAAGGTACACACCTGTCTTAATAAGGTCCCACAGTTGACAGTGCATGTCAGAGCAAAAACCAAGCCATGAGGTTGAAGGAATTGTCCGTAGAGCTCCGAGACAGGATTGTGTCGAGGCACAGATCTGAGGAAGGGTACCAAAAAATTTCTCAGCATTGAAGGTCCCCAAGAACACAGTGGCCTCCATCATTCTTACATGGAAGAAGTTTGGAACCACCAAGACTCTTCCTAGAGCTGACCGCCAGGCCAAACTGAGCAATCGGGGGAGAAGGGCCTTGGTCAGGGAGGTGACCAAGAACCCGATGGTCACTCTGACAGAGCTCCAGAGTTCCTCTGTGGAGATGGGAGAACCTTCCAGAAGGACAACCATCTTTGCAGCACGTTTTTCATACTGGCCCCCCGTGGGAACCGAACCCACATCCCTGGCGTTGCAAGCGCCATGCTCTACCAACTGAGCTACAGGATGGCTATCAGGCCTTTATGGTAGAGTGGCCAGACAGAAGCCACTCCTCAGTAAAAAGCACCTGACAGCCCGCATGGAGTTTGCCAAAAGGCACCTAAAGGACTCGCAGACCATGAGAAACAAAATTGAACTCCTTGGCCTGAATGCCAAGTGTCACATCTGGAGGAAACTTGGCACCATCCCTACGGTGAAGCATGTGGTGGCAGCATCATGCTGTGGGGATGTTTTTCAGCAGCAGGGACTGGGAGACTAGTCAGGATCGAGGAAAAGATGAACGGAGCAAAGTACAGAGAGATCCTTGATGAAAACCTGCTCCAGAGTGCTCAGGACCTCAGACTGGGGTGAAGGTTCACTTTCCAACAGGACAACGACCCTAAGCACATAGCCAAGACAACACAGGAGTGGCTTCGGGACAAGTCTCTGAATGTCCTTGAGTGGCCCAGCCAGAGCCCGGACTTGAACCCGATCTAACATCTCTGGAGAGACCTGAAAATAGCTGTGCAGCAACGCTCCCCATCCAACCTGACAGAGCTTGGGAGGATCTGCAGAGAAGAATGGGAGAAACTCCCCAAATACAGGTGTGCCAAGCTTGTAGCGTCATACCAAAGAAGACTCGAGGCTGTAATCGCTGCCAAAGGTCCTTCAACGAAGTACTGAGTAAAAGGTCTGAATATTTATGTAAATGTGGTATTTCCATTTTATATTTTTAATAAATTAGGAAACATTTCTATAAACCTATTTTTGCTTTGTCATTATTGTGTGTAGATTGATGAGGGACAAAAACAATTTAATCAATTTTAGAATAAGGCTGTAACCTAACAAAATGTGGAAAAAGTCAACGGGTCTGAATACTTTCCGAAGGCACTGTTATTATCTGTTATTTGTTCTACGGTCTATTTATGGTGTCACATCATGAAATGGTTTGATACATGATGTATTGATAATACTGTACATTTCAGTGACCTGTAGGTGCAAGAATATCTCTTCACGTTATGGACACTGTGTCACATCCCAAGGTAATGACAGAACAATTCCAACTACTAAGATTTTGTTCAGATGCATTTGAGAGGGTTGATAAGTCTTTGTTGTGACAATCTAGTTGCTCTTTTGAACCTTTCTTTTCAGACGGAGTCCGTGAATTAGTTTGCTTTGTACCTCTGGGCTTAAGTATGATTGCCTGGGAATGTGTGTGGACACCTAGAAAACACACTGTCTACCAAACACACAGATACACACTCATTATAGAACAGTAAGTTGTATCAACAGAATGAAATATAACACAGTAATTTAATGTATCTCTGTGGTTGTATTATATCATTTGATTGTTTGCGTTTAGGGTGCACTGTAGACTAGGCAGAATAGCAAAAAATATACATAATTAATTGAAATAAAATACTAAATTCTATTCAATTTGATATTCTTCACAGGAAAAACTCTTGCAAAATGTATGCAAACATATCAGGGACATCTCAGACTATTAGTCTGTCCAAAAAGCTTAACATGACGGCTCATGTGTTTGACGAGAGTGATCCGAAGAGCTGTACAAAGTCCTTTTTCAGAGGTTCACCTAAAAAATTGGGTATGTTTATGTTAATCATCAATGCATTTATTCACTTCCATTATGTGATAGAAGGATAGCCTATGGGATTACAGCAAGCATAATATGTGACCAGTCCAATTTGTATATTGTTGAATACAAAATATAGTATGACAATGATACGTTATCACATGTTGTCCTAACATTGCAGTTCGATGCGGCCCCCCATCTAATGTACACTTCAATCGCCATTCAAGACAGCTGGATATCCAGGCCTCCTGGAGGAAGGAGGAGAACAAATATATTGCGCTGTACTCTGTGAGATACAAGAACCTGACGAGCGAGTCATGGAAAGAGGTGGGCTTTAAAAGTCAGATCTGAAGGGTACTGTCTGCCTGCAGCTCATATAGAGACACAGGTAACTGCCAAAATAAAGGAAACACTTGAGTAAATGAGCAGGTACTTCCACACAGTTGTGGTTCCTGAGTTGATTAGGCAATTAACATCCCATCATGCTTAGAGTCATGTATAAAAATATCCCAGTTGCCCATTATTATGGCTACCATGGCTAGAAGAATATATCTCAGTGACTTTGAAAGGGGGTCTCAAAGGACCATAGGTGGTTTAAAGGATGTGTGTGTGTGTGTCTGATTTTGGTTTTACTACCCTTGTGGGGACCAGAAGTCCTCACAAGGATAATAAAACAAGGACAATTCGGACAAGCGGGGACATTTCGCCGGTCCCCACAAGGAAAAAGGCTATTTTAGGCTTAGGGGTTAGGTTTAGGGTTACAATTAGGGTTACAGTTAGGGTTATAATTAGGGTTAGGGGTAATGGTTAGAATTAGGGTTAAGAGTTAAGGTTAGGGATAGGATTAGAGTTAGGGTTAAGTTAAGGTTAGGAAAAATAGGATTTTGGGAATCAATTGTTTGGTCCCCACAAGGATAGTAAAACATACAAACGTGTGTGTGTGTGTGTGTGTCTCAGTCACCAGATCGAAACCCAATTGAACCCTTATGGGCACTTGAGACAGCATTTTCCACCACCATCAACAAAACACCAAATTATGGAATTTCTCGTGGTGGTGTTTCCTTTAATTTGGCAGTTACAAATAGATTATAGACTTGAAACAAACTGGCATGAATAGTGAAACTCTTGGGGCCGGTTCCCCGGTCACAAAATAAGACTAGTCCCGAACACAGATTAAGCCTAGTCATTGGAGAATCTCCATTGAAAGTTATTTTCAGTCCAGGATTAGGCCTAATCTTTTTTTGATTAATATGTTGTTGTTGTTTTTTTACCCCTCTTTTTCTCCCCAATTTCGTGGTATCCAATTGGTAGTTACAGTCTTTGTCCCATCGCTGCAACCCCCGTACGGACACGGGAGAGGCGAAGATCGAGAGTCGTGTGTCATCCGAAACACAACCCAACCGAGCCGCACTGCTTCTTGACACAGTGCCTGCTTAACCCGGAAGCCAGCCGCACCAACCTGGCGACCGAGTCAGCGTGCACTGCGTCCGGCCCGCCACAGGGGTCGCTAGTGCGCGATGGGACAAGGACATCTCTGCCGGCCAAACCCTCCCTACCCTGGACGACGCTGGGCCAATTGTGCGCCGCCCCATGGGTCTCCCGGTCGCGGCCGGCAGCGACAGAGCCTGGACTCGAACCAGGATCTCTAGTGGCACAGCTAGCACTGCGATGCAGTGCCTTAGACCACTGTGCCACTCAGGAGGCCGGATTAGGCCTAATCTGTGTCCGGGAAATCAAACCTAGTTGTCCAAGACTGGAGAATATACAACTTTAGACCGTTTTTCTTTCTCAAGGTATACTGACCTAACCTCTCATTTGTGTTCTCTATAGCCACCAGTGCAATCCAAGGATAACAATAGGTGCACTCTGGGTAATCTTAACTCCTCACTGTCCTATGCAGTGCAGATACAGTGTGTGGCCAATTACAAATGTACCCAGTGCCCCTGGAGCAAGTCTTTCACTGTCCCACCTGGTGAGTTTACCTTTTACCTAAAGCGACAATCTAGAAATCTTCTCAATGGTCTTACCAAAATAGTCAATCAATTCTCTATTCTACTGATCTACTAACGTTCAACATCAAATAAGCAAAATGTGTCCATTTTATTTAATATTTTTTAGAACTTAATGATAAGCCTGTCATTGAGATGGTAGAAGATTTTCCACAAACCAAAGGAAGTAGATTAGTGATCATAAAATGGAAGGTAACTTCACCTTACAAAAATACAATGTCAAAATACTACGTTTGTTAGTTAACCTGCATGATTTATAAACATAATATCTACAACAGATGTAGGTATAAAGTAATACAATAGTTTATTGCACTACACTATATGTAATATATATTGTATGAAGCTATGGTTAGGCCTGTAACCTTGCTCCTAAAATGTTCGTTCCAGTTTGCAGCCAGTGAGTTAGTGGAGGGCTACAGTGTGACTGTGGGGAAGGCCTCCGGAGAGGACCCCATTGAGACCTTCAACACCAGCAGGTCCCTACTCAGACTGGCCCTGTCTCACTCAGCCTACCACCTCACCATCACAGCCCTCAACAGGGCTGGGACCTCACCTACAGCACAAAGGACTATACCTCCACTGGACGACAAAGGTAGAAATAGCTATCTACCGTTAACCTCCAATATCGGGATCATACACTCTGGCCATGTTAGGATTTATTAACTATTTTTGCCTGAGCAGTAATATTAGTTCAGTTCAGTTTTTGCATCAGAAATGAATTACTAGTTGCTCTCCTGCTTAACAGTACACTGTTAAAATGAAGTGTTTTGTAACACTAAAACTAGTGGCAGCTGATCTGCCCCCAACGTTAAGACGAAACCTTAACATTGCTGGAGTTTTGAAACACGTGGTTGTAAGGGGTTTTGAGACAGATTTAAGGTGTACTGAAACATTCATCCTAAGGTGTTCTGAAACATGACATGGTGTGTTGTTACACCACGTAATCAAGCGTTGTGCAACACCTTGCAAGAGACTAACCCGTAAAAGGTTAAAAACACTATTATGGTGTTTCAAGTTCTTTTTAGTGCATAATTAGAACCCTTCTCTTTTGCTGTCATTTCCTCTCTCCAAAGCTCCTAAAAACTATTATGGTGTTTTGAATCCTGTCTAGTGCAGAATTAGATCCCTTCTGGATTTTCCAAATACTGTAAATGGGAGTCTTGTTGAGTGAATTCCTTTTCTGTTTCCTTCTTCAATGTAATAACATTTTGTACTCATGTTGTCATTGACACATACTTTCTTGGATTGTTTTGGAGAGTTTTACCTGAATGTTTGGTGTGTTCTTTCCTGTCTGAGTTTCGTGAAGGACCTGAATACAGGGGCAGCGCCCACAAACTTGCCTGTTTTTATAGTTGACCATAGAGTTTGCTAGAGGGCACACCTGACATGAATGCCCTCTCTCCACCTCCATGTCCCAGACTGGGGAAATTCTAAACAGTACGGCAGCACAGTGTTTGAAGTTCACATTTGGCCTTTAATAATCTAAACATTTGTCTTCTGATATGGGGGCCGAAGTTCCTCACGGTAAGTGGGTGAGTGGGTAAAATTCCAAATAAATTTGGCATCTTACTGAATTCAGAATTTAGATTTGAGTGGATTTAACATGGAATGTTTTGACTTAAGTCCATGTTTTATTGAGTCCATGTTAAGTCTACTTATCTCAAGTCTGAATCGGGCCCAATGTGCTGAATGTAACAAGGGTGGTGTTAATACATTTGCGTTTACATCATTAAGCTGTTATGTATGTGTTATGATTATGACCAAAGGTGTCTGACTTTATAGTAAGTACAGCGTCATATGATACAAGGCATTTATGCATGTGTTATAAATGACCAAATGGGTCTGACTTTAAATTAAGTACAGCGTCATGCGATATAGTCTTTATGGATGTGTTATGAATGACAAAAGGTGTCTCACTTCAAACTAAGTATTACAGGACACTACATAAAGTGTCAATAAATAGGTTATTAACGTTCTGCTGATTTATGAAGGTTACTGTAGGGTGTGAGAGGTATTTAAATGGGTTGATGAACCTGAAAAGCTTGTGTGTGTGTGTGTGTGTGTGTGTGTGTGTGTGTGTGTGTGTGTGTGTGTGTGTGTGTGTGTGTGTGTGTGTGTGTGTGTGCGCGCACGTGCCAGAACCAAGATGAAATAGTCCAACCTGAGTCTACCGCACCAGGTATTCCTCTTCTGTTCCCATGCTGGAAACCAGGGCTTGATTATAACATGTTTCAATGGTGCCAACATTTTGTGGCTGATCTTTCAGTGGGGGAGTGGGTAAATGTGTCAAAGACCTGACTGGGCCCAGCACCACGCAGTATGGCTTGTTTTTGTTGTGTTTGTGTACTGAGAAACATGTAACTTGGTTTCAGAAGAAGGACACATTCAATGTATTTAGTTTGGGGGCTTTCATCAAGGTAAGTGTTTCTTGGTGTAATGTAATCCCCAGGCTATTGCACACACAGCACCTACAGTTGAAGTCAGAAGTTTACATACAATTAGGTTGGAGTCATTAAAACTCGTTTTTCAACCACTCCACAAATTTCTTGTTAACAAACTATAGTTTTGGCAAGTCGGTTAGGACATCTACTTTGTGCATGACACAAGTCATTTTTCCAACAATTGTTTACAGACAGATTATTTCACTTATAATTCACTGTATCACAATTCCAGTGGGTCAGAAGTTTACATACACTAAGTTGACTGTGCCTTTAAACAGCTTGGAAAATTCCAGAAAATGATGTCATGGCTTTAGAAGCTTCTGATAGGCTAATTGACATCATTTGAGTCAATTGGAGGTGTACCTGTGGATGTATTTCAAGGCCTACCTTCAAACTCAGTGCCTCTTTGCTTGACATCATGGGAAAATCAAAAGAAATCAGTCAAGACCTCAGAAGAAAATGGTAGACCTCCACAAGTCTGGTTCATCCTTGGAAGCAATTTCCAAACACCTGAAGGTACCACATTCATCTGTACAAACAATAGTATGCAAGTATAAACACCATGGGACCACGCAGCCGTCATACCGCTCAGGAAGGAGACGCGTTCTGTCTCCTAGAGATGAATGTACTTTGGTGCGAAAAGTGCAAATCAATCCCAGAACAACAGCAAAGGACCTTGTGAAGATGCTGGAGGAAACAGGTACAAAAGCATCTATATCCACAGTAAAACGTGTCATATATCGACATAACCTGAAAGGCCGCTCAGCAAGGAAGAAGCCACCGCTCCAAAACCGCCATAAAAAAGCCAGACTACGGTTTGCAACTGCACATGGGGACAAAGATCGTACTTTTTGGAGAAATGTCCTCTGGTCTGATGAAACAAAAATAGAACTGTTTGGCCATAATGACCATTGTTACGTTTGGAGGAAAAAGGGGGTCACTTGCAAGCCGAAGAACACCAGCCCAACCGTGAAGCACGGGGGTGGCAGCATCATGCTGTGGGGGTGCTTTGCTGCAGGGGGGACTGGTGCACTTCACAAAATAGATGGCATCATGAGGAAGGAAAATTATGTGGATATATTGAAGCAACATCTCAAGACATCAGTCAGGAAGTTAAAGCTTGGTCGCAAATGGGTCTTCCAAATGGACAATGACCCCAAGCATACTTCCAAAGTTGTGGCAAAATGGCTTAAGGACAACAAAGTCAAGGTATTGGAGTGGACATCACAAAACCCTGACCTCAATCCTATAGAACATTTGTGGGCAGAACTGAAAAAGCGTGTGCGAGCAAGGAGGCCTACAAACCTGACTCTGTTACACCAGCTCTGTCAGGAGGAATGGGCCAAAATTCACCCAACTTATTGTGGGAAGCTTGTGGAAGGCTACCCGAAAACGTTTGACCCAAGTTAAACAATTTAAAGGCAATGCTACCAAATATTAACCCACTGGGAATGTGATGAAAGAAATAAAAGCTGAAATAAATCATTCTCTCTACTATTATTCTGACATTTCACATTCTTAAAATAAAGTGGTGATCCTAACTGACCTAAGACAGGGCATTTTTACAAGGATTAAATGTCAGGAATTGTGAAAAACTGAGTAAATGTATTTGGCTAAGGTGTATGTAAACTTCCGACTTCAACTGTATAAGCCTGGGATATCAACCATTCAAATTTGGCCTTAGTGGGAGTGACCATAGAATTCTACTTAAAACATTCAAAAATGTATAATTATGGCTAAACCCTGCCCTTTCCCACAATTAATCTTCTTAAAATGTGATTTTAAACCTAACCCTAACTAATGAAGGCAATTTTTGATGCGTTGGTCCACCAGACCTTCCGTACATTTGGGGTGGAAGTGTCTGGGAACAAGATTTGGTGTAATGTGACTAACATGACATCACTTTAGAACGTATGCCATCCTTCAGCACAACATGTCACCCTTTATAAAGCACATGTTTATATCATATTCGACATAGTGGGTTATGTCACATATGGCATTGGTGATTGTCACACAGTCATGCCACATTTATGAACCCATTATAAAGCATGACATACGGTTATAGGTGCTTTGTAACACATTTATGTAGTGCTTATGAAGGCATTATGAAGGCTTTATGAAGCCTTTACTAGCTGAACGTCATTTAAAGCGGGACCAAAATGGTCAATTAATATATTGTCTGAAAATCATCTTCAATCAATATTTACACTATAAACCATTGGCATTTCAAAACCATTTGATTGTATGAGAGACACACAGTCTGCCATTTGTGTTTTGATGCTGCCTTTTACATGCACTGAAACACCAACAATGGTTTTCACAAGACTCTCTTATAAAAAAGAAGAGTCTAAGCCCTGTCTAAACCAGGGGAGGTTCTACTAAGCTATATGGAATTGTTTTAAGAAGGTCATACCAAGGATCATTTTGATTTAGAATTTTAAAACCTCTTGATGTATCCCCCCCTCAATTTTTTTATAAAATATTTTATTTGGCGTTATTGCTATTAGCCCATACAAACACATTGAATAACAGATTCACTATGTGGAACAACAGAAGTGTCTGTCCTATATATGAGAGATATAAGAAAGATCAGGAAACATACACATATATATATATCTATATATTTTTTAAACATGTATTTAACCCCTTATTTTTGGCACTAAACAGTCTCCACATATACACTACCGTTCAAAAGTTTGGGGTCTCTTAGAAATGTCCTTGTTTTCGAAAGAAAAGCAAAAAAATTTGTCCATTAAAATAACATCAAATTGATCAGAAATACAGTGTAGACATTGTTAATGTTGTAAATGGCTATTGTAGCTGGAAACGGCTGATTTTTTATGGAATATCTACATAGGCGTAGAGAGGCCCATTATCAACAACCATCAGTTCTGTGTTCCAATGGCATCTTGTGTTTTTTATTTATTTTTGTTATATATATTTATTTTTTGGGGGGGGGGGGGGGGTGTAGATCATCTTAATATTGCAGATAGATTGTAACTTCCATCAATGTAATTGTCTGCATCACTTCCAATCCCCCATGTTTTTATATATATATATACCATATTTCAGACGCTACAGACGATTTTGTGAGAAGACCGATTTTCAGGATGTCCCATGGTCTGACATACACTGCTCTAGCTCTGTCACCTTTCATCACAGATGCGGAAGTGCGACATTGGCAGATGCGGTGGATTGAGACGCATCCAATGCAAAAAAACAGATACTGTAGCTCTAGCTTAAACTGAAAGATTTGTATGGGGATATTTGTATTATGCTAATTAGATATCGACTCTAGGGGGTTAAAAACACCAATATTCAGATTGAAGAACCACTTTTGTAATTTTAGAATACTTACATTCTGTTTTGAAATACATTCAGAGTATTGTAACACTTACATTGAGTTTACATTCAAACACCCCCCAAACACCATATCTCAGCTTAGGTGCACCACTTTTCATGGTTTCACTACACAATGATGGGGTTTTGAGTCTTTCTATTTTAACAGTGTATGAAATCAGTCTGTTGAAGTGGGACATCTCATAGATATCTCAGATGCAGGAGAAAGGGCCTTGACGTGTTGTTTGGTTTGTCTCTACAGTCTTATATGGGAAGCTGAATGTGACATTCAATGGCAACACGTCCTTCACTGTCTCCTGGGTGGATGACCTGATCAAAACCTACTCCTGCTTCTCAGTGGAGTGGTGGAGGAGAGGAGAGAAAGCTGCCTACAAGTCCTTCTATGAGGATGAGAACAACTATGAAGTCATACAATTGAATGGTAGGGTACATACCTCTCTCCTGTGTTAACATGAAAACAACAGAGGATTCACATATTCAGATACAGCATATTATCATAACCAGAACTACACATTGCATATGTTTAACAGATATAAGCTGCCTACCACAAATCCAGTTTGTCCTGATGAAAGATGTTTCTCTTGTTGTTGTATAAACTATAGAGCCATTAGAGCAGTATAAGAGGTACACCTTCACTCTGCACACGAGGCCAGACAAAGAGCCCTGCAACCTGAAGTTCATCAACAACAGCGAGAGCACCTACGGGAGCGTCCAGGCCTTCTTCACTGAAGGATGTGAGTCTAAAATTAAACTGATATTAAGGCCACACTTCCATTAAAATCAAATCAAATTGTATTTGTCACACGCACCGAATACAACAGGTGTAGACCTTACAGTGAAATGCTTACTTACAAGCCCTTAAGCAACAATGCAATTTTAAGAAAGAATACCAAAACAAAAATACCACAAAAACATTAAATAAAAAAATAAGCTCTCAACCTGCTCCACTACAGCACTGTCGATGAGAATGGGGGCGTGCTCGGTCCTCTTCTTTTTCCTGTAGTCCACAATCATCTCATTTGTCTTGATCACGTTGAGGGAGAGGTTGTTGTCCTGGCACCACACGGCCAGGACCCTGACCTCCTCCCTATAGGCTGTCTCATCGTTGTATGTGATCAGGCCTACCACTGTTGTGTCATCGGCAAACTTAATGATGGTGTTGGAGTCGTGCCTGGTCATGCAGTCATGGGTGAACAGAGAGTATAGGAGGGGACTGAGCACGCACCCCTGAGGGGCCCCCGTGTTGAGGATCAGTGTGGCAGATGTGTTGTTACCTACCCTTACCACCGTGGGGCGGCCCGTCAGGAAGTCCAGGATCCAGTTGCAGAGGGAGGTGTTTAGTCCCAGGGTCCTTAGCTTAGTGATGAGCTTTGAGGGCACTAAGGTGTTGAACGCTGAGCTGTAGTCAATGAATAGCATTCTCACATAGGTGCAATAGAGATTGCATCATCTGTGGATCTGTTGGGGCGGTATGCAAATTGGAGTGGGTCTAGGGTTTCTGGGATAATGGTGTTGATGTGAGCCATGACCAGCCTTTCAAAGCACTTCATGGCTACAGATGTGAGTGCTACGGATCGGTAGTCATTTAGGCAGGTTACCTTTGTGTTCTTGGGCACAGGGACTATGGTGGTCTGCTTGAAACATGTTGGCACTTAACATCTCCTTGGGGTTGTACTAGATTAAACCAGTACTAGAGTAGAACACAAGGGGCATCTCATCATCACACAAACACATACCATAAGCGAAGACACAGGGAGCCACTTCATATACTTACTTACAAGCTGGTTACAGTATAAGTACATGACACCTTAGCACCTGTATGTCTAAATCAATCAACCAACAAACCAATTAATCATAAATGCATTGTGATCAGATTCAGTGTCTTTTCCTCTCAGCCCCTATCAGTGCCCCAGGGAACATCAGCACCAATGTTAGCCAGAGTTCCGTGGTGCTGAAGTGGACGGCTGTCCCTGAGGAGGACAACAGAGGTTTCCTGCTGGGCTACGTCCTCCACTACACAGATAGGCTGCAGGATGGGACAGATGCTGAAACAAGTAAGATTGATTGATGTATTGTTTATTTAGATGTTTACAAACAGGTGCCAAGTTGATGTTGGCCTAAGAGACGTGCAGTGAGTGATTATTCATACAGTAGAATGTGCATAAAGTACAGTGTGAGCAACTTCTGCTTTTTACATGTCTCACATAGAATGTTTTATAGTTTGTGACTAATATCCTATAAATATGTACAGTTCTTTTTTTAAAATAAGTTAAGCCTTCTTGCACACTATCAGATATTCTTACCGCCACGTCTAGTTCCCAAAAGGCTAGAGTTTTAAACGAGAATCGTTGTTTAAGTAGTAACTTCCTTAAAATGATTGTGTGGTGTTACTACTTCTTATTCTGATGCGTCACTGACTTTTTAAACTATTGGTGTTCTCGCTGTAACAGACATCACTGTGGATGCTGCTTCAACCAGCTATGAGTTGGTAGACCTAAAGAACAGTACTGTGTACCGGGTCCAGTTGTCTGCCTTCACTAGTGCAGGAATGGGAGTGAGAAGCTCAGCTGCATACTTTGAAACCAAACCAGGTTTGCTTGTTGATCTATCACCAATGGTTATATTGCAATGAAAATCTCTGATTTCCCACATTTTGAATGCCAGACCAATACTGTCTTCTTTCCCTTCCCAGCATCCCTGACTGTGAGCAGTGTGATAGCAGGGGCCATTGTTGGAGTAACTTTACTATTACTTGTGGTTTATCTCGGCTCTCAGTTGTTAAAAAGGTACAGTCATCATGTTTTTAGGCAAAGGTGCATTTATATCTATTAGTTTTGCTTTGTTCTTAACTGTTGTCCAGTGAAATTCAAGTGATGGAAACCTTGAATGAATTCCATGGCAACATGTATTTTCAGAGCAAAGAAACTACTTTGGCCGAGTATCCCCAATCCAGGTAACAGCAATGCCATCCAGAAAATAGATGGGGTCTGCGATCTGGTAAGAACATTGTATAATGATGCAGGAGAGTTTCATAACATTTTTATAGCATGTCTCAGATCATGCCCTGTTGCTGTTGGTTTTCTTCCGCCTCCGGGACAATAAAGATTGAGTGATTGATTCTCATAGGAACTCCTGGAGCTCATCAACCGACAGAAGGAAGAGGAGGGGGACTCCAACAGTCTACACGTTGTCGACGGAAGAGAAGAAATGTCTCCCGTTAGCAACCTCCATAGCAATGCTGACTCATGTCTGCACTTCAACACAGACTACGAGGAGAGCCAAGGGCCTTCTCTGTCAACCATAGCCACAGACAGTAGAGCTCAAGATCCCACTTCTGACACCATTACATCTATTCCCACAGACATTAGACAGACAGACCCTGTCCTCATCAGTACGGTTGCCCACCAGTGCCAACCGTTGGCCTTTCTGAGTGATTACACCACCATGGAACTCTTCCAACAGGCTATGCCACAGTGTGTTCCAGACACTACGTCATCATCATTGTCATCATTGGAACCCCAGGGTCAGTCAAGCCAGTCAGAGGACACATACTGAGCCAGGGTTAGACTCAGACCAGAGTTAGATTACATCCACCAGACCCAAGGCAGCACCAGTCCAACTCAGAACACTGAGGTGTATACCACGGGTCATTGAGAATGTTTACTGTAGATTCTAGAATCTGCTTTTCTCACTGAGATGCTGTGCAACCATTCTAGGCCTTTCTCTATGTAACAGAGTCATCGGCTGCCATCAGTGTCTCACTGTTGACTAGCATACTCTTAGGTGTTTGAGTGGTTCTGGACCGGTTCCGACTGACATTTTGGTGTACCAAGCGCTCTGTGAACGCCGCAGGGTCCCGTGCCTTATAATGCCGAAAAGCCCCATCTGTCTGCCGTCCCATTTCCACTCTCTAAGCAGAGCTGACTTGAAGTGTCACGTTTCAGACCCGACATTTGCATAGGCAGTGACGTGTCACATTTCTGGCCTATCCAAACAATGAATTGATTATCTCTTCCTCTGAGCCCAGCTTGGGAGACAGCAAATGAACAGTGACAGTCTAACGATACCATCCCTTGTGGTTTCATCTCACTGTGATATTCTCAGAAACCATTTTATTTTATTCTCTGTTTACGTAAACTGGCATAGTGAACCTGTCCAACATCAGAAACATAGGCATACAGGTAACTGCCGGAACAGCTTCAAAGTTCCTTGGCATGGATTCTAGAAGTGTCTGGAACTCTATTGGAGGAATGCAACACCATTCGTCCACGAAAACGCTGGTGGTGGAAAATGCTGTCTCAGACGCCGGTGCTGATACTCCCATAAGTGTTTAATTGTGTTGAGATCTGGTGACACACACCCTTTAAACCCCCTATGCTCCCTTGAGACACCTCTTTCAAAGTCACTTCTTCTAGCCATGGTAGCCAAAATAATAGCCAACTGGGCATTTTATACATGACCCGAAGCATGATAGGATGTTCATTGCTTAATTAAGTCAGGAACCACACCTGCGAGGAAGCACCTGCTTTCAATAAACTTTGAATCTCTCATTTACTCAAGTGTTTCCTTTATTTTGGCAGTTACCTGTAGATACACTATATATACAAAAGTATTTGGACAACCCTTCAAATTAGTGGTTTCGGCCATTTCAGCAACACCCTTTGCATAAAATCGAGCAGACAGCCATGCAATCTCCATAGACAAACATTGGCAGTAGTCTGGCCTTACTGAAGAACTCTGTGACTTTCAACGTGGCACCGTCATAAGATGCCACCTTTCCAACAAGTCCGTTTGTCAAATATCTGCCCTGCTAGAGATGCCCCGGTCAACTTTAAGTGCTGTTATTGTGAAGTGGAAACGTCTAGGAGCAATAACGGCTCAGCCGCGAAGTGGTAGGCCACACAAGCTCACAGAATGGGGCCTCCCGAGTGGCGCAGCGGTCTAAGGCACTGCATCGCAGTGCTTGAGGCGTCACTACAGACCCGGGTTTGATCCCAGGCTGTGGCACAGCCGGCCATGACTGGGAGACCCATGAGGCGGCGCACAATTGGCCCTGTGTCGTCCGGGTTATGGGAGGATTTGGCTGGCCAGGATTTCCTTGTGATCTGCCCGAATGCATAGTGCCAACTGTAAAGTTTAGTGGAGGAGGAATAATGGTCTGGGGCTGTTTTTCATGGTTCGGGCTAGGCCCCTTAGTTCCAGTGAAGGGAAATCTTAACGCTACAGCATACAATGACATTCTAGATGATTCTGTGCTTCCAACTTTGTGGCAACAGTTTGGGTAGGCCCTTTCCAGTTTCAGCATGACAATGCCCCCGTGCACAAAGCTAGGTCCATACAGAATTGGTTTGTCGAGATCGGTGTGAAAGAACTTGACTGGCCTGCACAGAGCCCTGACCTCAACCCCATTGAACACCTTTGGGATGAATTGGAATGCCGACTGCAAGCCAGGCCTAATCACCCAACATCAGTGCCCGACCTCACTAATGCTCTTGTGGCTATATGGAAGCAAGTCCCCACAGCAATGTTCCAACAACTAGTGGAAAGCCTTCCCAGAAGAGTGAAGGCTGTTATAGCAGCAAAGGGTTGGACTAACTCCATATTAATGCCCATGATTTTGGAAAGAGATATTCAACGAACAGGTGTCCACATACTTTTGGTCATGTAGTGTATGTTTGGGGCAAATCCAATACAACACATTACTGAGTACCTCTCTTCATATTTTCAGGCATAGTGGTGGCTGCATCATGTTATGTGTATGCTTGTAATAGTTAAGGACTGGGGAGTTTTTCAGGATAAAAAAGAAACGGAATGGAGCTAAGCACAGGTCAAATCCTAGAGGAAAACCTGGTTCAGTCTGCTTTCCACCAGACACTGGGAGACAAATTAACCTTTCAGCAGGACAATAACCTAAAACACCAAAATAACCAAAAGGCCAAATCCACACTGGAGTTGCTTACCAAGAACACAGTAAATGTTCCTGAGTGGCTGAGTTACCGTTTTGACTTAAATCTATTTGAGAATCTATGGCAAGACCTGAAATGGTTGTCTAGCAATGATCAACAATGAATTTGACAGAGGTTAAAGAATTTTGACAATAATAAATGGGCAAATATTGTACAATCCAGGTGTGCAAAGCTCTTAGAAAGTTACCCAGAAAGACTCACAGCTGTAATCGCTGCCAGGTGGTTCTACAAAGTATTGACTCAGGGGTGTGAATACTTATGTTTATGAGATATTTCTGTATTTCATTTTATTTGCTAAAATTTCAAAAACATGTTTTCACTTTGTCATTATGGGGTATTGTGTGTAGATGGGTGAGAAAATGTTTGAATTCAGGCTATAACGCAACAAAATGTGGAATAAGTCAAGGGGTATGAATTAGGGGTGTAACGATCCATCTACTACATCGATGTATCGATTTATATTCCTATGATCCAACTACATCGATCTGTGCTCGGCGTGTTGGCCTTTTGGACAACATATATCAATCTAACATCGTTTTAAAATGTAATAAATCGATTGTATCGATACTAGGAAATAACCCATTGGATTTAAGCACGTCAGACTTTATATGGATGTTTTTTCTTAGCACTTTTAATGATAAAGGCTTTAAACATTACTCGATTCAGTCTGCCTATCCGTGACGTCATCGCCCCGCGCCAGCAGCAGCGCAAAGGCGCAAAGACAACAAAACATAGCATGGCGGACGACAGAGGAGAAGCCGACGAGCGAGAAATTATCAAGCCACCATTGCGGTCCTTACAAGAAACAGGAATCTAGGAAACTTCACCTGCACTGTCCAGTATCCAGGTATTTATTTCAGTCACACTGGTTGAATTTTTGGCTAAAAGGTTACTGAATCGATTTCAAGTCACTGAATCGTTTCGGATCGTATCGTTCTAAATGAACCAATATCGTCCTTGAATCGTATCGACAACCACGAATCGTGATACAAATCGAATCGTTGTTAAAACGAATCGTTACACCCCTAGTATGAATACTTTCTGAAGGCACTGTATGAATTGATTTATCCAGGGAAGTCATATTGAGATTGACATCTCTTTTTCAAATGCACCCTGGCCAAGAAAAGCAGCAACAAAAAAAAAGCACATACATTTCAGTCATTTAGCAGACGCTCTTATCCAGAGCGATTTACAGTTAGTGAATGCATACATTTTCATACTGGCCCCCGTGGGAATCGAACCCACAACCCTGGCGTTGCAAGCACCATGCTCTACCATCTGAGCTACTTGGGGCCATACACACTGTAAATTGTCATGTACAAACTGTGCAATTGTTTGTCATAAAAATAGTATAGAAAGAGAAGGAGTCATGATTTTAAAAAACTGTCCTGTGCCAGCAGTGCTTCTATTGTGATTAAAATCCTCAATTGTAATAATTATAATTATAGCCCCGTGTAGCTCAGTTGGTAGAGCATGGCGTTTGCAGCGCCAGGGTTGTGGGTTCGATTCCCACGGGGGGCCAGTATGAAAATGCACTAACTGTAAGTCGCTCTGGATAAGAGCGTCTGCTAAATGACTAAAATGTAAAAATGTAATAAAATTGTCAAGTTTCAAGTAATTTTGCCAACAGTTACAGGATGATGGGGCAGCATTGCTAAAAGCACTCTTGGCTAAAAGGGACTCAAATTGCCACTTTCATCATGAGTTTCAAAATAATTGTTTGTGATACAAATGTTAAAAGCATTTCAAACATCCTTCCTCCCAATGAAGTTTCTATGTGAGAATTGCCAGAACAATCTGAGATACCAAAAATATTTTCCACTCCTATGGTGTGGAATTTCCCTTTTGCCAAACTCAGACCTAGACCTTTAGCTTGCCTCACCTCAAACTACTGATTTGAACATTCGATTCTATTTCACACCACATACTTTTTCTTGGTATTTCATACTTCAATGTAACACTAAAGATTACAAACAGATATTGCAGGAAAGAATAGGTGAGGCCCAAAATCTATCTAAGCTATGCGCAACACTGTTTACTCTACACACACATTATACAAAACAACACTTGCAGTGGAAAGTCCCCCATGGTTAAAAAACGTGTCAAAAGTATATGTGCTGTGAAGAACCCCAAGTAAGCTGTCTGCAGATTGTTATCAATTCTAGAGTTTCACAGAGAGTTGCTCTTTAGCGCTGTCAGTGAGAAGTAGGTCAGTGTTCCGAGACAGGCTTGGGGACGTGCAGATATTATGCAACTTATTACAGTGATGATAAGCAGAAAACAAAACGCTGAAGAATACGGTAAAGGACTACAATATGACACAAATACAGTGAACTGCACTTACGATTAGGGCTGGATGTGGAAGTCAGTAACTATACCACAATACCACCTATACTATACCGTCTTCTCACCTTCATAGGTATGGGCTTGCACTCCATCTTCTCTTTATCTCTGCTGCTCTTCATCCTGGTGGACATCTGCCTCCTTTCCATGCTACCATCCCTTGCTTTCTCCCTCTTTTTGTATTTCTTTCCTCTGTAAACGGACAACACAACCATTAATAACCACCAGATTTATGTAGTCCTAGAAGAAAGTATTTTCTGTGCAAATTTCCCAGAGACCACCACAATGCATGGTTGAAGTTCCACACGTGTACCTCAAGTTAAGATTTACACCCTATGGGCTTGGTTGTGGTGGTGTTTGGTGTTGTTGAGTGTTATGTTGAATGGTCCTGTTGTACTACATTGTTTTACTGTACCTCTTTGGTGAGGGAGATCTGGCTTTCCTTCTGGGACTCCTGGAGCGATCCCTGCTTTTCCTTCTGTGGCCCTGAAAATAATTCACACCAACATTTCATATAAATAACTGGGAGTTTTTGTCAATATTGAGAGCTCTCAGACAAGCCTACTGATTTCGTAATTGTGTGTACATAATTTCAGTCCCCATTTTATATAGTGTTTTAGCTGAACAATTTAGCTGGCCTATTTTTATTCCATCAGTCTTGCCACACCCCAATTTAAGATCTGTGTATAACTATAAATACATTAGCAAGGATTCATGCCAGCAAAGCCACTACACAACACTAAACAATACATTAATTTCACTATAACGGTGACAAACGGTGCCCACAAACTGTTAGGGCCTACATAAAGCTGTCCCAACAGCAGTCCCAACACCTTACCACTGCTACACCTGGCTATCAGCGGAGCCTTGTCCGGCAGCAAAACAGTTAATTCAGCCTCATTTACAGCCTTTAAAAAAACCTAGCTGATATGGCTGACTTGCTTAAACACCTATCTTGTGTCTACTAGTTGTTTTAAAAAACATAGCTTGTATTCCCTTCTCTCCATTTGATAGACTATGAATATGACTTTGGGCTAAGCTTTCATCGTTTTACGCATGGCTTTTTCCCAATCAATCAATGAATGTAACGGAGTTCCATCTTTGAAAGTTGTTTGAATAGCCTAAAAACGTAAGGTAGGTAGGGGACTAATAATAAGAGAGAACAAGTTTAAGCTTACTAAGAAATACATTATCCCTGCGGCTGGGATAGGGTACTAGGGGGTAACCCCCCCCCCCCCCCGCTGTAATTCACATTAAGACCACAAGATGTCACCTAAATATTTTTCCAACACTTTCCCTGGCTGCCGCTGCTCTTGCTCAACAAAATATGTCCTCTATGTCATCACAACTTTTTGAGATATTTCATCAAAACGATTTTGTGTTAAGTTGATCAAATTTTTTTTTTATTTGGAAAAAGTTGTAGATGTATTCCAATGAAGTTAGAACTATAATTGTTTTTTAAATATACAAGTAGGAAAGCCTTAAGATAAATAATCCACTTGTTTAGAGAGAAAAATGTAGATAAATTTTTTTGTAAAGTAGTAATATGTTGGATCAAATCAAATCAATCAAATAATGTCACATGCGCCGAATACAACAGGTGTAGACCTTACCGTGAAATGCTTATTTACAAGCCCTTAACCAACAATGCAGTGCTTGAGGCGTCACTACAGCCCCGGGTTCGATCTCAGGCTTGTAAATCGTCCGGGTTAGGGGAGGGTTTGGCCGGCCGGGATTCTCTTGTCCCATCGCACTCTAGCTACTCCTTGTGGCGGGCCGGGCGCCTGCAAGCTGACATTGGTCGCCAGCTGGACAGTGTTTCCTCCGACATATTGGTGTGGCTGGCTTCCGGATTAAGCGAGCAATGTGTCAAGAAGCAGTGCGGCTTGGCAGGGTCGTGTTTCGGAGGACGCATGGCTCTCGACCTTTGCCTCTCCTGAGTCCGTACGGGAGTTGCAGCGATGGGACAAGACTGTAACTACCAATTGGATATCACGAAATTGGGGAGAAAAAAAATAATATATATATATATGCAATGCCTTCGGAAAGTACTCAGACCCCTTGACTTTTTCCACATTGTTACATTACAGCCTTATTCTAAAATGGATTAAATAAATACAAATCCTCAGCAATCTACACACAATACCCCATAATGGCAAAGTGAAAACAGGTTTTTAGACAAAAATAGAAATACCTTATTTACATAACTATTCAGACCCTTTGTTATGAGACTCGAAATTGAGCTCAGGTGCATCCTGTTTCCATTGATCATCCTTGAGATGTTTCTACAACTTTATTGGAGTCCACCTGTAGTAAATTCAATTGATTGGACATGATTTGGAAAGGCACACACCTGTCTATATAAGATCCCACAGTTGACAGTGCATGTCAGAGCAAAAACCAAGCCATGAGGTTGGAGGAATTGTCCGTAGAGCTCCGAGACAGGATTGTGTCGAAGCACAGATCTGGGGAAGGGTACCAAAAAATTTCTGTAGCATTGAAGGTCCCCAAGAATACAGTGGCCTCCATTATTCTAAAAAGAAAGAAGTTTAGAAACACCAAGACTCTTCCTAGAGCTGGGGAGAAGGGCCTTGGTCAGGGAGGCGACCAAGAACCTGATGGTCACTCTGACAGAGCTCTAGAGTTCCTCTTTGGAGATGGGAGAACCTTCCAGAAGGACATCCATCTCTGCAGCACTCAACCAATTAGGCCTTTATGGTAGATTGGCCAGATAGAAGCCACTTCTCAGTAAAAGGCACATGACAGCCCGATTTGGAGTATGCCAAAAGGCACCTAAAGACTCTCGAACCATGATAAACAAGATTCTCTGGTCTGTTGAAACCAAGATTGAACTCTTTGGCACATCTGGAGGAAACCTGGCACCATCCCTACGGTGTTTTTCAGCGACAGGGACTGGGAGACTAGTCAGGATTGAGGAAAAGATTAACAAAGCAAAGTACAGAGAGATCCTTGATGAAAACCTGCTCCAGAGTGCTAAGGACCTCAGACTGGGGTGAAGGTTCACCTTCCAACAGGACAACAACCCTTAGCACACAGCCAAGACAATGCAGGAGTGGCTTCGGGACAAGTCTCAATCTCCTTGAGTGTCCCAGCCAGAGCCCGGACTTGAACCCGATCGAACATCTCTGGAGAGACCTGAAAATAGCTGTGCAGCAACGCTTCCCATCCAACCTGACAGAGCTTGAGAGGATCTGCAGAGAAGAATGGGAGAAACTCCCCAAATACAGGTGTGCCAAGCTTGTAGCGTCATACCCAAGAAGTTTCGATGCTGTAATCGCTGCCAAAGGTGCTTCAACAAAGTACTGAGTAAAGGGTCTGAATACTTATGTAAATGTGATATTTTTTTTCTTCTGTTTTATATAAATTAGCAACAATTTCTAAAAACCTGTTTTTGCTTTGTCATTATGAGGTATTGTGTGTAGATTGATGAGGGGAAAAAAGCTATTTAATCAATTTTAGAATAAGGCTGTAACGTAACAAAATGTGGAAAAAGTCATGCTTTTGGAGTTAGTTGTTAGATATTACTGCACTGTTGGAGATAGAAGCACAAGCATTTCGCTACACCCGCAATAACATCTGCTAAACACATGTATGTGACCAATAAAATTTGATTTGATTTGATATGGACACAAATCAATATCATGATAAATTGAACGATAAGTGTATAACATGAATGTGCACCAGTTACTTTTTTATATTACCCTGAAAACGACTACTTTAAGTGTTGTTGCTATCATTGTCCCATTAGCAATTGTCCATATTAGCTGACTTATTTTATTTCAAAACTTCACAAAGGCTACTTATCGTTATTATCGATATTAGTAAATCCTTGATAAATGGTCGTTTCGGTCGGTATTGAACATTTTCCGTTTATCGTCCCAGCTTAATGCACACCCTTTAAGGTGAGGTGCAGACTAACAAAATAACATAAAACTATACACATTTAGGCTTGAATGCCTTAACTCAGGGTCATGACTAAAGACTTCACCACAGATAGAAATGTCCTGTTTTATTTAATTTACAAAAGCCTTCAGGCTTATCTCAAAATAAAATATTTTGGAAACCACAGACTGCAGATCTGGAGCGGCTGCGGCTCCTCTGCCTGGCTCTGGAGCGCGAGAGTCTCTTGTGGACGCCCCGAGAGCTGTGGGTCTCGCTGACCTTGGGCCGCGACCTCTGAGAGAGTCTGCTTCTGGAGACGAGAAAGCAAGAAGGGGAGAATTTATGTTATTAGACCAAATCAAGTTAACTTTATTTGCCTGTGAGAGGAATTCTCAATCCCGGACCGTACCTGTGCCTGGAACGGGACCGATTCTTCCTCGTTCTCGAGCAGGAGCGAGACCACGACCTTGTTCTGGATCTCCTGGACGGTCAGGAGCGACTGGACAAGCATTTCTTCACTTCCTCTGAAAGAAGAAGTGCTTGGTCAGACTAATCATACCCTCAGACTAATCTCAGTCTGAGAAAGACATCATGTGAAGTTGAAACATTCTCCATGTATCTATCCCTATACTTGTATTTCCATCTGTAGTAAAGCCTAAGCATTTTATTATTACAGAATATCTGCCTTACTTTTCTCCAACGCTGTGCCTTCAAATATGTCAAATTTAGGAATATTTTTTGTTGGGAACTAATTTTGACACAAAAAAAACGAGGATCCGTGCGGATGACAGAGAGTGAGCTGACTGTGGTTGGCCTCTGTCCTGGCTCTACTATGATGGTGGCGATGGTGGACTGGCCTCTCTGACCCTCTTCATCACGTTCTCCAGCTCCTTGGCTGCAGCCTGAGGGGTCAGCTCTTGGGGCTTCACAATGGCGTTGTTGGAATGGTTAAATCCTGACCAAAAACACGTTCGATCCTGTTAATGCACAACTCGGACAGCATCACAACACAACTTCGTGAGCATCACATCACCGTCCCAGAAAGAAAGAACAATAAACTTAAGAGCAAGTTCGTTAATTGGTAAGTCTGTCAATTTAAGGTTGCCAAGACAGTATCTAGCTACATTATTGGCTGTTGATTTAACATGTAGTTGGAGGGAACGACAATTATGTTTCAGTTAAACAAATATTCAGCATTTACAGTGAACATGCACAGATTTCTAAAATACATTATAATTTAGATTTTTTTGAGGCGTACTCCGAACATGATGCCGTTGAAGGTCTATGCTCTGGTCGGTAAACTCCACGAAGGCAAAGCACATGGGCTGTGTCTCATCCCCCGCCATGCGCACAAACTTCACATCGCCCACCTGCTTAAAGTACTCCAGCAGCTGCTCTGCAGTAGTGATCTATGGAGGGAGAAGAGAGCGCATTTGATCATTATTGCAATGAGCTAAATGTCATAAGATCATGGCATCATCCTATGACAAATTATAAGTGTTGAACTATTGTTTTTAAACACACACAAAAAAACAGGTGCTACATCCAAGTGCCAAACCCTTACTTCAAATACAAACATTTGAACTCTGAATTTTGCACTTAAATCATGCATTTATGTCAATGGGAAATATGTATGGAAATTTGAATACGCCGCATAATACTACAGTTACTCTTTGGTCCCTGTTACCTGCGAGTTGAGGTTGCCGACGTAGACGGTCCTCCTGATCTCGTCCACCTTGGAGGGGTCCACATTCCCAATGAGAGTGGGCTGGGCGAAGGACACCCCACCTGCTCCAGCCACAGCTAGGGCCGGGGTCGACACTACAGGGTCCAGAGAAGCTATGGGGACACTCAGCTGCTGCAGTAACACAAACATAGATAGAGCAAGGTTTACTAGCTAGGCAAGTAGAACGTTGAAATGAAGATTAAGAGATTTTCAGGTAGGATGTACTGCACATAAACACAGTTTCAAGATATTTTTAGCTCTGATTGTCCTTTGTTCCCTTATGAAAATAAGAACGTTTTTAAGTGCAGTCGCAAAAACCATCAAGCACTATGATGAAACTGGCCCTCATGAGGACCGCCACAGGAAAGGAAGACCTAAAGTTACCTCTGCTGCAGAGGATAAATTCATTAGAGTTAACTGCACCTCAGATTGCAGCCCAAATAAATGCTTCACAGAATTCAAGTAACAGACACATCTCAACATCAACTGTTCAGAGGAGACCGCGTGAATCAGGCCTTCATGGTTGAATTGCTGCAAAGAAACCACTACTAATTAATGGAGTGCTCAGTGCTGTCCTTGTGCATTAACTCGCAAACATGTTGAAGTATAATATTACAGAGACAGTGCAATTAAGTTGGATATTGGACAAGATAACAATATGCATTAGGCCATCTTGGATCTGGGATAGTGTTAGTGTGGAAGCTAATTTGTATTCCTAATGGAAAATAACAAATCACATGCGCCAAATACAACCGTGAATTGCTTACTTACAAGCCCTTAAATAACAATGCAGTTTTAAGAAAATAGAGTTAAGAAAATATTTACTAAATAAACAAAAGTAAAAATTGTTTATATATATATATATATATATATATATATATATATACGCTACCGTTCAAAAGTTTGGGGTCACTTAGAAATGTCCTTGTTTTCAAAAGAAAAGCATTTTTTTTTGTCCATTAAAATAACATCAAATTGATCAGAAATACAGTGTAGACATTGTTAATGTTGTAAATGGCTATTGTAGCTGGAAACGGCAGATTTTTTATGGAATATCTACATAGGCGTACAGAGGCCCATTATCAGCAACCATCAGTCATGTGTTCCAATGGCACGTTGTGTTTGCTAATCCAAGTTTATCATTTTAAAAGGCTAATTAATCATTAGAAAACCCTTTAGCAATTATGTTAGCACAGCTGAAAACTGTTGTGCTGATTAAAGAAGCAATAAAACTGGCCTTCTTGAGACTAGTTGAGTATCTGGAGCATCAGCAATTGTGGGTTCGATTACAGGCTCAAAATGGCCAGAAACAAAGAACTTTCTTCTGAAACTATTTAGGGAAGAAGCAGTCAGCTGGTATTCTGTCTATAATGGAATAGCCAGAACAGTAACCGGATCTCAACCCTATTGAGCTGTTGTGGGAGCAGCTTGACCGTATGGTACGTATGAAGTGCCCATCAAGCCAATCCAACTTGTGGGAGGTGCTTCAGGAAGCATGGGGTGAAATCTCTTCAGATTACCTCAACAAATTGACAACTAGAATGCCAAAGGTCTGCAAAGCTGTAATTGCTGCAAATGGAGGATTCTTTGATGAAAGGAAAGTTTGAAGGACACAATTATTATTTCAATTAAAAATCATTATTTCTAACCTTGTCAATGACTACATTTCCTATGCATTTTGCTATATTTCCTATTCAAACTCATTTCATGTATGTTTTCATGGAAAACAAGGACATTTCTAAGTGACCCCAAACTTTTGAACGGTAGTGTATATAGTACCAGTTAAAAGTTTGGACACACCTACTAATTCCAGGGTTCTTCTTTATTTTTACTATTGTATACATTTTAGAATAATAGTGAAGACATCAAAACTATGAAATAACACATGGAATCATTTGGTAACCAAAAAAGTGTTAAACAAATCTAAATATATTTTATATTTGAGATTCTTCAAAGTAGCCACCCTTTGCCTTAATGACAGCTTTGCACACACTTGGCATTTTCTCAACCAGCTTCATGAGGTAGTCACCTGGAATGTATTTCAATTAACAGGTGTGCCTTGTTAAAAGTTAATTTGTATATATATGTATCAATCAGTTGTGTTGTGACAAGGTAGGGGTGGTATACAGAAGATAGCCCTATTTGGTAAAAGACCAAGTCCATATTATGGCATGAACAGCTCAAAAAAACAAAGAGAAATGACAGTCCATCATTACTTTAAGACATGAAGGTCATTCAATATGGAACATTTCAAGAACTTAGAAAGTTTCTTCAAGTGCAGTCGCAAAAACCATCAAGCACTATGATGAAACTGGCTCTCATGAGGACCGCCACAGGAAAGGAAGACCCAAAGTTACCTCTGCTGCAGAGGATAAGTTAATTAGAGTTAACTGCACCTCCGATTGCAGCCCAAATAAATGCTTCACGGAGTTCAAGTAACAGACACATCTCAACATCAACTGTTCAGAGGAGACTGCGTGAATCAGGCCTTCATGGTCGAATTGCTGCAAAGAAACCACTACTAAAGGACACCAATAAGAAGAAGAGACTTGCTTGGGCCAAGAAACACGAGCAATGGACATTAGACCGGTGGAAATATGTCCCTTGGTCTGATGAGTCCAAATGTGAGATTTTTGGTTCCAACCGCTGTGTCTTTGTGAGACGCAGAGTTGGTGAACGGATGATCTCCGCATGTGTGGTTCCCACCGTGAAGCATGGAGGAGGTGGTGTGATGGTGTGGGGGTGCTTTGCTGGTGACACTGTCTGTGATTTATTTAGAATTCAAGGCACACTTAACCAGCATGGGTACCACAGCATTCTGCAGCAATACTATCATTTGTTTTTCAACAGGACAATGACCCAACACACCTCCAGGCTGTGTAAGGGCTATTTGACCAAGAAGGAGAGTGATGGAGTACTGCATCAGATGACCTGGCCTCCACAATCACCCGACCTCAACCCAATTGAGATGGTTTGGGATGAGTTGGACCGCAGAGTGAAGGAAAAGCAGCCAACAAGTGCTCAGCATATGTGGGAACTCCTTCAAGACTGTTGGAAAATCATTCCTCATGAAGCTGGTTGAGAGAATGCAAAGCTGTCATCAAGGCAAATAATATATTATATTTGTTTAACACTTTTTTGGTTACTACATGATTCCATGTGTGTTATTTCATAGTTTTTATATCTTCACTATTATTCTACAATGTAGAAAATAGTACAAATAAAGAAAAACCCTTGAATGAGTAGGTGTGTCCAAACTTTTGACTGGTACTGTATACATATTTTTAAATGTTACACAATAAAATACACTGGAAAGAAACATTTGCGTGTCTACCTGCTATTTAAATGTATGATACTTAGGTTAGCTACAATTTCACAGGTTTGACCAACCACAAGACCACATGATTTCACAGGAATTATGTTGACTACACAGTAACACTCATTATGTCAACAACATCACTTGAATAAACTTGGGCATACACACATTTCGCACATGGGACTACTATCAAAGCTTTTTAAATAAATTAATCAGTGTTGGTTAAATGTTGAGCCACGCCAACACTGGAAAATGCTCTCGAAGCTTTATGTAACACACTTTGGACGAGAAGGGGAGTGGTGTATTGCTGCAAGAGAACACAGACGTGCATTAGAAATGTCATGCATGTTGCATAAACACAGTTTACATGTGTCAAGTTACAGTTTTGACTTAAATCTGCTTGAAAATCTATGCCAAGACTTGAAAATGGTTGTCTAGCAATGATCAACAACCAATTTGACAGAGCCTGAAGAATGTTTGAAAGAATAATGAACAAATATTGTACAATCCAGGTGTGCAAAGCTCTTAGAAACGTACCCAGAAAGACTGTGTTCGTTGTCATTAGCTTATGCCTGCTCATACCATAACCCCACTGCCACCATGGAGCACTCTGCTCACAACGTTGACATCAGCAAATCTGCCCGGTACAGTTGAAGCCGGGATTCATCTGTGAAGAGCACACTTCTCCAGCATGCCAGTGGCCATCGAAGGTGAGCATTTGCCCACTGAAGTCGGTTACGACGCCAAACTGCAGTCAGGTCAAGACCCTGGTGAGGACAACGAGCACGCAGATGAGCTTCCCTGCGACGGATTCTGACAGTTTGTGCAGACATTCTTCGGTTTTGCAAACCCCCAGTTTCATCAGCTGTCCGGGTGGCTGGTCTCAGACGATCCCGCAGGTAAAGAAGCCGGATGTGAAGGTCCTGCACTGGCGTGGTTACATGTGGTCTGCGGTAGTGAGGCTGGTTGGACGCACCTCCAAATTCTCTAAAACGATGTTGGATTGTGTAGAGAAATTAACATTACATTCTCTGGCAACAGCTCTGGTGGACATTCCTGCAGTCAGCATGCCAATTGCACACTCCTTTAAAACCTGAGACATCTGTGGCATTGTATGACAAAACTGCACATTTTAGAGTAGCCTTTTATTGTCCCCAGCACAAGGGGCACCTGTGCAATGATCATGCTGTTAACTACTTGTCTTCTGTTCAATTTATATAACAGCATTCCAACCTTGTTTAGCATTATCTAGTCCAAATATGTTTTTTTGTTTTTTGATATTCTTAATCCTAAAATGTCTGTATTGTATTAAGATGCATTTCTTACAACTATCTTCAACATATTACTGTCATATAGTCTGGCATGGGAAATTGCCACATTCAAGCCTTTAGGAAAGAAAGGAGAGAAAGTCACTCAATGAAGGAAACAATTGTAAAGAGCATTAGTTTATTTCTTATTTTCCACAGGTTACCTCAGAAACAGTTTTACTATATACAAAATCTGGAATGTTGAATAAATGCATATAAATCATCTTACTGTAGCTGTTTCCAGAGAATCTGTTGAAATAGCTATACATTAAAAGGGTTGCGTTTGCATTGCAATTTATTGCTGGTTTTACAAACTCAAGAGTGACTAATGCCATGATTAATTGATTTAACTTTTTTAAAAGTATTTACATTTTGATTAGTAATGTCTAAAAAGTCACAGGAGACTGAGCTAAATAAATAAAAACAAGGTCGGAGCGTGAAGAGAAGACCAGTTTTTCTTGGATATGGCAAACAGGTGACCCCCTAGGTTTTAGTCCCAGATCGTCCACCGTCTATTGGACAGTTATTTTCTTTCTTACTGTTTTGCCACAAATATTTTAAAAAATATGAACTTGACCCAAGAAATCTCATTAGATTGTTCCAATTCCCAGATAGAAAGTAAAAGAACACAGTGCCCACAACAAAACAGCACAAAAGCATAATTACAATGTTCAAATTTAAAACATGATGTACTGACAGTAATCTTGCGATGGGGGAAATGCAGGAGAGAAATCTTAACAAGTCAATATGTTACCTCTCTAGGCTAATATTGACCAATGACAAATATTTGCAGTTATGAGCATGCCACTTGGTCTGCAGTTGATTTTTTTTAAAAACAGGACAGTTTCAGTTGGGGGCAATGTTCAGTTGGAATTCAAAATGGAAAAAGGGGAGCGAACATCATTGACACAGTGTTTTCCATTTGAGTCACAAGTTGACAGTAACATGAGTATAATCTTTAGGTGTATGCATAAAGTAACATTGAATTACATACAGGTACAGTAGATTACATGCATACCATTTGAAATTTGTGAAGGATTTGGATGACGACAATGTCATTAACTTTGTGAAAAAACAATTATCAATCTCTGATAAGTACTTTATATACACTCTGTCACTATTGTGTTTGCGTTACAATCCATTTACAAAAAATGTTCAGTGGGGCCATAACTTGTAGATATCTTTGAATTGGATCGTTTCCCTTTCTATAGGAAATATTTCTAAAGGTTTCAAAATAGACAATTCATTGGGTGACTTCATGCAAACACATACATCTATAGACTGTTGATTACACCAAGTGGACATAGCATAAAAGCTTTTAAAAGCATTTTTATAACTTTACACTATTCAATTAGAAACATTACAAATGACTTTGCAGCTCTGATTGAGTTTATTTTACACTGGGGTAAAAGTTATTCATGTTTGTACAGATACATGTAACCAGTTGGTTTGAACGGTTTTCTGAGCAGTCAAGTTTGGGAAAACCTGCAACATATGTAAGCCTAGGGCTGAGTGACGCAAGAGCATTCACTATTATACAATGCAGACTTTTACATTTTAGTTTCTTTGCTAAAAAGATCTGTAATGTAACTCCCCATGTTGTTTTTCATTAGAAAAGATTCTTTACAATATAAAATCCTGTATAACAATCAGCGATCTCTAAAAGAGTTTTCTTCTTGCCGTTTTTAAAAAATAGGTTTTTAAAAATGCAACCGGATGTCTTTCTGACTGAAAATAAAGCCTCTGACTATTGCTATTAAACCATTGTGTCGAGTAAGGTGGGTGTACTCAAGAGGAGAGTGTTTAGTTTGTTGTGAAGATAAATATGTGAATATTGCTTGGGTCTCAGGGTAGTCACTCCCTCCCTCCCCTTGTTCAAACAGTTCAAGGTCTATGGCACTTAACAGCTCAGTCCCCCCCCCCACCCCCAGCGTAAAGAAAAGAGTCCATGCATGAAACAACACTATCCCAACAAAAAAAGAGAGTGAAAAGCCTAGCTTGATGTCTAAAAATAAGATTTTTATACACAAAGGCAAACTATGGTTGTTTTCCCCCACTTAAACAAAAATATGTTAGACTGACATAAACCCCTTTTTAATCTCAAAGCATTGTGTGAGTGTTCTCTAGTCACCAATGGCTGCCTTGTGGGAGAAGCCCTTTAGAATCTTACCAACATGAGTGGAAGGGGCCCAGAGACCAGGCCTACACCTGCTCGGAGTCTGATACAGGCTGCATCTCAAATGACACCCTATATCCTTTGTATATAGTGCACCACTAGTATGTAGCGCACTTTGGGGAATAGGGCGTTCCTCCCACCAGCACCTGCCCAACACCTGACCATGGTCTCAACATGTTTTGGTGACCTAACATTACCACTCTGCCTCCTGACCCACTATCTCACATCACATCCTGGCTAGGCTAATTAAGGCCAAGCAAATACATTCCTCTATTGTTACTCCCAGTCAGTTTCCCCACAAAGAAATATCATGATCCGTTCCATATCCCAGTCCCAATTCCATTTCACATACAAAGAGCGTTTTACAGCATCCAAGCAGTCAGCAACCGGGGTAGTTGATTCAGTGACAGAGTGTCCTCGTCTGTTAGAAAGGTTTTGTTCAGGAGTTGAGTGACGGCACAGGCAGTGGTCTTTTCAGGTGAGGGATATTCCAAGCCAGTGGTGCCATGGAACTGCTCCTAGTATATACTGGATGTATGCAGTGTGTGGCTCACAGGTTTTATGGAGGCAGAGGCAAATGAATTGTCCTTCTAAACTATCCACCATGTACAGGACCCAGTCAAAAATGGTCACAATTGCAAGTAGTCAGGGGGGAAATTCTTAAACATCTTTCTGAAAGCGCAACCCAGCACTACATTCATCTCCACAAGAAAGCACCTAACATTGTCCCCCAGATCAAATCTCGCCTAGGTCAAATAAGTGGTCTCAGCATCTTCTTAAATTAAAAAAAGACATGATTTAAAAAGGGCAAATAAGATGTCAGCAGAGAGAGAGAGAGAGAGCGAGAGAGAGAGACAGAGGGAGCCCTGCCCTCTAGTGGTCAACTACAGTTAATGCTCAACTACAGCAACTACAACTCCGTATTGATGTAGGTCAATTATTATCTTTAAAAAAACAAAGTCTAACGTTACAGAAAAAAATCTCTGTGTCGTTGGAGCACACACCGTCTCTGCAGCGTCCTCTGTGTAAAAAATAACCGTGCTATCCCACAGTGACGGCTTCTTTAAGACGACCAAGTAGACAACGCATGCTTCCAGATGTTTGCCCCCCTCCACCCCCCCCCAGGTCCCTCTCCTCCCCCAATAAGTCGACTTGATGCAGTGGTTTGGCCCCCATTATCCCAAAAGCTCTAAAAGGTTCTCTTCACCATAAAGCAGTTCAGGTCTTCTATTTATAGACAAGGCCCCTCTATGTATAAAAATAAGAAGGATTGGAGTTCATCACTCCACAGTCCCGCCTGTCTCTCTCTACGCCGCCAACTCTCGGACGATGATCATATCAACAGTGGTGGGAAACGTCTTCAGCAGTGCCACGGCATTCCCATGGTCAACGTTCACAAAGCTATATCCGTTCGCCTGGGGGGAAACAAGGAGAGATATAGCTCAACACCAAGATGGCAACTTTGGCTCTGATGTGTAAGGTATTTTGTAGTAGGTAAACGTGTTCAGCAAATAATCGATACAGTATCGATTTATAGTGATGGGGACATAGAGGGAATGGTATTATTGGGTTTACCTGGAGGATCTTGTCTCCAGGCTGGAGTATCTTGGAGGCAGGTCCCTCAGGCTGGACCCTTGTCACGAAGATGCCCTGAGAGAGGAGAGAGAGACGAATCACACCCATCTGGTTAACAACACTCATGACATTATTTATTGATTGATAGATTGTTGCAGAATCCGTACAAATGCAGTAACAAACTGAATTGCTATACAGTTAACAACTAACATAATGCAAACCTTACAGAGGCCTCAATTGTGTAAGTGCTTAGATTAAATGTCACATGCAGTGGGCTGGAAAAATAAGAGGGCCGATGAGTGTACATACATTATCGTCTGGACGAAAGGGATTTCCCCGTCCTCCCACTCCTCCTGATATACTGAACCCCAACTCTGGGTTCTTCTCCACTTTCACACGGAACTGGAAAACAGACATTACATTACTACCTTCACAGGGGACTTTACTGTAAACTGTACATTTGAATACGAGTCACATACCGTGCATTCGAAAAGTATTCAGACCCCTTCCCCTTTATCCACATTTTGTTACGTTACAGCCTTATTCTAAAATTGAATAAATATAAAATGTTCCTCAATCTACACACAATACCCCATTATGACAAAGCAAAAACTGGTTTTTAGACATTTTTGCGAATGTAAATGTAAAACATAAATACCTTATTTACATAAGTATTCAGACCCTTTACTATGAGACTCGAAATTGAGCTCAGGCGCATCCTGTTTTCATTGATCATCCTTGAGATGTTTCTACAACTTGATTGGAGTCCACCTGTGGTAAATTCAATGGATTGGACATGATTTGGAAAGACACATACCTGTCTATATAGGTATGGTCCCGTGTAGCTCAGTTGTTAGAGCATGGCGTTTGCAACGCCAGGGTTGTGGGTTCGAATCCCACAGGGGGCCAGTATGAAAAAATGTATGCACTCACTAACTGTAAGTCGCTCTGGATAAGAGCGTCTGCTAAATGACTAAAATGTAAAAATGTATATAAGGTCCCAAAGTTGACAGTGCATGTCAGAGCAAAAACCAAGCCATGAGGTCGAAGGCATTGTCCGTAGAGCTCCGAGACAGGATTGTGTTGAGACACCGATCTGGGGAAGGGTACAAAAACATTTCTGCAGCATTGAAGGTCCCCAACAACACAGTGGCCTCCATCCTTCTTAAATGGAAGTTTGGAACCACCAAGACTCTTCCTAGAGCTGGCCGCCCAGCCAAACTGAACAATCGGGGGAGAAGGGCCTTGGTCAGGGAGGTGATCAAGAACCCAATGGTCACTGACAGAGCTCCAAAGTTCCTCTGTGGAGATGGGAGAACCTTCCAGAAAGACAACCATCTCTGCAGCACTCCACCAATCAGGTCTTTATGGTAAAGTGGCCAGACAGAAGCCACATGACAGTCCGCTTGGAGTTTGCCAAAAGGCACCTAAAGGACCACAAGAAACAAGATTCTCTGGTCTGATGGAACTAAGATGGAACTCTTTTGCCTGAATGCCAAGCGTCACGTCTGGAGGAAACCTGGCACCATCCCTACGGTGAAGCATGGTGGTGGCAGCATCATGCTGTGGGGATGTTTTTCAGTGGCACTGTCTGGGAGACTAGTCAGGATCGAGGGAAAGACTGAGAGATTCTTGATGAAAACCTGCTCCAGGGTGCTCAGGACCTCCGACTGGGGCGAAGGTTCACCTTCCAAGAGGACAACGACCCTAAGCACACAGCCAAGACAACGCAGGAGTGGCTTCAGGACAAGTCTCTGAATGTCCTTGAGTGGCCCAGCCAGAGCCCGGACTTGAACCCGATCGAACATCTCTGGAGACCTGAAAATAGTTGTGCAGCGTTTGCTCCCCATCCAACCTGGCAGAGCTTGAGAGGATTTGCAGAGAAGAATGTGAGAAACTCCCCAAATACAGGTGTGCCATGCTTGTAGCATCATACCCAAGAAGACTCGAGGCTGTAATCGCTGCCAAAGGTGATTCAACAAAGTACTGAGTATAGGGTCTGAATACTTATGTAAATATGATATTTCAGTTTATTTTATTTATAAATTAGCCAAAAATGTAAAAAAAAAAAAAAATTTGCTTTGTCATTATGGGGTATTGTGTGTAGACTGATGAGGGAAACAAATATTTAATAAATTTTAGAATAAGGCTGTAACGTAACTAAATGTGGAAAACGTCAAGGGGTCTGAATACTTTCTGAACGCACTGTACATCCCAGTGACAGATAAGTCTTTATGATTCAGTCTAGCCAGGTAATTTATGTAACAACCAAACCACCAATAACAACTATTAAGTGAAATGCTATGCATGCTTTAACCCAGTGGTCATCAACCCTATTCCTAGATGGTGTAGTTCAAGCCCAGCACTAAAACACACATATGAGTTTGACCTAATCTTAGTTAATCAAGGTTTTCATGATGAATGAGGTTTGTAGTTGTGGGCTAAACACCCTATAGCTCTCCAGGATTAGGGATGGGGAGCATTGTTTAACTGTAACTCTTCTCTCTCTCCATCCATCCATTTCCCCACCCTACCTCCTGCTGCAGTGTGTCGTGGTCGGCCCGTGGTGGGGGCCCCTGGGGCTGCTGGCCATGGGAGACCTTGAGCATCAGGTAGTCAATGAGCTGCTCTCTGGAGGGGTGGCGGGCCATTGGCGCCTGGCACGATGTCATCTGGCCTCGCACCGGACCGCCGATCTGACCGTTTATCGAAGGCACCTGGCAAAACACAGACAGACAGATAAACAGACACACACGTAGACAGACAAAGAAAGACCCATGTTGTTATAGAGTTGACATTCCAACAAAATTGATTTAAAAAATGCATATCTAATATGCTCATCCGACAATACACTTTAATGTTCAGCAGGGTTTGGGAATACACAGTACTCAAATCCATACTTTCACAGAACCTAAAACAAGAGAAAAAAATACTAGGCTATAATTCAGCAAGATAAAAATAAACTTGATTTGGCCAAAGGGTAAGCTAAACTGCAGGCCTGGCATACAGAAGAACATAATGTGACAGAACAAGAGTGTGATTTCCTCAGAAGCTGCTGATTTACCACCAGCAAGATGCTCTGTCTTAAGCAGCAGGCCAGGGGGAATGGATCCACTGACTCATCGCCACTGCCCCCAAAGCAACAAAATCATGGAAATAATTTCGCTCTGACTAGTGTGGAGGATGAATTTCAGAGATAAATCAATTAGGTTTTATTAGATGGTGGTGGGGTTATTGGCAGGTTCCATTAATGTAGCTGGGCCGGCAGGGGTTTGGCTTTCTTCACTATGTGACTCAGGGCAAATTTGAAATGACATCCTATTCCCTATATACTATGTAATAGGCTAGGCTAGACTAGGGCTCTGGTCTACAGAAGTGCACTATATGAGCAATAGGTTTTCTTTATGGAGCGACTGAAGTCATTCTCAATGCCAGGTCTGAAGGACTACGACAGAGTCCACTTCATCTTGGTAAACGTTGAGGTAGAATCTGAAAATGTAGACACATTTCCCACATTTGGCCAGAAGTTGGAAGACGTCCAAATAACATTAGTTCATTAATTCCATATCTATAAGCCCAGTTCAAAAGCCTTTGTCCTTAGTATTCCTATTCGACAGTGAGATCCATTGTATTTTGTTCTCTCCATATCTACATCCAGGCAGATAGACAGTAAGTCTAAGAACATTGAGTAGACTGAACTAAAACAAAAAGACCATTGCATCAATGCGTTCGAAGGAGACATTTATATGAAAGACCTTATTTAACGTCTGATAAGGACTTGCAGTCCGTTTAATAAAATGGCTCTCTATGAGTCACGCTGTGGTTCTCTGTACGACATCTCTTCGAACAGACCATTTCAAATTCTCCCAGACAGCCGACTGACCTCATTCTGTGGCTCTGTCTGAGCCGGTTACTGAAAAGGGACAGTTGCGGTACCACCGGACAACCTGCAGGGAGCAGGAGGAACGCCCCAAAATGTCTACATTACTCACAAATTCAATTCTCTCAGTGTAAATGGAATTGCGAATAATGTTGTTCTAATTATTTCACAGGTCATGGAAAGGGAGTGATTTCTGGGTATCAAATATTTCACATTCAGGCCTCACTGAGAAGGTCATATAGAAACACTGTACACTGTACATACGGTAGAATACTTTATTTTAATAGTTTATTCTGCCTACATCTCACATATTATTTACTCTATTAAATTGCAATTCCTTGAATTGTCCACGGACACCGTACCATACTGTATCTAGCTTAGTGATGGAGGTCAAGAGCCCACTGAGGACTGGACCGAGGAGCTTTAACTACGCTAAGCTTCCACCACCATATTCCACCCAGCATAGCTATTAATACCAGTATATACAGAAGCAGCGCTCCTCCAAACCTCACTGCGAGGGTCAGAGGACCCTGGTGGAGGCAGAGGTGTCACCGTGAGAATAGATAGGCCTGAACAATAATCTCTTTCAAGGCAGATCTTGTTAATTAGAAGTCATTAATCACTGGTGTGGAGGAGGATGGTGCTTCTAGGTACTGTTGCTGGGTCAATATCTTAATTCTCAGCTAGCTAGCTCTACTAAGGGTATTGGGCTGGGGCTGGGCAACGCTCTACTTGCAGTGGAACAGAAAAAGCTATGGGTCAGGAATGCATGTGCCGAGATGGGACAGACAGACAGGCACTTCTAGTTATGGTGGGGTTGTATGATCGATTTGTAGAATTATTGCACTCCTTTTGTTAAGAAACTACTCAAAACTGTATAGGCCTATGACAATTCCATGGTCTTTATGGTCTGCATTCCTAATATACAGTGCCTTGCAAAAGTATTCATCCCCCTTGGCATTTTTCCTATTTTGTTGCATTTCAACCTGTAATTTAAATTGATTTTTATTTGGATTTCATGTAATGGACATACACAAAATAGTCCAAATTGGTGAAGTGAAATGAAAAAAAGAACTTGTTTCAAAAAATTCAAAAAAATAAATAACGGAAAAGTGGTATGTGCATATGTATTCACCCCCTTTGCTATGAAGCCCCTAAATAAGATCTGGTGCAACCAATTACCTTCAGAAGTCACATAATTAGTTAAATAAAGTCCACCTGTGTGCAATCTAAGTGTCACATGATCTGTCACATAGAACAGCGCCGGAGAAGATGGCTGCCGTTTTACAGCCCTCTAACCAATTGTACTATTATGTGTGTTTTTCCGCGTTATTTGTAATTTATTTTGTACATAATGTTTCTGCCATCGTCTCTTATAACCAAAAAGAGCTTCTGGATATCAGGACAGCGATTACTCAACTCGTATTGGACGAAGATTTTTTCTTCAACGAGGCGGCCGCGAAGGATATCATACATACACCCGACAAGGCCCAAATCCCCGTCATTCGCATGAGGAAGAGACGGAGATATCGTGGACGTAGGTAGGGGTGCCTTGTAAGGATCCGACGGCGAGCGAGTAAACTGCCGCTCCCATCAATCCTATTAGCCAATCTTCAATCATTGGAGAACAAATTGGATGACCTAAGATTACGGTTATCCTACCAACGGGACATTAAAAACTGTAATATCTTATGTTTCACCGAGTCGTGGCTGAACGACGACATGGATAACATACAGCTAGCGGGCTATACGCTACATCGGCAGGATAGAACGGCTGACTCCGGTAAGACAAGGGGTGGCGGTCTGTGTATATTTGTAAACAACAGCTGGTGCACAAAATCAAATACTAAGGAAGTCTCGAGGTTTTGCTCGCCTGAGGTAGAGTATCTTATGATAAGCTGTAGACCACACTATTTACCAAGAGAGTTTTCATCTATATTTTTCATAGCTGTCTATTTACCACCACAAACCAATGCTGGCATTAAGATTGCACTGAATGAGTTGTATAAGGCCATAAATCAAGAGGAAAACGCTCATCCAGATGCAGCGCTCCTAGTGGCCGGGGACTTTAATGCAGGGAAACTTAAATCCGTTCTACCTCATTTCTACCAGCATGTTAAATGTGCAACCAGAGGAAAAAAAACTCTGGACCACCTTTACTCCACACACAGAGACGCATACAAAGCTCTCCCTCGCCCTCCATTTGGCAAATCTGACCATAACTCTATTCTCCTGATTCCTGCTTATAAGCAAAAACTAAAGCAGGAAGCACCAGTGACTCGGTTAATAAAAAAGTGGTCAGATGTAGCAGATGCTAAGCTACAGGACTGTTTTGCTAGCACAGACTGGAACATGTTCCGGGATTCTTCAGACAGCATTGAGGAGTACACCACATCAGTCACTGGCTTCATCAATAAGTGCATCGATGATGTCGTCCCCACAGTGACCGTACGTACATACCCCAACCAGAAGCCATGGATTACAGGAAACATCTGCACTGAGCTAAAGGGTAGAGCTGCCGCTTTCAAGGAGCGGGACTCTAACCCGGACGCTTATAAGAAATCCCGCTATGCTCTCCGACGAACCATCAAACAGGCAAAGAGTCAATACAGGACTAAGATTGAATCGTACTACACTGGCTCTGACGCTCGTCGGATGTGGCAGGGCTTGAAAACTATTACAGACTACAAAGGGAAGCACAGCCGCGAGCTGCCCAGTGACACAAGCCTACCAGACGAGCTAAACCAATTCTATGCTCGCTTCGAGGCAAGCAACACTGAAGCATGCATGAGAGCACCAGCTGTTCCGGATGACTATGTGATCACGCTCTCCGTAGCCGATGTGAGTAAGACTTTTAAGCAGGTCAACATTCACAAGGCCACAGGGCCAGATGGATTACCAGGACGTGTACTCCGAGCATGTGCTGACCAACTGGCAAGTGTCTTCACTGACATTTTCAACATGTCCCTGACTGAGTCTGTAATACCAACATGTTTCAAGCAGACCACCATAGTCCCCGTGCCCAAGGACTCTAAGATAACCTGCCTAAATGACTACCGACCCGTAGCACTGACGTCTGTAGCCATGAAGTGCTTTGAAAGGCTGGTCATGGCTCACATCAACAGCATTATCCCAGAAACCCTAGACCCACTCCAATTTGCATACCGCCCCAACAGATCCACAGATGATGCAATCTCTATTGCACTCCACACTGCCCTTTCCCACCTGGACAAGAGGAACACCTACGTGAGAATGCTATCCATTGACTACAGCTCAGCATTCAACACCATAGTGCCCTCTAAGCTCATCACTAAGCTAAGGATCCTGGGACTAAACACCTCCCTCTGCAACTGGATCCTGGACTTCCTGACGGGCCGCCCCCAGGTGGTAAGGGTAGGTAACAACACATCTGCCACACTGATCCTCAACACGGGAGCCCCTCAGGGGTGCGTGCTCAGTCCCCTCCTGTACTCCCTGTTCACCCATGACTGCATGGCCAGGCACGACTCCAACACCATCATTAAGTTTGCAGACGACACAACAGTGGTAGGCCTGAACACCGACAACGATGAGACAGCCTATAGGGAGGAGGTCAGAGACCTGGCCGTGTGGTGCCAGGACAACAACCTCTCCCTCAACGTGACCAAGACAAAGGAGATGATTGTGGACTACAGGAAAAAAAAGAGGACTGAGCACGCCCCCATTCTCATCGACGGGGCTGTAGTGGAACAGGTTGAGAGCTTCAAGTTCCTTGGTGTCCACATCACCAACGAACTATCATGGTCCAAACACACCAAGACAGTCGTGAAGAGGGCACGACAAAGCCTATTCCCCCTCAGGAGACTAAAAAGATTTGGCATGGGTCCTCAGATCCTCAAAAAATTCTACAGCTGCACCATCGAGAGCATCCTGACTGGTTGCATCACTGCCTGGTATGGCAACTGCTTGGCCTCCGACCGCAAGGCACTACAGAGGGTAGTGCGTACGGCCCAGTACATCACTGGGGCCAAGCTTCCTGCCATCCAGGACCTCTATACCAGGTGGTGTCAGAGGAAGGCCCTCAAAATTGTCAAAGACTCCAGCCACCCTAGTCATAGACTGTTCTCTCTGCTACCGCACGGCAAGCCGTACCGGAGTGCCAAGTCTAGGTCCAAAAGACTTCTCAACAGCTTCTACCCCCAAGCCATAAGACTCCTGAACAGCTCATCATGGCTACCCGGACTATTTGCACTGCCCCCCCACCCCATCCTTTTACGCTGCTGCTACTCTGTTAATTATTTATGCATAGTCACTTTAACTCTACCCACATGTACATATTACTTCAACTACCTCAACTAGCCGGTGCCCCCGCACATTGACTCTGCACCGGTACCCCCCTGTATATATAGCCTCCCTACTGTTATTTTATTTTACTTCTGCTCTTTTTTTCTCAACACTTTTTTTGTTGTTGTTTTATTCTTACTTTTTTTGTTAAAAAGAAATGCACTGTTGGTTAAGGGCTGTAAGTAAGCATTTCACTGTAATGTCTGCACCTGTTGTATTCGACGCATGTGGCCAATAAAATTTGATTTGATTTGATTTGATGTCAGTATATATATATATACCTGTTCTGAAAGGCCCAATAGTCTGCAACGCCACTAAGCAAGGGGCACCATGAAGACCAAGGAGCTCTCCAAACAGGCCAGGGACAAAGTTGTGGAGAAGTACAGATCAGGGTTGGGTTATAAAAAAATATCAGAAACTTTGAACATCCCACGGAGCACCATTAAATCCATTATTAAAAAATTGAAATAATATGGCACCACAACAAACCTGCCAAGAGAGGGCCGCCCACCAAAACTCACGGACCAGGAAAGGAGGGCATTAATCAGAGAGGCAACAAAGAGATCAAAGATAACCCTGAAGGAGCTGCAAAGCTCCACAGCGGAGATTGGAGTATCTGTCCATAGGACCACTTTAAGCCGTACACTCCACAGAGCTGGGCTTTATGGAAGAGTGGCCAGAGAAAAGCCATTGCGTAAAGAAAAAAAATAAGCAAACACGTTTGGTGTTCGCCAAAAGGCATGTGGAAGAAGGTACTCTGGTCAGATGAGACTAGAATTGAGCATTTTGGCCATCAAGTAAAATGCTATGTCTGGCGCAAACCCAACACCTCTCATTACCCAGAGAACACCATCCCCACAGTGAAGCATGGTGGTGGGATGTTTTTCCATCGGCAGGGACTGGGAAACTGGTCAGAATTGAAGGAATGATGGATGGCGCTAAATACAGGGAAATTCTTGAGGGAAACCTGTTTCAGTCTTCCAGAGATTTGAGACTGGGACGGAGGTTCACCTTCCAGCATACTGCTAAACCAACACTTGAGTGGTTTAAGGGGAAATATTTAAATGTCTTGGAATGGCCTAGTCAAAGTCCAAACCTCAATCCAATTGAGAATCTGTGGTATGACTTAAGGATTGCTGTACACCAGCGGAACCCATCCAACTTGAAGGAGCTGGTGCAGTTTTGCCTTGAAGAATGGGCAAGATGTGCCAAGCTTATAGAGACATACCCCAAGAGACTTGCAGCTGTAACTGCTGCAAAAGATGTCTCTACAAAGTATTGACTTTGGAGGGGTGAATAGCTATGCACGCTCAAGTTCTGCTTTTATGTCTTATTTCTTCTTTGTTTCACAATAAAAAATACTTTGCATCTTCAAAGTGGTAGGCATGTTGTGTAAATCAAATGATATAAACCCCCCAAAAATCCATTTTAATTCCAGGTTGTAAGGCAACAAAATAGGAAAAATGCCAAGGGGGGTGAATACTTTCGCAAGCCACTGTATAGTAGGAAAACAAACCAATTTGAGAAGACAATTTTTTAGAAATGTTAAAATGATAAGAGGTGGTTGATTGGTTTATGGGTATCCTCTACATATGGTTCTAGTGTGCACTTACTTTTCGGAGGGTGTCCATGGTGTAGCCCTGTTGCCCTTGAGGTCCAACCACGTCATCCTGAAGAGGGAACAATGTCAGATGCTTAGTAAGAAAGCCCATGTCCTGACCACTGTCTGTCTGTGACAAACACACCTCTACTATTTTAGGCAAGTCCCTGAAGCCCCGGACTATTAGGTAATGTTGAGGTAATTCTTCATATCTAAGCTGAATTAGTTGACCATGTTCTGATTGAGGCTAATAATGTTAGTTGCATGTTCGGTTAACAAAAATGGAATATGTTGTGTTAACCATTAATTCTGAAATTTCTCCAGGTAATTCCAACACCCATGAAAAGTACATCTATGGATAACATTCTTTACAATGAGGATGATTATTCCCTACGTAGGGCACTAGAGCCGAAAGTAGTGTCCTTTAGAGAATAAATAGAGAAGGAAACAATGATTCATTAATTCATAAGACTACATGTTGAGTGCAAATGAGCAAGTAGGCCGCTATTTGACACTACGACTCAATCTAACACCACAACTACTTGTTCTTCCAACTACACCCCCCACACTTACCTTGGACAAATACAGTGCTCATCTCCACACAAAGAAGTGAAAGGCTTATGAGGTGATTCTGAAGTGATCAACAGTGGGAGTGAAGAGGAGGCATTAAGCGAGCTGATGATTGATGAGTCAACGTGTCGTTAAAGGGAGAATCAGTTTGATTGAGAAGGGAAGCATGCTACATGATTGGAGTTCTGGAGGGTGGGTGGATAAAGCACTGGGATAAGTGAATTATAGGTTGGGAGGGAAACCAGGTTTAAAAAGGGGCATTTTGTACCATGCAACTTGCTAATATTATTATACTACTATTATTCAACACATCCAACTGTACTATGCAACATTATGTTATTTCACATCAGAGATGAGACTTGTAGCCTATACTGCTAATCAAAGGCTTCCGACGCACCGATGTCATTGGATAAATTAAATTCCTCTACACCAAGCCAGTGAAATCCCTGTTCAGTATCTCACTGTCAACTGCATCCTATCATATGGCCTATAATGACACAGAAAATAGGTTTTAGAGAGAAAACCCTTATAAGGATAACAACACTGCTTCCGCCCTATTCAACCCTACTACTGTTTGGATAAGGTAGGCTACTTTTCTGCTGTAAATTGAGAGACTACAAACATTTTCAATTTATACAACAGAAGCAATGTGTTAGTTCAGCCAGGTCTTAATTGTTCTTTTTTTAACCTTTATTTAACTAGGCAAGTCAGTTAAGAACAAATTCATATTTACAATGACGGCCTACACCGGCCAAACCCGGACGACGCTGGGCCAATTGTGCGCCACCCTATGGGACTCCCAATCACGGCCGGTTGTGATACAGCCTGGAATCGAACCAGGGAGTCTGTAGTGACGCCTCAAGCACTAAGATGCAGTGCCTTAGACCGCTGCGCCACTCGGGAGACCATGGCATTCTACAGAGCTAGGAGTTTCCTCTACCTGAATCCTTGATAGAGATAGAGATCGTAAGTTTCCCTACAAACAGTTTGTGGTAGAGCGGACTAGTTTATGTGCACAGACAAAGGATGCCCCTTTCAAACAAGTTAGGTTGCGTCACACTACAGCAAGGAGCGATACAGTTCAAAGGCCCTGTCCCAATCATTCTAAAATGCATCCTTCCTTGAAACCTTCTGTGAAGTCATCCCAGATCTGAGGGTTGAAGTGATGGAAGCAAACAGGGTGGAGAGAGAAACCTTGTTTCCATCCAGCACAGATCAATGACAACCTCAAGGTTTGAACATCACAAAAAGGCCCCGCAACAAAATGATCAATCTTAACTGAGGAAGGCATTGTATTCTGAATGGAACGATGTGGAAGCCAAGGATGCCTTTGAAAAGCATTGGAAAGGGGCCCAAGCTGAAAAGCAGTAGGAGGTAGGAATCAGATCTGCCTGGATAGGAGGCAGCTAGGAGCTAGGAGGCTGAGCTGTAGTCTAGCTCCAGTACAGTCCAGTACTCACAAAGAGGCCCTGGGCTCCGTAAGGCCGTCCTTCTGCGGCAGCACCAAAGACCAGAGAGCCTTGGCTGCCTGCGTGGTGCACGTCCCGAGAGCTGCTGTAGTGGGAGCAGCTCAGCGGGGCGTAATTGGAATTATAGGACCGAGACAGGGCGTTCTGAGCAGAGGAGGGCAACACACCACATTACACATACAGCAGGGTTTCCGTTAGCTGGTAATAGCCGGCTTTTGTTCGTTTTATTTTAATTTTAAAGCCGATAAATAAAATTGGCCCCGGCCAATTGTCCGGGAGAAAGAAAAAAAAAATCCCATTGCGAAATAATGATTTTTAGCCTATTCATTGATGGAAATACCAGTCGATAGAAATACATTTGACTGGTCATGCTTATCGGTCTATAGGTTAATTTGCATAATTTAGTGGAACTGTATATTACATTTACATAGGCTAGTCATTTTGCTGTTTGTTACTCATCTTGTTGGCTGAGGAAAAGTAAATGTGGACAGTTATTCTAACGTTCAAAGTGCACATCAGAATTCGGTAAGAAGGATTGCACATCATTGCATCCTCCACTTGCATGTTCTGTTAATATGAATCACCATATTCTAAATGTGATTTCTGTCATTCTGAGCACCGTGGGTGGACACCCTAATCAGGTTACGCACCCAATGCATATGGGTCCGGTAAATTTCGCAAATGTCCGGTAAATTAAAACGTTGCCGGTCAAATGTCCAGTGCCACATTTTCCTAACGGAAACCCTGACATACAGCCAACACACACACACATACAGACAACACACACAGACACAATTTAGTGGGCATGCATTTCACGAAGTGGTAATGAATAATAAAATAATGTAAATAATATTGTTAATGTTAACATTCCACATGCTTTAACAGCAGACAAGCATGCAGTGAATCACAAAACACTATTTCATACACTGAGTTAGTAGCAGGTTGTTTGCTTGTTACTCTAAACATACTGATGCAACAAACATGCTTAGGAAACAATATGTTTTATATGTAGACCCCTGATAAGTCCAGATAAATGCAAACTCTGTTTAAATTGCAATATGTAGCTTTCCAGTAGAAAGCCGTTCCATTTATCAGGAGTCGACTGTACTGCCATTGACTACATGGTAAAGTCAAACTCAGACAACAGAATCTGTTAATGTGGTTTTGTTCTTTAAGGAGATTTCAGCACTTAGCAAGTTGATGCTCTACAATTTAATTAGGGAGGAAATTGAATAAATCAGGCGAATCTTGCTTGTGAACAAGTGATTAAATGACATGTCCCGCTCATCACTTTCTCCTCTGTCTGTTCTGCTGTTCCTCTACTAATTAAGTATCAAGTGAGTAATCTCTCCTTTTCAAATCGAGGCCATTCATTCCACATTCTAAATCACATCATTGATTAAACCATGCGTCTTAGATAACATCAGGGCAGTCACTTTCATGGCTGCGTTCTAAAGATGCCCACTGTGACTGTAATGATGAAGTGGACAATGAGAATGCAGACTGTAGCCCCCCTCAACCTGTGGTACCTAGGGCCCATAGGAGAGCCACTAAGGTACACACCCCAAACTCCAGTCTCAACCCGATTGTCTTCCTACGTCAGACGGAGTTGCGCTATTGTCACCCTGGAGCCAGGGCTGAGTCAAAAGTCTAAAGTGGCTTCCTACCCTCCTTTTCATTCTGAACTGATGTAAAGGAATGGGACAAGTAATGAAGATGGAGATAATGAAACAGAAACGCCACTGTAATGTGGGTCATGAGGTTTCTGAATGGACGGTGTTGTCATCTCGGCTATAACATCATCAAATAGAACGGACCTAATAACAACCTGGGATGATAACACCATAACGATGTGATCTTCTTAACACGTTCCCAATCAAACACAGGTGACCTCTATTAGAGCTGGCACGATAAACCGAAAATTATCGACACCAACCAAACCAACATTTATCGAGGACATTTTACTGTTATCGATAACGATAAATAGCCTTTACTAGAAATGAAATAAGTCTGCTAATATGGGCTATTGCTAACAGAACAATTGATAACTACAACATTCAAAGTAGTAGTTTTAAAGGTAATATACACAATTAACTGATGTACTTAATGGTTTGAACTTTTTATCGTTATTGTGATAATTCAGTCAATTTATCGTGATATGGATTTTTGTCCATATCACCCAAGTTTGACCTCTTATCGTAGCTATGCCTTTAAATAATACTGTATTTCTCTTAGTGGCCATTAAGATTATTATCAAACATATTGAATGAAAAGTACAATCAAATGGATTGCTCCTTAAATATTCATCAAATACTCTACCTTTTCCATCTTCTTGGCCTCGATGTGGCGCATCACCTGGTCTCTCCAGTCCACCGGTACCCTTCCTCCTGCTCCCGGTCCTCCTGGCCCATCCAGCAACGAGTGCTCAGACTTCACCCTGGTGTTGGGCCTCTTGCTGGGGCTGCCGTGCTGGTAGTTGAAGTCGCTGACTGACATGGTCCTTTCGGGCAGCTCGTGGGGCTGTGGCCTGGCGCTGTGGGGCCTGGTGGCGCTGGGCCCGTCAATGCTGTAGGTACGTGCCGACAGAGGCCTCTGCATGGCCTGGGCCATGGCCAGTGGTCCCCGGCCCAGGGTGTGGATGTCCCTGTACGTCATGTACTCTCCCTCGGGCACCTGCATGCGCCGGGGGTCCCCCATGGAGGCCGTGGAGGAGCTGCTGCTCTGCCTCTGAAGGGTGCTGCTCCGTGGCTGACCACCGGGGGGCAGGTGTCTCTCCTTAGCCCACATGTCACCGGGTGTGGGCCCCGTGGGCGGGCCTCTCTGCTGGGCCAGGAGGGGGTAGGGAGGGGCCTGGTTGCGGTTGGAGTAGTTGGTGTTGGCCAGAGAATGCTGGGGCGGAGGAAGGTAGCCCTGGTCAAGGGGGACAGGGGTCCTCTGGGTCCACATGCCGTCTTTAGGCATGGTGCTGCTGGTGTACTGGACGTTGTACTGGGGTGGCGGGCCCATGGCCATGCCAGAGGGGACTGGGTAACGGCCGGTGCTGACGGGGGGCTTGGAGGAGCTGGAGAGCAGGTCGGAGGAGGAGGCTGAGGAGCCAGGGTAGACCTGGAAGGGTTGGTCGTTGAGCAGGGAGGCTGATTTGCTGCGGACGATGCTCTGGCCCTGGGCCCCCGGTCCGGCTCCGGCCATCCTGCCCACTACGCCACCCTCGTAGGAGCCCCCCTCAGCGTCCAAGGAGTACAGCTTCATCCCCCCCGTCTCGATGTTGGTGATGCTCTGAGCCTTGACCACTACAGGAGGGATGCATCGTTTCTCCGGGGACAGCTCCTCGGTGCTGCGAGACAGAGACATGTCGCTGCTGGCCGTCACGCCCGCTGAAGCCGTCCGCACCACCGACGTGGCAGAGTCCACCCTCACAGGTGACACGGCCAGACCCTCGCTGGAGCGGTTATTGAAGTGGTCGCCCAGCTGGTTGCCGTTCTCCAAGTGGTCCGTGATGGGCGCTGTAGAGTTGTCATTGTTATACGGGGGAGGCAAGTGGTTAAAGTCCTCTTTGGCGCTCGGGCCGTTCGAGCGGTCGTCCGGTTGGACCACCATATTGTCCGGCTGCGGCGGCAGCAGCTTGGCCACGTTCATGTTGATCTGGTCCCACTTGGTGTAGGCGTCACCCATACCGTTGTTGATGCCCTTCTCAATGAAGGCCAGCCTCTCCTCCATGGACAGGTCATAGTCACCCACCATCTTCTCGGGCTTGGACGCGTAGCCCTGCTGGGTCTTCAGGAGGGTCTGCAGGGACGTGTCCGAGCCATTGCCGTTCTGGAGGAGAGGTGTTCTCTCCTTCCGCTGGTTCATGTTTTCATCCGCTTGCCTGGAACAGGAAGCACAACATATTGGTTTGTTGTTGTTGACGAGTGTTGTGCCATATAGAGTATAAGGAAACAAACAGACTAGCATGGCAGCTTAGCAGGAACCCTGGCCCACACGCCCAATGACTAGGAGATCCCACCAGCTTATTTACATCTAGTATGAGCACATACAAAGGTATTTTCTGAGTTCAGCAAACATTTCAAAGCAAGGGGAAAATATACTTCTCTGCTCCCAAGTGATTTTTTTACTAGGACGTTTATAGCTTTTATTTTCAAAGAAATCACATCCCTAATAGCAAGGAAATCACACTCCATCCTCAATAAACCTTGAGAGGAACCAGACTGCACCCACCTGCTTTTGGGTAGGAAGGGCATCTTGGCCTCTCTCTCGGGGGTGCACAGGGAGTTGTCCTGGCTGCTGTCCGTGGTCAGAGACACTGAGTCCGACATGCGCGACGGGGACGAACAGTTGCTGTTGTTCTGATTGCTGTTGGCCACCGTCTCGTCCAACAACGAGTCAGCGTCTTTACCGTCATCTGTCAGACAAAGAGAGGAGAACTCGGTCAGTGTACACATTCATACACATAGTTCTGACAGGGTTTGGGATGATTTCTGGGTGTACTACCAAGCTGTGTACCCTGAGGACAGTATACACATTATGTAATGAACGTGTCAATAGTTACATAGAACTACTTCACTTTGTTACATATGGACAAATCCTAATTTGAGTTAAGTACCAGCGTTCTAGCCATGTACTACATCTAGTGGTGGTTAATCCTACAAGGAGCCGCTTGTCTGTGCAGTACCTTTTTTGTCCTTACTTAGGGCCACCACTTTGGGCTGGTTGATGGAGATCTCGATGAGAGGAGGTCTCATCTCCGCCATCTTCATCTCCTCCTCCTCAGATGAAAGCTCCTCGGAGTCCTGCAGAGAAAAAGACTTGACACAAAAAAAATCCACAAAATAAATGTGAAAGTTTCAAAATGTGTATGGCCAATGAGGTGTGTAGCATCTTCTGTAGTAGCGTACCTCCAGGGTATCCTCATGTTTCATGTTCCTGGTGTTGTCGGAGGTTCGGAGAGAGGTCTTCTGGGAGGTGTAGGATTCAGAGGTCTCCAGGGGTGCCGTGGAGTCCTGGACACAGACAGGCGCTTTGGGCTCCATCTCCACTGGCTTGCCATTGGCACAGGGAGCCTCAATCACCTGGTCAAACCCCAAACCAACAGAAGGTTATATAAAGGAGACGTGTTTCTATTACAAAATAGTCATTATTAGGTTGTTGTTATGTTATTTGTTACCTATTTAACTTCTAAATAAGTGGCAAGTAAGTATTGGAAAACATAACAGTGAATTACTGTTGATCTCAGGTTTATTACGGCTGTTTGTGATTTCACTCATTTCCAATATATTATGTTTACCATATAAATTTAAATGAAAATATTTGCTAATACTTGTGGACATGTGGAGCAGTCTTTATTTTCTCTCATGCAATCGTCCAATACAATACACCAGGGTTCCCCAACTGGAGGCCCGTGAGCCAAATTTGGCCCGCGGGTGATTTTATTTAGCCCCTCAAGTTTTCTGAGCAAAAAATAATATAATTATTTGTAATTATGTTCCGGCCCCCTGACTATCCCCTCAAGAAGAAAATCGTCCCGCGGCTTAATCTAGTTGATGATCCCTGCAATAAACTGTATACAAGTTGTTTGTTGTATTTACGGAAAGCAGAAGAGGAGTAGAAACTAGACTAGATAGAGTGTGCGCATGTGCAGTTTGCATGTCTGCCAGTGTTTAAAGAAAACTGGGCTCAGATGGAGGCCAACCTTGACTCCCACGTCCTGCACTCCCACGTGGTTACGCTCGTTAGGCCTGGCATCCTTCCCTGACTCGTCGCCTGACTCGTCCTCCTTCAACCTGTGGGCGACCGACTGGGCCGTCTTCACCATGTTCTTCAGCTCGTCTGGGTACGGCGTTGGGTAGCGCTTCAGGTTGCCCTCCTGGAGACACACACACGCACACATGCACATAGCGGAGAGAGTGACATGTACATCAAAACCAGTGATCACAGTGGGTCCCTCAACTAGGGGGTGGGGAGCGGGAGTTGGGTAGGGAGGGGGAGTTGGGTTTGCCTGCCAAGCGGAGGTGACACCACCGCTCCTTTGTCAGACTGACAGTTTGAGAGGTGGTGTGCCTCTTCCCGGCAGGCCAGCCCTCCCAGTCTGCTGGAGAGACACTGCAGTCAGGCGGCCATATTGTGCCAGTGGGAGACTGTGTGAGACGGCACAATTGATGGGAAGGAAATTATTCAGAACCTCCTCACCATGAGCTTCAGTCAGCTTCCATTTCACAGTGAGACAGTAGACATCAGATTAACTAAATGGGAATTCCATAGAAACTCAGGTGCAGGCACACACACATCTCTCTTAAATACAAGGGAAAAAGGGAAAGGCCAATCTTTTATGGGTAATGCAGTTGTAGCTTGACGCACAAGATGACTAACAGATATAGGTTACATCCCAAATAGCACCCTATTACCTATGTAGTGCAATACTTTTGACCAGAGTCCTATTAGTGCACTATATAGGGAATAGGGTGCCATTTGGGACACAAATCTAGATTTTCCATTATAACATGAGGAGATTGAAAAAAGCTTGCTTTTGTACCAGAAAGCCCATTTGAAACCCTTGCTCCAGTGTTTTAACAGCATTAACAACTTATTAATGAGAACTGTGTAATGTGCAAAAGCAATGCGAGTACAGGGCAGCATTATTTGACCCTCGTTTTCGACGCGTGCCAAATGGACATAATTTTTCATCTACTTTCATTAGCTTGCATTTGCATAGTGTCACCCTCAGTTTGTCATCCGCACTAGCTACAATCTATAACACAGCAAGTTAAGAGAGTTTGTTTGTCTTGGCTGTGTGCGTACACAAGGGTGTGTGCTTGTGTGTGTGTTGGTTTGTGTCTATGCATGCGCGTGGAGTACTGACCCGCGGAGGCGTCTCCCTCTCATCCTTGTCCTCGTCACACTCGAAGGCCACCTGGGCCCGCTGCTTCCTCTGCTCCTCCCACAGAGAGGGGTTAAAGCTCTCGCTGTCAGAGCTGGGGATGTCTGAAGAGGACAAACACCACCACACGTCAACCTTTACGCAGAATTCCAATGACATTTGTTAAACATACATCTAGAGATAAAATAATTGAATAAAATATGAAACCTTAGCAGTTATTATGTACCACTAATTAAAATATTCTCCCCTGCCTAGAGTATGGGGCCTTAAATGTATGTTTGAGGGATTAATACCACTTGATATCCCAAAACGTGTGTGCGCGAGGTAAATTAATAGTGATGAAGAAACCGGTGGGAATTCTGTTTGTTTTTGACAGCTTAGCCCAGTCATGTTTTCCGGAACAGTTTTCTCTAAGCCTGGGCTGCGTTCGACGCCAAGATTCCACGTCAGAGAAGTACAAAAGTTGTTTAGCTAGGAAACAGGTTAAGACGTTTTAGTCTCTCTCCCTCCAGAATCTTTTTAGTTTCAATTTTGGAGATTTCCCTCTGTCCCGGCAAACAATGGGAGCTTGTTTCAGACCAAAAATGTTCAAAGCACAGACATTCCAATTAAGGGACTGAGTAGATCTGGTGGGTGCAACAAAAACAAATTGGAACGCAAAAGCAGCGCACTGATAACAGATTCACTATTTCCCCTCCAAGGGCTAGCACCTGTTGCTCTCCTGAACACTGATTTAAGTAACAGACACATCTCAACATCAACTGTTCAGAGGAGACTGTGTGAATCAGGCCTTCATGGTCAAATTGCTGCAAAGAAACCACTACTAAAGGACACCAATAAGACGAAGAGACTTGCTTGGGCCAAGAAACATGAGCAATGAACATTAGACCGGTGGAAATTTGTCCTTTGGTCTGTAGTCCAAATTGGAGATTTTTGGTTCCAACCGCCGTGTCTTTGTGAGACGCGGTGTGGTTGAACGGATGATCTCCGCATGTGTATTTCCCACCATAAAGCATCAAGGGGGAGGTGTTATGGTGTGGGGGTGCTTTGCTGGTGACACTGTCTGTGATTTATTTAGAATTCAAGGCACACTTAACCAGCATGGCTACCACAGCATTCTGCAGCGATATACCATCCCATCTGGTTTGCGCTTAGTGGGAATATCATTTGTTTTTCAACAGGACAATGACCCAACACACCTCCAGGCTGTGTAAGGGCTATTTTACCAAGAAGGAGAGTGATAGAGTGCTGCATCAGATGACCTGGCCTCCACAATCCCCCGACCTCAACCCAATTGAGATGGTTTGGGATGAGTCGACCGCAGAGTGAAGGAAAATCAGCCAACAAGTGCTCAGCATACGTGGGAACTCCTTCAAGACTGTTGGAAAAGCATTCCAGGTGAAGCTGGTTGAGAGAATGCCAAGAGTGTGCAAAGCTGTCATCAAGGCAAAGGGTGGCTATTTGAAGAATCTCAAATATAAAATATATTTAGATTTGTTTAACACTTTGATTCTACTATATGATTCCATATGTGTTATTTCATAGTTTTGATGTCTTTACTATTATTCTACAATGTAGAAAATAGTAAAAAATAAAGAAAAACCCTGGAATGAGTAGGTGTGTCCAAACCTTTGACTGGTACTGTGTGTGTGTTTATATATATATATACATATATACATACATACATACACACACACACACACGCACACACATACAGCTCTGGAAAAAATTAAAGAGACACTGCAACATTATAAGTTTCTCTGGTTTTACTATTTATAGGTATGTGTTTGGGTAAAATTAACATTCTTGTTTATTCTATAAACTACTGACAACATTTCTCCCAAATCCAAATAAAAATATTGTAATTTAGAGCATGTATTTGCAGAAAATGACAACTGGTCAATATAACAAAAAAGATGCAGTGTTGTCAGACCTCAAATAATGCAAAGAAAATAAGTTCATGTTCATTTTTAAACAACACAATACTAATGTTTTAACTTAGGAAGAGTTCAGAAATCAATATTTGGTGGAATAACCGTGATTTTCAATCACAACTTTCATGCGTCTTGGCATGCTCTCCACCAGTCTTTCACATTGATGTTGGGTGACTTTATGCCACTCCTGGTGAAAAAATTCAAGCAGCTCGGCTTTGTTTGATGGCTTGTGACCATCCATCTTCCTCTTGATCACATTCCAGAAGTTTTCAATGGGGTTCAGGTCTGGAGATTGGGCTGGCCATGACAGGGTCTTGATCTGGTGGTCCTCCATCCTTGATTGACCTGGCTGTGTGGCATGGCGCATTGTCCTGCTGGAAAAACCAATCCTCTGATTTGGGGAACAATGTCAGAGCAAAAGGAAGCAAGGTTTCTTCCAGGACAACCTTGTACATGGCTTGATTCATGCGTCCTTCACAAAGACAAATCTGCCCGATTCCAGCCTTGCTGAAGCACCCCCAGATCATCACCGATCCTCCACCAAATTTCACAGTGGGTGCGAGACACTGTGGCTTGTAGGCCTCTCCAGGTCTCCATCTAACCATTAGACGACCAGGTGTTGGGCAAAGCTGAAAATTGGACTCGTCAGAGAAGATGACCTTACTCCAGTCCTCTACGGTCCAATCCTTATGGTCTTTTGCAAACCTCAGCCTGGCTCTTCTTTGCTTCTCATTGATGAAGGGCTTTTTTCTAGCTTTGCACGACTTCAGCCCTGCCCCTAGGAGCCTGTTTCGAACCGTCCTCGCGGTGCACTTCACCCCAGCTGCCGTTTGCCATCCTACGGTTGTTGAGTGACATTCGAATGAGTTGGCGGTCATCCCGGTCAGTAGAGAGTCGTTTTTGCCCTCTGCCGGTCTGTAGCTTTGTTGTCTGTTGCTTGACCTTGTTCTTATGAACTGCCGTCTTTTAAATTTTAAGGATGGAAGCAACTTGACGCTCACTGTGTCCCTCTGCCAGTAAAGCCAGAATTTAACCCTTCCTTTCCTCACTCAAAATGTTCCTTTTCAACGCTTTTGGCATGGTCAATGGTTCTTTTTTGACTAATATTACTTTTGAGGTACTAGTCGCACTGTTTTTGCCATCCAGCTGGTCCTATTGCAAGAGGATAGTGATGACCACAGCAGTGGTTTTTATACTTTTCCTTGTTAAATAAGATTTGGTTCAGGTGATCACCTGATCAGTACCTAATTCAGTAGAATGAGGTGTGTCTGTGTTGGAATTCAACAGACACTGGAATGGCTGTCATACATGTAGAGATGCTGATTTTAAAAAAATGTGCAGTGGTCTCTAATTTTTTCCAGAGCTGTATATTTGTAAAAAAATAAAAAAATCAGAAATACTAGTATTATTTCCAAAAGGAACATTTATGCAGTTTAACAATGGGTAGGCTTTAGGACCATGCGGACGCCTCGTAGCAGGCGTAAGGCTGTTAGTTTGGCTGGCTGGCTTTAGAGCGCATCTCTAAAGAAAGAAAGAGAAGAGAGAGTATCTCACTACAGCAGGTCAGGAACAAAGAGAAAGTGACAATGAATCCAAGACCGCTTTATAAATTCCTTGGATTCAAAATCGGAGTTGTTGACCAATAGCATTACTGTTGAGTTAACCTCCAATCAGATATCAGACCTGCAGGATGTCATCACACCAAAACCCTCTGCTACCCAGAGGTGTGAGACAATGGAGGATGGCAAGAGCAACACAGAGAAGGCTGAATTCCTGAGAAGATAATAACACCTTTTCAATAGAGTGTAAAGAGTCACTTTGGGGGTTGGGCTGCCCTACACAGTATAATAATATATTGATTTCAATCCAACCTTCTGTTTGATTATAATACTTGTGTATCTTGGTTTCATTATTCAATGTATTGTGGGGCTTGATGTTGGTATTTCAATTAATCAATGGAGAAAAATATTTCCTTCGTTGGTAGGTTTTTAAATCAGAAAGTTACATCTCACCTGTAGCATATTTACAGTATTTTCACGAGATAAAATTCCCCCTGGTCTAGGTTGTCTAGTGTAGGATGTATTGTAAAAGTGAACAGAGCCTAGCTCACAGATAGTAGGCCTTAGGTTGTCTAGTACTCACAGTCCTCTGTCCTGGTCTGCTGGGGGAACATATAGTTGGTGAGAACCGTCTTGTGGGTCTCTGGATCCTCCTCCTTCTGCAGAGGGATGAGTGGCTTCGACTGTGGAGGGAGGGGAGAAAGAAAGAGACAATATAAGACAGTGGTGTAATAGTAAATGTTGAATATCCTTATGGCTTATGAAAACGACAAGAAATTGCATCTTCCTGACAAAGTAATAGTTGGTCAAATAAGCAAGGGAGAGGACAGACATAGGAATCTTTCATGGATATGTATTCACTGGGTGTTGTCACTAGTTACCATAGCCACAAATAAAACATAGGCTAAATCATAATTTAGGTTAGGCATAATGTTAGCAGTGTGGTTAAGATTAGGTTTCAAATCACATTTTAAGAAGAGACATTTTAGAAATAGGCGGTGACAAACATTCACTGGTGGAAATCATAAATTTAATTTGGTTTCCAAACCTACTAAAGGCTTTGGACAGTAACATTAGTAGATGATCAGAGCTGTATTTCTTTGGAGGACGGCTGGTGTGACAGGAGTAGGGCTGGGCGATATATGAAATGAATTCAAATGTATGTTTTTGCGCGATATTCCAAATGCCTGTATCGCAAGAACCAAGTTATTTTTTTGTTTTTATGAGCCTTTATGTCTGCTTGTTCTCATGTTGTCTTTTTGGTCTTGTCTCCTTCGCTCCTTCTGTGCTGTGTGCACCTTCCCATTTACACCAAAGATCTGTATATAATGACGAGATGCTCTTGTCTCCGCCAGAGTATGTGAGCGGAGCTGGAGCGGAGCATGCTCAATTTGACTGGAGCGCAGAGCGAGATTCCCAAAGGCTGGAGTGTCGGCCTTCTCACCCGCTCCAATAGCGCTCACTTCACAAGCTCGGGGCATGCCCGCCCCAGCATGCATTTGTAGTCTACTTGTGTGCTGCTATAACCCCTTGCTTTAGCTACTGTCATGGAGTTCACTAAATATTTTCATAAAGAAACTGATAAAACACACAGGTGCTAAATCAAGGATGAGGAGCAAGAGAGAGAGTGCGGTGATGTAGTGTCAACAACTAAAGAATCATTGTGGAATCTGAAAAGACACGCATCCCGAAAGCATGATGTATACTTACTACATGCTAAAAGAAAGGAACAAGGTGGGAAGATAACTAAGTGTGCCATTGAAGCAAAGTATTTAAAAACAAAAAATCTGATCTCTTAACTGTTTAGTTCATTTTTGTTCTATTATCTATACAACAGGCCATAATTGATTTTGACCCAATAGGCCTGGCATATTCCCACGTTCAAGGAGCTTTTCATTTTGATTGGGTTATTTTGACAAAAAACCTTTAGGCCTACCTATAGAAAAATAAAAATAAAACAACTCTGCATCTCTGCCCTGCCTGGCAAGAGTGGCCAAAGGGGTGTTTAGCATCCCCAATGGCTCTACAAGCATGGAGAGGATATTCTCCGCTGCTGGTCTGCTCTCCAGGCACCATCGCATGAGCCTGAAGCTACAGACTGGCCAAACTCGTGTTTCTAAAAATGAATTCAAAGGCACTAATTAGTAATTTTTCGTTTAATTTGTATTTAATTCTAAGTAAGTCACAGCCTATATGCAAACTGTATAGACTATAATGATTGAATACAACAAAATGTTATTTAAATGCTGAGCCCTTTATGTCCCTACCAGCCTATTGTGTCTCACTCGCAAATGCTTCACAATGTATTTCTTTGTAGGCTATAGCCTTGAAATCATTGTCTAAATAATTCAGAAACACATTGGCCTTATTCTAGTGAGAGTGAAACCTCTCGCTTCGCCTCTTCCTCGGTTTTCACACGCAAACACACCAAGCCCCTCCCCCTGCCACTTGCACAACAAAGATGAGAGATCCCTTCTTCCTCTGACAAGCGGTTTCAACTCGCTATTTGCATTTGAGGTTTGGTCCAACAGAATCGGTCATATGAACATAAAGGAGAAGTTCACCTTTCTAACGATACCACTTATGTCTCAACTGCACAAATTGCACGCAGAGCAGACTACTAAAACGGGAGTATCAATGAACATTGATTCTGGAAAATTCATGCTCAGTTGGTACCGCTACATTTTAGCCAAAGACTGTTATACTAGATGTATTTGTTTTATAAATGTGCAATAAGCATAAAACACAATTATATAAGGAAATGGCAACTCGTTCTCATTCTGAGAAATAAGGTAGGCCACTTGATTTCAACTTCTGAACAAAGTGGACAGGCTAGCATGCTGTTCAAACGGTTGGAGACGGACAGAGGGGTGAGTTCATAATTCAACTGTTCTGCCTTGTTAGCTAACAAATCAATCCAAGTTGGCTAAACTTCCTATAAATATTAGCTGGCTACCAACTAGCATGTGGGCTTGTGCTTGAGATATTGTTAATGAGACCTGTGTTCATGTTCTATAATGCCTGTTACAAGAAGTGAAAGTGCATTACGCATTGTTCTGGTTGAATGTTTAACCAAAAGGTTATTGTCATAGACAGACTTGAAAGTCAGATCAGTGATTATTTCAAAAAAGCAGGTTAAACTATTTTGATAAAATAATTACATTATTAGTGGGTCCTATGGTTGTGGAAGGCTTATCTTTAGCCAAGGTATAATTTCACAATTTCACAGTGTTTTTAGAGAAAACATATATATATATATATATATATATATATATATATATATATATAATTTTGGCCATACGTTTGAGGCCATTTCGCCCAGCCCTAGGCAAGAGGAGGAAATCCCTTCAGGTCTGACGATGAATACAGTGCATTCAACAAGTATTCAGACCCCTTGACTTTTTCCACATTTTGTTACGTTACAGCCATATTCTAAAATTGATTTTAAAAAATCTCTCTCTCATCAATCTACACACAATAACCCATAATGACAAATCAAAAACAGTTTTTTTGAATTTTAAACTAAAAAACTAAAAAATGTAAACTGAAATATCACATTTACATACGTTTTCAGACCCTTTACTCAGTACTTTGTTTAAGCACTTTTGGCAGCGATTACAGCCTAGAGTCTTCTTGGGTATGACACTACAAGCTTGGCACACCTGTATTTGGGGAATTTCTCCCATTCTTCTCTAAAACCCTGTCAGGTTGGATGGGGAGCATCGCTGCACAGCTATTTTCAGGTCTCTCCAGAGATGTTCGATTGGGTTCAAGTCCGGCTCTGGCTGGACCACTCAAGGACATTCAGAGACTTGTCCCGATGCCACTCTGCGCTGTCTTGGCTGTGCGCTTAGGGTCATTGTCCTGTTGGAAGGTGAACCTTCGCCCCAGGCTGAAGTCCTGAGCGCTCTAGAGCAGGTTTTCATCAAGGATCTCTCTGTACTTTGCTCTGTTCATCTTTTCCCTCGATCCTGATTAGTCCCCCCAGTCCCTGCTGCTGAAAACCATCCCCACAGCATGATGCTGCCACCACCATGCTTCACCGTAGGGATGGTGCCAGGTTTCCTCCAGACGTGACGCTTGGCATTCAGGCCAAAGAGTTCAATCTTGGTTTCATCAGACTAGAGAATCTTGTTTCTCATGGTTTGAGAGTCCTTTAGGTGCCTTTTGGCAAACTCCAAACTGTTGTGCCTTTTACTGAGGAGTGGCTTCCATCTGGCCACTCTACCATAAATACCCAATTGGTGGAGTGCTGCAGAGATGGTTGTCCTTCTGGAAGGTTCTCCCATCTCCACAGAGGATCTCTGGAGCTCTGTCAGAGTGACCATCGGGTTCTTGGTCACCTCCCTGACCAAGGCCCTTCTCCCCCGATTGCTCAGTTTGGCTGGTCGGCCAGCTCTAGGAAGAGTCTTGGTGGTTCCAAACTTCTTCCATTTAAGAATGATGGAGGCCACTGTGTTCTTGGGGACCTTCAATGCTGCAGACATTTTTTGGTACCCTTCCTCAGATCTGTGCCTCGACACAATCCTGTCTCGGAGCTCTACGGACAATTCCTTTCACCTCATGGCTTGGTTTTTGCTCTGACATGCACTGTCAAATGTGGGACCTTATATAGACAGGTATGTGTCTTTCAAAATCATGTCTAATCAATTGAATTTACCACAGGTGGACTCCAATCAAGTTGTAGAAACATTTCAAGAATGATCAATGGAAACAGGATGCACCTGCGCTCAATTTCGAGTCTCTCAGCAAAGGGTGTGAATACTTATGTAAATGTGATGTTTCCGTTTTTTTATTTTGTATACATTTGCAAAACAATTTAAAAAACGGTTTTTGCTTCGTCATTATGGGGTACATTGATGAGGAAAAAAATAACATCAATTTTAGAATAAGGCTGTAACGTAACAAAATGTGGAAAAAGGGAAGGGGATTGAATATTTTCCGAATGCACTGTACATTTATTTACCAGGTTGCATTCCTCCACCTGTCTGCCCTCAACCAGAGACATCTGGGTTGATCATTAAACACTCTGTAGTGTGTGTGTGTGTGTGTGTGTGTGTGTGCGTGCGCATGTTTGGCTCTCAAACTACATTAGATAACAATCAATAAAGAACCCAGCTGGCAGGAGTTAGCCCCTGATCACATTGCCACACACTCCTAATCAGAACCCACTGGGAAAGAACTGAGTTTGCTGATCTAGGATCCTATCCCTCCAGTCTTATTCATTGTGATCTGGAAGGCAAAACTGATCCTAAATTAGCACTCCTGCTCTGGGCACAGGGCTACAATTACAACATGTATTATTCTTTAGGGGTGCTCTGAAAAAGCGGGTTGCTGGAATAACATGTGTCCATCCACCTATATTCAATCAAAACATGCTTTTTTGTTTTAGAGAGAGCCTCTCGCTCTCTCCCGCTCTGGTCAAATCTTCTCAACACAGCAAGTGATCAGTGGCTTTTAGTTTTCAGCTTTAGAGAAAGGCCCCCTGTGCCATATGGTGTGTCTGTAGGATTAGATGCCATGGAAGTGTTTTATTGCGTTTAATCTGAGTTTTGGCAGGTTGTACTCTATCCAATGGGATTAGTCCATGGCTGGCTGTCAGGAGCTGCGGGTTGCACCACTACACTTGGTCGCTCGTTTTCTTGCCCCAGAAAATTACCACCAATCCCCATGCTTTCCACAATGACCACCATCGTGTGTGAGGTAACAGTGGGTAACGCTATCAATGCCTCCGTCAGCACTGGCTGATTGTTGGGCCTAAATAATCACAAGAGACTAAATATGCCATGGCATGGTATCTGGAGTTACTGTAGGGGTTTGGCATTATTTATTACGCCGTTTGAGAAGTAGAGAGACATGGAAGTGCACTGCCTCTCACACGTTTGAGTGCAGCACAGAGACCACTCGTGTGTGTGTGCGTCAGACATTCAATTACAGATCTCCCTCCCACTCATCGCATTCTCATGATACTGCAGGGAGGCTTTTGAAACAAGAGGGTCGTACAACAAGCACGTTGATGCTCCAAACAATTAACAGAGATTTCCCTACGAGTAAAGAAATAAGCCTACATGGAATACAGTATAAAGTACTGAAAGCCCCATGGTGGAAGTGAAAGCCAAGAGGCTGTGTACACACCTGGTTCTCAGACAGCCACATAGCAGTCATCTGGTTGAGCTTGGTGAAACTGTAGGGAAGGTTCTTCAACCTGGAGACACAAACACAGAGAAAGTATTACAGTTAAAGTCACCCTGCACATTATCCACCTGAGAAAGATATGGGACAGATAACAACTAACAACCAAAAGCACTATTTAGAGAATAGGGTGTAATATGAGACATGACCATGTTTATGCATGCATAATAACTTTAACCACACTTTAACACACTGCTGTCCAATATAAATAATGGCCCAAATCTTTGAGTGCCATTGATCTAACATCTACAGGATAACTTTCTAAAGTGCACAGAGAATCAGATAAACTATCCTCTTATGTTTGTTGTGTAGTAAAAATGTTCATTGTTTTTATTCGTTTTTTCTTGTGAAGCACATTGTGTTGCATTTCATGTCAGAAATGTGCTGTATAAATAAAGCTTGATCTTGAACAGGTAGGAAACAGGTGCTGTGTCAATGTGTCTCCAAGGCCAAAGTGGTAATGACAAATGAGTGGTCCCGGGGTAATAGGTCTCTTTCGCTCTGTAAAAACTGGAGGATGGGAACTAATTTACAGCAGGCTGCAGGGTTACTGCTGAGTCATGGTCAAATCTATTTAGAGCTGCTGGCAGTGAGAGGACCGGAGCGGCTAGAGTGTCTGTGGCCTTGCCTGGAAAAACACCTGGAAATAACCACCATCAGGAAGGAATAGGGGTTTTGTGAGCATCTGAAATCAACCCACTCAATCTTCCTGGTCCAAATGTTATCTTCCTGGTCCGAGGCTTTAACGCCTGTATCATTATGCACCAAATGATTCACTTCCAGGGTCTCAGGGAGTGTGTGTAAGTGTGTTTGTCCGCAAAGTTGGGGAATGCATTCTGATTATTTTTCCCCATTGTTCACACACAGCCCATGTGTGTGTTTTCAGCACCTTATATAATCCACTTTGGTGGCAGGCACAGCAGAGGGAGATTGCTCTGCTGCCAGCGCTGGTTCCAATAAGCTGGAAGGACATGTTTTACAAGGCACCATGTGGCAACGGTAGAGTGGCTTTGCACAATAAAGGGAGCAGCTGGTAGACTGCTGCTATTTTAACTACTGTGTTAAACTAGTGTCGACTGTTCGAGCGCTCCAATTAAACCCTCTGAGAACACCAGAAACAATGGGAAAAGTTAGCGATCAAATTGATTTGAGTGATGTTCACAACAATACAAAAGTTGCCGTAATGCATTGTGTCTTAATGTTCCACAGATGAAAGATTGGGTTAACGTGATGCTATGTAGTTTGGGCTTTTGCCAGGGTACCGCTTATGGTTGTTCAACCATTTGTTTTATTCATAAACATCCCAGTTTCAGCTGCATGTGAACTAGACTAAGTAAAGTAAATACTGTGTGTGTGGAAATGTGTCACACCTCCCTTGCAGAGAGAGAACGTATGCGTAGCCTCTCCTGCAGCATCTGTGACTCTTCATTCAACTCTGACAAATGTGTTACCTCTATGCCACTAGTACGAGTCACTCACCACCTTCCGGAGACATTTGAAACCCCACCTCTTTAAGGAATACCTGGGATAGGATAAAGTAATCCTTCTACCCCCCCACATCCCCCCCCTTTACTCCAACCACCCCCCCCCCAAAAAAATAAATAAAATAAAATTACATTGTAAAGTGGTTATCCCACTGGCTATAAGGTGAATGCACCTATTTGTAAGTCGCTCTGGATAAGAGCGTCTGCTAAATGACGTAAATGTAAATGTACTACAGATTAATTTGCGCTGCCACTGTAGTCACATTTTCAACAACGCCTACCGTATACTCATTTGTAACCCCTGTGTTATGTGATTATTGTTCCCCTGTCTTAGCTGGGATAAGGAGTGTAGCGGGGTGAGATGGGGGGGGGGGGGGCAAAACATGAGTACGGGGGATGCGACATGGGAGAGTTGCGCCAAACCTGGATAAGACTGTGTATGAAGAATGACAGATTTTGTAAATAAAAATAAAAGAGACCCATCACCTCTGGTCCCCTGCCTGCCTGCCTGGCTGCTTTCCAGATTGCATTGACAATCTGACTGGACTGCCACCGGGCTGAGGAGTAGAGACAGGAAGGCTAGACTCACTTGTTGTCACTTAGGTTGATGACCTTGAGCTTGGTCATGTCTCCCATCTCCTCGGGCAGAGACTCCAGCTTGTTGGAGTGCAGGAACAGCACAGTGGCACTCTTCCAGCTGCCCATCTGAGTGATGTGGGGATAGGAGGGATAGGACATCAGCACACAGCTGGGGCCGGACACGATAAGTTGATGTACGCGGACACACAATTGATATTTTGTACATAAGCACACAGCACAGCGGGCACATAATAACACAGACACACACCGACACACAAACACCAACACTCGCAAACACACTGTGTGAGCCCAATGCTCACCTCTGGGGGCAGCTGTGTGAGGAAGTTGTGGTCAGCGGCGAAGGTGCGTATGCTGACACACTGTCCGATGGAGGATGGCAGAGCCTCAATCTCGTTAAAACTACAGTCCAGCTCATCCAGGGCTGCCAGCCTACAGAGGAAGAACAAGAGGAGGAGGAAGAAGAAACAGAGGGAAAGGAGGAGGACAGGCAGAAAAGGAGGAAAAGAGAAAAAAAAGGTGTTTAGTGTGGGGAGGGCATTTCATTTGGTTGATTAATTGATTCTAGAGGCGATTTATCGCGAGGGACGTGAGACAGTTTTATACCATAGTGAGGGAAGTCCTAAAAAGGTATTTTGCTCGAACTAGCCAACAGTCCTTAGAATCTTTGGCCCCTGTCAAATGGCCTACCTCTGACTAACATAAGCCCTACTTCTGTCTTAACTGTCAGCTGCCATAACTATCTAGGACTGCACTATACGGCATATTATTCATGAAAAAAGAGTGAATGATTATTCTGTGACTAGAAGACTCGCTGGAGAAGAGGTTATTCTATATCCGAAACTCTTCAATACTGTATCTGGTTCTCATTATTCTGTTTTGCTCAGGAATATGCAAGCTAGCATACTCTGAATAGATCTGGCGTTTTTATTCCAGCATTAATATGAAAATACATACTGCGCCTGCGCATAGATGGTTCACGTGGAATTTAAGCAGGATTTGAGCCAGAGTAGCCTCTGCTGAGTCCCATCAATCAACCGGATGTTCCGGTTCTTGAGGGGAAATGGAAAGATAGCATGTGACGCGACTTCCGCTTTTGGACGTTAACAAGGCGACACTCCATCTTAACTCCTCCTCCACATTTACTGGATTGGTTAAACAGTGCAGAAGAGAACCCCCCCCAATAGTTTTTTTTCCCTTCTCGTCAAGACCAGTATGTAGGGGGATCTAGTTTCTGGGGGTTCTTTTACGCCTGTTATGTTAGGTTAAGCCTGAGTTACATTAGGTTAAGCATATGCGACCAAATATGCTGTTCGACCAGCAGTTTTATTTTGGGAGCACAGAGGACCCAAAAAAACATCTCCCAGATAATAATTGTTGTAATGATAAGGCTTCGCTGTACCATTGTTTCCAAGTGCCCTAAAGGAGAACCTGGTAACTTCACCAGTATATCCAAACATCTGGGGGCACAGAAAGAAAGGAAAAGGGATAGCTTCTTCTGGAAATGAATGATCATAGCAAAGCATGAATGACAGATCTCTTGCATGTCTTCATCACAAACCGGACGTTTTTAAAGAGACCGTGTACAATTTTCAATGTAATGCATCTCAATAGGACAATAGCGCTTTTACACAATGTCGAAACCTAATATTCCACAAATTACTTTGTAATTTCAATGACAGGTATTCGTATCCACACTTTAGCTTTTATAATAAACTAAAGTATTTACAGTGTTACATATTCGTCTCTAGGGCACAACATGTGCTTCAAAAGTAGCTAGAATTCATACAGGCTCAATATAGACTATCTCAATCAATAAAATCAAAACATTCTGGGGCTCCTAAATTTCATGTGATGCTACTAACTTTAACATTTTGGGAGCACCAGTGCTACCAATGAAAAACGTTAATTTGGAACCCTGGGCACAGGCAATCAATTAATTGTATTTGTCACATGCTTCTTAAACAACAGGTGTAGACTAACAGTGAAATGCTTACTTACGGGCCCTTCCCAACAATGCAGAGAGAAGATAGAAATAGAAAAATACTACAAAAATAACACCAGGAATAAATACACAATGAGTAAAGATACGTGGCTATATACACGGGGTACCAGTACTGAGTCGATGTGTACGAGGTAATTGAGGTAGATATGTACATATAGCTAGGGGTACAGTGACTAGGCAACAGGACAAACAGTAGCAGCAGCATAGAGGTCCTGGATGGCAGGGAGCTCGGCCCCAGTGATGTACTGGGCCGTGCGCACTACCCTCTGTAGCACCTTGCGGTCAGATGCCAAGCAGTTACCATCCCAAGCGGTGATGCAGCCAATGGTGCAGCTGTAGAACTTGGATCTGAGGGCCAAAAACCTTTTCAGCCTCCTGAGTGGGAAGAGGCGTTGTCGTGTCTTCTTCACGACTGTGTTGGTGTGTGTGGACCATGTTCATTCCTTAGTGATGTGGACACTGAGAAACTTGAAACGCTCAACTCGCTCCACTACAGCCCCGTCAATGTCGATGAGGGCATGCTCGACCCTCAGTTTCCTGTAGTCCACGATCAGTTCCTTTGTCTTGCTGACTTAGAGGGAAATGCTGTTGTCCTGGCACTACACTGCCAGGTCACTAACCTCCTCCCTACAGGCTGCATCATCGTTGTCGGTGATCAGGCCTACTACCGGCACGTCGTCAGCAAACTTAATAATGGTGTTGGGTGAACAGGGAGTACAGGAGTGGACTAAACATGCACCCCTGAGCAGCCCCCCGTGTTGAGGGTAAGCATGGTGGAAGTGTTGTTGCCTACCCTAACCACCTGGGGGCGGTCCATCAGGAAGTCCAGGATCCAGTTGCTGAGGTAGGTGTTGAGCCCCAGGGTCCTGAGCTTAGTGATGATCTTGGAGGGCACTATGGTGTTGAACACTGAGCTGTAGAACTATGGTGGTCTGCTTGAAACATGTACGTATTTCAGACTGGGCCAGGGAGAGGTTGAAAATGTCAGCGCAGACACTTGCCAGCTGGTCGGTGCATGCTCTGAGTACGCATCCTGCTGCAGTTGACCCTGTGCCTCTCAGTATGTTTGTGTGTGTGTACGCATGTGCGTGCATGCATGCATGGGTTGGGAAAAGGCAGACGACAAATCTCAATTTCCCAGAAAAACTGACAATAAAGTTCCATTGAAAACAGAGAAGCTAGGAGAAAAGGCTCATATGCAGCTGGGGATTTCTCTGGGATGAAAAATGTCTAAAGGCAAAGTGAGATGGACTTCCTGCTTGCTGGCCAGTCACCAAAGGCTGTGGGATAATAATAGCTGATAGTACTAGAACACAAGTTGTTCTCCTCTATCATTCTCCATATTCTCTATAGCAACCGAGTAAAGATCAGATTCCACTGCTCAGAAGTCAAGACCAGGGACAAACAAGTGTGTAGGCCGTCGAACACAAATCAAGATAAAGCAAATTGAATGAAATACAAGATTAAATGCATTTAAATCAGTATGCTTAGAAGTCAAGACCAGGGACCAACAAGAGTGTAGGACGTAGAACACAAATCAAAATGTAAAACAAATTAACAAAATACAAAATTAAATACATTTAATCAGTATGCTTTACAATCCTGGTCTGGAATTAAACCACGGTTCCCCTTGCAATCACATATTTATAATCCTGCCCAGAAGTTTTTTTAATAAAACATATCAAATGTATAAACCTAGTTGCCAATTCATCACTGTAGTTCTTTAAATGCTAGTTGGCTACCACACATACTATGTTGATGGATTAAAATGTAATGTCTTTGTCGCTCCATATGGATGATCACGTCTATAGTCAGAGTTCAAGTCTTGCGTTGATAAATGATTGCATTGGCGCTATTAGAGTGTGTGGCTTTTCCTTTTCTTCTACAGAGGTCAAGTCTAAACTTGGTCAAGTCCCAGCCTGTATTGACCTCCGTGTCACCCGGAAACAGCAGTCAACCGCCAACAGCTGGCCTCACCTGTCGTAGTTGAATATTGGCGAAGCAGAATTAAACGGAGGCTTTAATCAGTCAATACGGAATTAAGAGGTTCCTGGGGTCAGGACTACAATCATACCCATCCACAATAGGGCAGCCAGGCTTAGTTCACTCACCTAAATCATTGGGACTAACGCCTCAACCCCTACAATCCACCGGCGACCATGAATCGTCTCATATCTGGCACGTGTAGAATGAGGTCAATGGGACAAGGGGCTTAGGTCAATTAATCAAACCTAGCCCTATATTGGTGTACTGTACTGCAGCGTTCTGTGATATGATTAGATGAGGATCAATGCAAACCAATCAGGATGGGTCTGGTTGTTTTAAAACGATGGCTGTAGTAGTACTGAGTAGCACTCACCCCCCGACAGAGTCGGGCAGATACATGAGCTGGTTCTCATCCACTTTCAGGGCGGTTAGTTTCTTCAGGGAGCCTGAGAGGGAGGGAGGGAAGGAGGAAGAGGGAGGGAGGGGAGGAAGGAGGAAGAGGGAGAAAGAGAAAGGGGGGGGGGGGGTGGGGGTGAGAGAGTGGGGTAGAAAGAGAGAGTGGGGTAGAGAGAGAGAGGGGTAGAGAGCGAGAGAGTGGGGGGGAGAGAGAGAGAGAGAGAGAGAGAGAGAGAGAGAGTGGGGGAGAGAGAGAGAGAGAGAGAGAGAGAGAGAGAGAGAGAGAGAGAGAGAGAGAGAGAGAGAGAGAGAGAGAGAGAGAGAGAGAGAGAGAGAGAGGGGTAGGACGAGAGAAATAAAGATAAATAGCACATTAGGTAACACACCACTACAGTGCACACAGAAATTGATTCTGAATCTCAGCTGGATCACAAAAAGAGGAGCATCCATTCCAGTAATGCAACAGATTAATAATTAATACCAACAACAATACTATGACTGGTTTTACGAACAGCTGAATGCTTAGACATACAATTCCAAGAGGGCTGCCATGAACACATATCCCCGTAAAATGTTATCAGATATTTAGATATTCATACCATATAAATATAAAATGGGGGATGGAACAGAAAACAGCTTTGGTAAAGCATCATGCTTCTGGAAGTCCACTTCTTCAATATGCATCTAGGCGAGTCATTCATTCCAGAATGAGATTCAATTAAAGCCAATATTCCGCTTCACCTCCAACAACCAACCATGTTCATTAGACACACATCAACAATGGCTTGGCTTGAGGTCACTGAGCTATGTCATACTGCCTTTATCATGTGGTAAAGAGATGGGCACTATGTGTGGGTGTTTGTGTATTCGTGGCGGTCTATCTGTCTTTTTTTATTTTATTTAACCTTTATTTAACTAGGCAAGTCAGTTAAGAACAAATTCTTATTTACAATGACGGCCTACACCGGCCAAACCCGGACGACGCTGGGCCAATTGTGCGCCGCCCTATGGGACTCCCAATCACAGCCGGTTGTGATACAGCCTGGAATCGAACCAGGGGGTCTGTAGTGACGCCTCAAGCACTGAGATGCAGTACCTTAGACTGCTGCGCCACTCGGGAGCCCTGTCTTTGTCGGTATGTGTGTATATATGTGCCAGTCTGTGTGTGTGTGTGTGTGTGTGTGTGTGTGTGTGTGTGTGTGTGTAGCCACTCACCTATGGATCCTGGCAGCTGTGTGAGGGCATTGTTAGACAGCAGCAGGTCCTGCAGGCTCTCACAGCCACAGATCTGCTCATCCACCATCTCCAGGTTGTTCTTGGACACGTCCAGGTAGGTCAGCTGCTTCAGAGTGCCCAGCCTCTGGAGAACACACACATGCGTGAGGGCACGCACATTGAAAAGAGTAACAGAGAGGATTGCGGCGAGGGGGCGGGGCTGACGGTGTTAATTGAACTCAGAATTAACTCAGAATTAAAACAGTCACAGGAATACCCCTGGCCTGACCAATCTGAACACAGGAACCTGAAAGCTTGCAATCTCAGTGTCTTTGTACATTTGTGTGTGACACACTAACCCTTCCCTCCACATTGATTAAACAAATCAATGTTCCAGTACAGGCTGAGGGGAGGTTTCAGGGGCTCACTGTACTTCATCACCATTCACCACCTCATACCCACACACACACCACAGTGAGTGTACACACACACAGCTATGTCTTACAATACTTGTGAGGACTTTTTGGGGAGCAAATATTGTTTTCCCTAACCTCTAACCCTAAAATAGTGTTTGTTATGAAAAAATGAGGACTTCTGGTACTCACAAGTATAGTCAAACGTGTACACACAAACACAAACAGATCCACAAAAGTAGAACCTAACATGAGCCTGAACACGGGAAAGAAGGAAAGACAAAAGGAAAGGAGAAAGAATGGTCTGGCTGCGTTGTTTTCTTTATTTTTTATTATTGTGATATCCAAATTGGTAGATACAGTCTTGTCCATCCGAAACACGACCCTGCCAAGCCGCACTGCTTCTTGACACACTGCTCGCTTAACCCGGAAGTCAGCCGCACCAATGTGTCGGAGGAAATACTGTACAACTGGCGACCGTGTCAGTGTGCATGCGCCCGGCTTGCCACAGGAGTCGGTAGAGCGCGATGGGACAAGGACATCCCCGGCTGGCTAGACCCTCCCCTAACCCGGACGAAGCTGGGCCAATTGTGCGTCGCCTCATGGGTCTCCCGGTCGCGGCCGGCTGCAACACAGCCCGGGATCGAACCCGGATCTGTAGTGACGTCTCAAGCACTGCAGTGCCTTAGACCGCTGCGCCACTCGGGAGGCCCCTTGGCTGCATTGTTTTGAGGAGCATTTCGTTTCATAATTAAACAGTAATTTCAATTTCATTATAACAAACACTAGCGCAGTGAAATGCAGTGTACATCGCACCGTTCCTAGGCATGGTTTGAGGCATTCTTTAATAATGTTCTACAGTGAGGCCAGGCAGTAGTCAGTAATCCTAATCCTAACAGAGGAACAGCATGTGATTACGGGGTTGGTGGTGGTGCTGTCGAAATGCTTGCGGCGCACTAATGTATTAATTATGACCTATTTACCAAACAAGCTGGCCATTTCCATGAGCGAGAGGCATTACGCAACACAACATGGGCTGACGACGACGAATCACAACAAAACACAATCGTTTGAATCACACGACTTTGAACCAACAGATTAATTGGTCTGTGGATTCGTCATTTGCAACATTAATCTTATGATGTTGGACAGGCAGCAAAACGTCTTTAATAATATCTTACCATGTTGGCTTGAACAAAGCCGTTTTGAGTTTTCACACAGTTTGTGTCTCTGGGGAATGTTTCATCACCATACTGTAGGTAGGACGGTGTGAAAGCCGAGGCAGTGCACAGGAAGAATAAGCCTGTGGGGAGTTGAATGGCGGTTCATCATCTTACCCCTGGTAGGAACGTCAGTCTGTTTCCATCCATCCACAGCTCTTTGATTCCAGTGAGCTGCTCCAATACCTCAGGCTGGGGGTAGGGAGGGAGGGGCAAGAGAGAGAAAGAGAGTGGAGAGAAAGAGTGGGAAGAGAGAAAGAGAGAGAGAGACAGAGAGAGGGACAGAAATGGAGAGAAATGAGAGCTCAATTCATTTACAACAATTCAGGAAGCCACTGACTTTAGAGTACTGAGGTTCAGCCGAGGGCACGACAGAGACAGACACTCACCACTTCAGTGAACTCGTTACTCCCCAAGTCCAACCTCTCCAGCTGGGTGAGCTTGTGCATGCTTCTGCAGAGAGAGAGGGAGAGAAAGAGATTGATGTTGAGCTAAGGATCTGGGAATACAACGAGTCAACCACAACAGCAGCATCAAAGGACACATTTCCAAATGTCCAAGCCATTCTGCAGGGTTACTTTGATATAATCAAAAGACAATTCTGAGCCATCTCCGTACACAGATCTAACAAAACACACATAATACAAAATGTATGACGAGTTAGTCATTGTTGATTATTATGTGTGTGCGTGTGTATGCATTCAGTGCCTATAGAAAGTATACACCCCCTACAAAACATACTCCACATTTTCAAAGTGAAAGAAAGTTACAAATTAAGAACAAAAAAATACTGAAATATCATAATTGGATAAATCTCCATCCCCCTGAGTAATATTTGGTGGAGACACCACTGGCAGCCATTAGAGCTTTGAATCATTTGGAATAAGATTATACCAACTTTTCACAACTCTTAGGGCAACATAACATTGTTTTTGTCAAAATGTCTCAAGCTCATTACATTCGGTTGGGAATCATTGAAGGCCAGCAATATTCAAACCTTGTCTCTGACTTTCAAGCATATTTAAGTCAGGACTGAGACAGGACCATGCAGGAACACTCAACACCTCTTGGAAAGCCATTCTGGTGTGTCTTTGGCATTAAAACTATCCCAGGGTTAGGTTTTCAGAAGACTGAAGTGGGTTTTCCTCAAACCTTTTACCTGGGCTTTGCTCCTTTCATATTACTTTTGATCCTGACAAACTCCCCAGTCCCTGCCGATGACAAGCACACCCATAACATGATGCTGCCAACACAATAAAGAGGGTTTCACTCTGTGTTGTGTTATATTGGATTTGACCCAACCCTGTAGTTTTTAATTTAGGCCAAAAATATAATTGATTTGCTGTGTTGTCTTGCAGTATTACTTAACAGCCTTGTTGCAAACAGAATGGATGATTTGGAGGGGATTTTTTTAACACAGGCTTCTTTCTTTTTCACTTTGTCATAGAGGCCAGTAACATGGAGTGAATGCAATGTTGTTGATTCTTGAGTATTTTCAAGTAATATGGTGGCAGCATCATGTTATGGGTATGTTTGTCACTGGCAGGGGTGGGGATCAAAATAAATATGTTAGCATCAAAATAAATGTGAACGGAGCAAAGTCCAGGTAAAGAAACACCAGAATGGCTTTCCAAGAGGTGTTAAGTGTTCCTGAGTGGTCTAGTCTCAGTCCTGACTTAAATCTGCTTTACAAAATCTGAGACCAGGTTTTAATATTGCTGTCCATCAATGATTTCCAAGCAAATATAATGAGCTTGAGAACATTGACAAAAACAATAGATATACACGTAGTGTACAAAACATTAGGAACACCTGCTCTTTCCATAACAGACTGACCAGGTGAATCCAGGTGAAAGCTATGATGCCTTATTGATGTCACTTGTTAACTCTACTTCAATCAGTGTAGGTTAAATAATGATTTTTAAGCCAATTGAGACATGGATTGTGTATGTGTGACATTCAGAGGATGAATGGGCAAGACAAAAGATTTAAGTGCCTTTGAACGGGGTATGGTAGCAGGTGCCAGGCGCACCGGTTTGAGTGTGTCAATAACTGCAAAGCTGCTGGGTTTTTCACGCGCAACAGTTTCCCGTGTGTATCAAGAATGGTCCACCACCCAAAGGACATCCAGCCAACTTGACAACTGTGGGACGCATTGGAGTCAACATGGGCCAGCATCCATGTGAAACGCCTTCGACACCTTGTAGAGTCCATGCCCCAACGAATTGAGACTGTTCTGAGGGCAAAAGGGGGTGCAACTCAATATTAGGAAGGTGTTCCTAATGTTTTGTATACTCAGTGTATGTTGCCCTGAAAGTTGTGCAAAGTTGGTAAAATCTTATTCCAAATTATTCCCATCTGTAATGGCTGCCAAAGGTGCTTCCACCAAGTATTAACGCAGGGGGGTGGAGACTTACCCAATTATGATATTTCATTTTAATTTATTTATGGAAAATGTTCTTTCACTTTGGAAATGTGGAGTAGGTTGTGTAGATCTGTAGGAAAATATATATAATTTAAAGTTCAAGGGATATTGACTGTAGGTCTATAACCTCTCACATAGCCTTAATATTTACTCCTGCAGAATTAAGCATTACTTGCAGTAAAATCATACACCAAATGTAGGCAAAATGTTTACTCTGGAACAAGTGTAGAGAAATATGATTTATTTCTTCCAGCATTTAAGAGAATGCAAATGTCCAGTTATATACCGTCTGTAGAGGTGCTATCTTTATCAGCATCATAAAAGCTAATAGCATGTCAACCACATAAAATATGCATCCAAGCTGAACTGAAATCTTATCAGAAACATGTTGGGTCGTTTTCACAGCTTTCTATTTCATTACAACTGGTCAAACCGATGTTATTTGAACATTTTGCACAGAATCATTTTTTTTTAGGTATTGTATTTCTCCCAGTCCCTAAACGTCTTTGAAGCAGAGATGACAGAACTTTCAAAAAATCATTCTGCAGTCTCTGACCGCAGCTTACAGCACATTTTCAATATTAGCAGGTTAGGGTCGGGCCACAGATTTTCACATATAGTTGGGCGGTTGCGGATGGGTTATTAGCAATTGCGGGCAGGTACAGATAAACAAACAGCTGACCCACACACCATTACAGTATGATGTGCCTGCTCTCTGCGTGCTCATCCATGTATGTGTGTGTGTGTACAAACTTTCACCTAGTGTCCCTGTAGTCTGGTTTCTTAAAAGACTGCTTTACATCACACATGGGCCCTGTTATAGCAGGCTCACGCACAGGCTTACCTCTCACCCATTTAAGGCCGATTTCGTCACAGGATAAAGCGGCGCAACATTTGACTCAAATACTCAGACAGTTATGTTACACCAGGGGGACATGAAAAATGTAACGAAGTTTGTTCAAATAATGTCTGGAAGTGATGTTGGTCTAACTTTCCTCCATATCCAGGCTTGCTTCTTATTCATTGTTTTATCCATTTCTAACAAATTGGCAGCAACAGATTTTCTGATTTCTCTTCAGGTCTGGGGGAATTCATATGCATCTAGTGGCAAGATATTGATTGGCGATATAACAACCATGAGGTCAATAGGTCAACATCCGTCCCACTTCACTGACAGGTGCTACAGGATAACTGGATGCTATACGACTATTAAAACATAAGCTAAATGACCATGTCATGAGAATGACATAACATATGATATTGCATTTGTTACTAAGACAAACAAAGTCTAAACACGAGTAATTTAATATGAGAGCTACTACTGGGATAAATAGAACATAGATATCGCGAGGGGCTTCATTGTGTTTGGGAACAGATCAGATAACGGTGGTTTCTCAGTGGGGATGAACCTCTAGGGGTGTGTCCCAAATAGCACCCTATTCCCTATATAGTGCACTACTTTTGATGAGGGGGTAGTGCCCTATATAGGGATTAAGGTGCCATTTAGGCCGCAGGCCTAGACCTCAAAACACCAGTCAAACCAAAACACAGCTCGGTGCTAGGGTTGACAGTTACGCGCTTCCCCCCTGTGGAGGCTGATTTGTCTACGCTGCTCCTCAAAACATCACACCTTAATCCATACCATGTATCTGTCTGTACAATTAAACTATACAACGAGGCGGTTTCACAGCGATCTCTGGGGTTGTTGTCGTAATAAACGTTGGGTTTATATAAAAAGACCGTGATAGCACGCCGAGCGTCGGAACTTTCCTACCCCGTGATTGGCATGCCAGAAGGAGCGCGGAGGCTCACAAACAAAGAGCACAGAGGACCAGCCAGCTAGGGGACAACAGAAGAACTGGACCTAGATGCACCGGATAGGCAGGTAGAGAAAGAGAGCGGGGTAACGTGACAAAGAGAGCAGAGAAAGTGAGACTTCTCCAAAGCCACCTGTAGCACTCTGGAGCCCCTTTATAAATCACTGGGTTTTCTGGGTAGTGAACACATACACACAGAGGTAGGAAGCAGAGGCTTTCAAAAGGTGAAACAGAACAGGAGCTACAGTAAGTGCTCTGGACAGGGTTCATGCACATTTTGACAGATGGAATTTCATCACTTCTCAACTACTTTTAACCATCTCCTGCTGTTGTGCACGGCACTTAACCCCCCCCAAAGTAGAATACATGTTAGGTAACTGTATAAAACACGTGGTCAGTCAGTCTGGAGAGCTACTGCTCAAACACTGAGTTTATCAAGGTCTGGTTGAGCAGCTCATTTCTAAAATGTGATTTGTTAGAGGGCGACTGGAACAAAAGCCTGCACACCCAGTAGCTCTCCTGCAGGATGGTTGACCACCCTTGATGTTAAACATTGCAACTAAATCAGTTTTATGCCTTTATAAAATAATTAGCTCATTCAATATATCAAAAGATCAAATGGCTATGGTAGGCTACAAATCTTTGTATACAGCTGAAGCAAGCCCACATTTTCTTCAGGAAATGTACCTTTTATAGTTTCATCAAATTCAACTTAGCTACCTTAGAAGTTTTTACTTTGCCGGCTGAATTAGCATCTATTGATTTGCAATGTCCCATACATTGGATGCCCAAAATCAACTGGAATTATTACTGCCACATAATCCAACAGGCTACATCTAATAATTGTTCCTAAAATTACTGTTCGTGATTCACAAATTCGATTCAAAGCGATTGAACAGAATCCCAAGGAATACAATGGCGAAGTGAGTCGTTAGTTTCGTCAAAAGTAATCATTTAAATGAATCATATGAATTGTTCCAAAAAGTAAATCAACTTTGTAAGGCCTTATTCGCGAGTGTCAGTGAAACGTTTTTGGGGATAGGGCGAAAACATGAATACATGCTAACAGCTAAACCGATAACCAGCCAGGCTACAACATACACTGAACAAAAATATAAATGCAACCATTTCAGAGATTTAATTGAGTTACAGTGTATATTGGGAATACAGATATGCATCTGTTGGTCACAGATACCTTATAAACAAGGTAGGGGCTTGGACGAGAAAACACTAAGGAGAAGTCCTTATCTGTTTTATAGGCCTACTGCAAGTAGCCTATACATGAGCCAAGACAGAAAGATAAACACGGTCAGAGACCCACTAAAGCAGCACCGCCCCCTCAAGAGTCTGAGCCTGCCTGGCAGTGTTGGTCCAACAAAGCAAAAGCCCAGATGGGTGAGCATAATATACAAGGAATTTCTCAAAGCTGCTAATGAGAACCTTGACGACCTCGTGCCTAGCCGGTGGGAATTACGGTGGAGTACCCCCACCCAGGTAGTGGCAGTGCTGGCAACACTAGCTGCAGTAACCCATGGGGAGGGGGTCACACTCTAATAATCAGAGAGGGAGCTAATTATTATGGCACTGCCGGCACAAAATAATCCTAAGGGTCTGACTGCACAGAGGTGCTTGGGAAAATGGTCACAACTGGGGACCAGTGTGTGAGTGTTTCGGGGATAGGGGTGTATCCGAGCGCCATCAGCTAAGACTAGACATTGGTTAATCAAATCTCCCCATTCTTGCCCAATTTGGAATGCCTTCTCAAACAGCTACAACTGTATACGCATTCACAAATAGTATTCTCTTGAGTTGGGCTCCGGGATGGAACAACTGTTGAACATCTGAGCTTGTGGTTGTTTGCGGGGGATGGGTGGGGAGAGTGCGTGCATGTATCCCACATCTGTTGCTATGGGGTAATGATGTTAGGGGAATTATAGGTTGAATCACAATAATTGTTTGCCAAAATTTTTATTTTTGTAATGCCAGATCCTGGTTATAGGTAACCATCCTTCGTAGGAAGTGCCTACATCATTACGCATATTATTAGTTAATTGTGGAAATAAATTAAGATAAAAAAATATATATAAACAATTATTGCATAACTGTATACAATATAATTGAGGTGAGGTCGTTGGAAATGCATTTGGCTGTTAATCTGCTTCTGTTCTGTAGGTGGCACTGTGTGCTCTTTTCAAATGTTGGGTCCCAATCTCTCAAAGGACCTAGGATCCAGGTGGACAAGGGTGGTCTGCCAGTCATGGGGACGACAACCCAACTTGGGATGGGGGGAGGTTTTAGCGGGTGGAATAGTGGAGAACCATTGTAGGTTTACTCAGCAGCAGTGCAAATATCATGGTACAGCTTTTCTGTGTGCAAATGTATATATAAAAAAATAAAAAATAAAAATATCAGATTTACTTAAGTATTCAGACCCTTTACTCAGTACTTTGTTGAAGCACCTTTGGCAGCGACTACAGCCTCGAGTGTTCTTCAGTATGATGCTACAAGCTTGGCATACCTGTATTTGGGGAGTTTCTTCCATTCTTCTCTGCATATCCTCTTAAGCTCTGTCAGGTTGGATGGGGAGCGTCGCTGCACAGCTATTTTCAGGTCTCTCCAGAGATGTTCGATCGGGTTCAAGTCCGGGCTCTGGCTGGACCACTCAAGGACATTCAGAGACTTGTCCCGAAACCACTCCTGCGTTGTCTTGGCTGTGTGCTTACGGTCATTGTCCTGTTGGAAGGTGAACCTTCGCCCCAGTCTTTGGAGCAGGTTTTCATCAAGGATCTCTCTGTACTTTGCTCCGTTCATCTTTCCCTCGATCCTGACTAGTCTCCCAGTCCCTGCCACTGAAAAACATCCTCACAGCATGATGCTGCCACCACCATGCTTCACCGTAGGGATGGTATTGGCCAGGTGATGAGCGGTGCCTAGTTTATTCCAGATGTGACACTTGGCATTCAGGCCAAAGAGTTCAATTTTGATTTCTCAGAGAATCTTGTTTCTCATGGTCTGAGAGTCTTTTTTTATTATGCCTTTTGGCAAACTCCAAGCGGGCTGTCATGTGCCTTTTACTGAGGAGTGGCCTGATTGGTGCAGTGCTGCAGAGATGTCCTTCTGGAAGGTTATCCCATCTCCACAGAGGAACTCTGGAGCTCTGTCAGTGTGACCATCAGGTTCTTGGTCACCTCCCTGACCAAGGCCCTTCTCCCCCGATTGCTCAGTTTGGCCGGACGGCCAGCTCTAGGAAGAGTCTCGGTGATTCCAAACGTCTTACATTTAAGAACGATGGGAGCCACTGTATTCTTGGGGACCTTCAACGCTGCAGACATTTTTTGGTACCCTTCCCCAGATCTGTGCCTCGACACAATCCTGTCTCGGAGCTCTACGGACAATTCCTTCCACCTCATGGCTTGGTTTTTGCTCTGACAAGCACTGTCAACTGTGGGACCTTATATAGACAGGTGTGTGCCTTTCTAAATCATGTCTAATCAATAGAATTTACCACAGGTGGACTCCAAGTTGTAGAAACATCTCAAGGATGATCAATGGAAACATGATGCACCTGAGCTCAATTTCAAGTTTTATAGCAAAGGGTCTGAATACTTATGTAAATAAGGTATCTGTTTTTTATTTTTTATAAATGTGCTACATTTTCTAAAAACCAGTTTTAGCTTTGTCATTATGGGGTATGGTGTGTAGATTGATGAGGGGAAAAAACAATTGAATCCATTTTAGAATTAGGCTGTAACGTAACAAAATGTGGAAAAAGTCAAAGGGTCTGAATACTTTCCGAATGCACTGTAGCTGCCCAGCAATATACAGCTTATCAACCACCATAGAGAAGCGTCCACTCATTTGTCTGTATTCTTTTAACGTTAGGTAAAGTATTTCCCTTCTGTCTCGGATATCATTAGGGAGCTGGTCATTCATTCCATAGTTTGTGCCTTTGAGCTCACGTACTTTTTTTTGTACCATGATTTTCTTCTGGTAGTGCTCAAAACAAGCTATTATGGGGGCGCGGGCCATGGTGGGATGTGCCTCCCCTTCTATGTACTCGCGAAAATGTCATTCTTTGTACCTGGTCTTTTCAGATTAGTAGATATGAACTCGCGCACTAGATTCGACTTCTTCTAAGTTTACCCGCATACTGCGTGTCTGTGTATCCAGCACTGTCTCGTTAAGGACTCTGTTGTCACGGACAACATCGTTTACTTTGATTTCCAGTTTGTCAACAGTGCCCTTTAGCGTTTTATTCTCTTTGCACATATCCTCAAGTTGTTCGTCAGCTAGGTTCTTCCTCATTTCATCTAAAACAGCCAGCTTTTGATTTATGGAGACCAGAACACTTACTTCGGAAGCGTTGACGTCATCGCCGGTGGAGTTGTTTAAATCAACGGTGTCAGTGGATGAGTTCCTAAATCTTTTGGCAGGCTATTTGGCAGAGACCCCGGTGTCTTGGTTCTTATGGCCAGCCTGAGTTAAGGAATCCCCGCAATCCATGTCGCGGTTGGAATAGTAGTATTGGTCAATGAAAGACTCCAGATCCCACAGGCTGTCATGTGATTTATCCACCGTGTCTCCAGTTTGAGTTAGCTCAAAGTTGTTTATAGCAATGTTTTTCTCACCTCACCGCAAGGTATTGGTAAACTTTCATTAGTAGGGCTTGCAGGAGAGCAGCCTACTGCAATATAACATATTTATCAGAAATGTTTGTATTGTTTTGTGTCGCTCCGCCACGCTGCTTACCTGCTGATGCTCCTCCCGTCAGGTTGGACGTACAGCCAAATTCTCTAAAACGACGTTGGAGACGGCTTATGATAGAAACATTTACATTAAATTATCTGGCAACAGCTCTGGTGGACATTCCTGTAGTCAGCATGCCAACTGCACGCTTCCTCAAAACCAGAGACATCTGTGGCATTGTGTTGTGTGACAAAACTGCACATTTTAGAGTGACCTTTTATTGTCCCCAGCACAAGGTGCACCTGTGTAATGATAATGCTTTTTAATCAGCTACTTGATATGCCACACCTGTCAGGCGGATGGATTATCTTGGTAATGGAGAAATGCTCACTAAAAGGGATGTAAACAAATTTGTGCACAACATTTTAGAGAAATAAGCTTTTTGTGCATATGGAAAATTTCAGGGATCTTTTATTTCAGCTCATGAAACCAACACTTTACATGTTGCTTTTATATTTTTGTTCAGTATAGTTTGGAAAGCAAAAGGTTATTGTTTTAAAGAGACAACAATGAAAATACTAGTCTGTCTTTTAGTTATCAAAATTCTCAACTTAATTGAGCGACCAGTAGGCCTATAGCCTATCTTATTGGCACTGCACATATTCACTCTTTATCATTGTTGGGTCAGTGCCACTTAAAAGTTTGTTTTCGGACAATAATTTCCTCCTCCAGTTTAGATGAACGTCATTCTATTTGTGTCTCTCCTTCTCATAGGAATATTATATGGACAACATTATTTTTATTGATCTGTTTGTCAGTGTCAGCAGAGTAGGCTACCTTGTAATTTGTTATATTAAAAAAAGATTCTGCTTATGTCTCCAGTCATATAAAGTGTAGTACAACTGCATGAAATGTGTTTTTCCTGTGCAAAGAAAGAAGAAACATATCTGATATAGCCTATAGCCCAGGCCTCTACGCTATAGGCGCTCAGCCATGCATTGAACAGTCTTTTTTGCAAACAGTGATTGAGTTATATTATTTGCCTAAATTATGACTATCCAATCTACTCATCACATTACATAAGTCTGCAAATGTGATGATGCATGGAATGCTTTATTATAAAGGTGAATTTTTATGGTGAAAAAAAAAAACGTGAAACTCACGCGGCGCCTATGCATAGGCTAGTGATTTTGCTGTTCGTTACTCGTCTTGTTGGCTAAGGAAAAGTAAATGTGGACAGTTATTCTAACATCTTCAAAGTGCGCGGTAAGGACACAAGTCATTGCATCCTCGACTTGCATGTTTTGTTAAGATGAAGTACCATAATCTAAATGTGATTTCTGTCATTCTGAGCACCGTGGGTGGACGCCCTAATCAGGTTACGCACCCAATGCATATGGGTCTGGTTAATTACTCAAATGTCTGGTCAATGAAAATGCTGCCGGTCAAATGTCCGGCGCCACATTTTCAAAACGGAAACCCTGCAGCAAAGGGTAGCACTCGTATATAACACGGTGAATTCAATGCCACAGAGAAAAAGTGAGAGAGACTGAGAAAGCAAGAGTGTGCAGGGGAGAGAGGGAGAGAAGAGAGAGCGAAAGGACAATATAAAGGCACTTGTCCTTTTTTCTCCCTCACACAAACATGGTCGCTCACAAAAAGCCAACTCTTGTTTGTCTGGGGACTGTGAGCTGTTAGGTCTGTAAAGGCTTTGATGTGGGGAAAACAACACATGAAACAGAGACAGGGAAAACTTACTTTGGCAACATCTTTAACTGGTTCTCTCTCAGCTCCAGGATCTGCAGTTTAGTCAACCTGAGGGAGAGTGAGAGAGAGGAAGAGGAGGAGAGAGAGAGAGGTACAATACAAGTCAATGACATAACACTCACTGTGTATACTCAAAGTGAAATCTATTGACCAGCCTTCAGGAACTTGGGATAGTGTCGTTTTACTGGATGGTTTTGTCTAAAAACAAAGGCTTATCCTGGGGCTGGATCACTGGGGTCTGACAACGATTGGAGCACTACAGATATGTTATTCAAGATTCCACACGACTCCTGCTAGTTTGAAACCCAGCTGTGATTCAGACGTAAGGTGGGGAAACTGAGCCAAAGAGAAAGCTACATAGGGTCAGTAGCAAGGTTTCCTCCCATGACATAAACCTTATGATCTAACCATGATTACATACTATAGCTTATATACAGTTGTGACCTTCACCATGGGAGAGATGAGTCATATTATAAAGAGTTAGTCTCTATAGAGACAAGGGAGAGATAGGGGAGTGTGGAAGTTGAAGCAATTGAAGAAGAAAGAGGGTTGTAGCAGTTGATTTTATCTCAAACTTTCACATCACACTGCATTCATACACACACTGGTTCCTCTGACTTCTAACCTCACACTGCAACATCACACACAAACACAACACACACTCTCCTGCCTTCTGCCCTTTCCCAGTTTAAAGCATTTCCATGGGGAGGTTAAGGTCACCGACTGTGAAGATGAGATAAGGAAATGTGGATTCATGCCAGTCATTCCAACATCACTATAAGATAATGGCTTCCTGTCTCGAGGGAATAACCTACAGTACCTTGTCATGCTATTCTTTGTGATTGAGGAGATATAATTTCACACCATGCACCCATTTTCAATACCTGCCTGCTTCCTTGCATGTGAGCATTTGTGTACTTTAAGACCAACAAATACAGTGTATTTGCTTTTGGAGGTTTGCTCTGTGAGGGTTTAGGCCTGGGTAGAGGTAGTTGTGCAAAATATCTGTAAAAAGAACACCTTCCTAATATTGAGTTGCACCCCCTTTTGCCCTCAGAACAGCCTCAATTCGTCGGGGTATGGACTACAAGGTGTCGAAAGCGTTCCTCAGGGATTCTGGCCCATGTTGACTCCAATGCTTGTCACACTTGTGTCAAGTTGGCTGGATGTCCTTTGGGTGGTGGACCATTCTTGATACACACAGGAAACTGTTGAGTGTGAAAAATCCAGCAGCGTTGCCGTTCTTGACGCACTCAAACCGGTGTGCCTGGCACCTACTACCATACCCCGTTCAAAGGCACTTAAATAGTTTGTCTTGCCCATTCACCCTCTGAATGGCACACATATACAATCCATGTCTCAATTGTATCAAGGCTTAAAAATCCTTCTTTAACCTGTCTCCTCCCTTCATCTAGACTGATTGAAGTGGATTTAACAGGTGACATTAATAAGGGATCATAGCGTTCACCTGGATTCACCTGGTCAGTCTGTCGTCATAAAAAGAGCATGTTCCTAAAGTGTTGTACACTCAGTGAATTGTGATTGATTGACTGTCTGATGTCTTACCTGCCGAAGCTGGCTGGAAGGAACTCGAGGAAGGCGTCATTCAGGTAGAGCTGTGACAGGCTGAGGAGCTGGGTGAAACCCTCTGGGAGCCTGCAGGGGAGACGGGACCAACATGATCACATCACTAACATTATAAAGACATAGGAATTCAAACTGGAGATATGCATAGGAGCCGGACGAGACAATATAGGCCATTAGTTGTAAGATAGATGTGTTATTATTCTATTTTTAAAAGCATCGTAAAAAGAGACAAATTACTGTATCTACGCACATCTCGGCTAAATGTGGCACAGGAGTTGGGCAGAAAAATCTATCAATAAAAATCTAATCAAATCAAAGTTGATTTGTCGCGTACACAGTTTAGCAGATGTTATAGCAGGTGCAGCGAAATACTTGTGTTACTAGCTCCGAACAGTACATCAAAAATGTCAAACAAGTACACAATAAGAGGTGTTATTATTTTACAGAAAAGTATTGTGTCCAAGACAATTTTCCCTTTGGGAACAATAACGTTAATCTTATCTTTATAATGAAAATAAAGTATATGTCTGCCAACTGTTTGCCGTTCCCAAGAATGATCCTTATTTGAACCATCTTGGTTTGAATATGATATTTCCTCATTGTCAGTGGTTTTATTTTATTTTATTTAACCTTTATTTAACTAGGCAAGTCAGTTAAGAACAAATTCGTATTTACAATGACGGCCTACACCGGCCAAACCCGGACGACGCTGGGCCAATTGTGCGCCGCCCTATGGGACTCCCAATCACGGCCGGTTGTGATACAGCCTGGAATCGAACCAGGGGGTCTGTAGTGACGCCTCAAGCACTGAGATGCAGATTGTCAGTGGTAGCATTAGCTCAAATGAAAATCACATTTGGCAAGAGCAAACATTCACTCAAGAATGTTCTCACTGACTCACTGGCACTATGAACACAAGGGACCTTATCTTTCCATTTAGTGAATGTTATAGCCGTAGGGGTTTACAAATTAACATTTCAAGGGCATAGTCATATCCTTCGGCGTGTGTAGGTAAATACACAGGTGTGACTTTTAAAGAATTTGTACCAAACTTACTTGGAGATGGGATTCACACTTGCTTCAACGATAGCCAGGACTTTGCAGTTCTTTATATTTTCTGGAAACTCCTGGATACCTAGAACATGAAGCAGATGTACAGTTACATCATGTCAACATATAAGGTGTTTAATTATTTAAACGTGTTACAATTCCTGGGGGATATTTAACAGAGCAGGATCAAACATCTCCATATCTCGTAGATCAAAAGAGTAATTCTATAACTTACTCAATATTTTCAATATCCCACATTCAACTCCAGCTTTTTTTAATAAACTGGAAAATCAACCGCTTCTACAGTAGCCTATACAGTGCCTTCAGAAAGTATTCATACCCCTCAACCTATTCCACATTTTGTTGTTTTACAGCCTGAATTCAAAATTGATTAAATATATTTATTTCCTTACCCATTTACACACAATACCCCATAATGACAAAATGAAAACATGTTTTTCTAAATGTATTGAAAATGAAATCTCATTTACATAAGTATTCACACTCCTGAGTTAATACATGTTAGAATCACCTTTGGCAGTGATTACAGCTGTGAGTTTTTCTGGGTAAGTCTAAGAGCTTTGAACACCTGGATTGTACAATATTTGCACATTATTCTTTTAAAAATTCTTCAAGCTGTGTCAAGTTGGTGGTTGATCATTGCTAGACAGCCATTTTCAAGTCTTGCCATAAAGTTTCAAGACGATTTAAGTCAAAACTGTAAATAGGCCACTCAGGAACATTCAATGTTGTCTTGGTAAACTACTCAAGTGAATATTTGGCCTTGTGTTTTAGGTTATTGTTCTGCTGAAAAGTGAATTTGTCTCCCAGTTTCTGGTGGAAAGCAGACTGAACCAGGTTTTCCTCTAGGAGTTTGCCTGTACTTAGCTCTATTCCATTCATTTTTATCCTACAAAACTCCCTAGTCCTTGCCGATGACAAGTACACCCATAACATGATGCAACCACCCCCATGATTTAAAATATGAAGACTGGTACTCAGGACATAATGTTCATTTCTTTGCCATACTTTTTGCAGTTTGACTTTAGTGATTTATTGCAAACAGGATGCATGTTTTGGAATATTTTTTAATCTGTACAGGCTTCCTTCTTCATTTAGATTAGTATTGTGGAGTAACTACGTTGTTGATCCATCCTCAGTCTTCTCCCATCACAACCATTAAACTAACTGTTTTAAAGTCAACATTGGCCTCATGGTGAAATCCCTGAGCGGTTTCCTTCTTCTCCGGCAACTGAGTTAGGAAGGATGCCTGTATCTTTGTAGTGACCGGGTGTATTGATACACCATCCAAAGTGTAATTAATAACGTCACCATGCTCAAAGGGATATTCAATGTCTGCTTTTTTAAAATATTTAACTATCTAGCAATAGGTACCCTTCTTTGTGAGGCATTGGAAAAACTCCCTGGTCATCGTGGTTGAATCTGTGTTTGAAATTCACTGCTCGACTGAGGGACCTTACAGATAATTGTATGTGTGGGGTAAAGAGATGAGGTAGTCATTCAAAAATCATGTTAAACACTATTATTACCTACAAAGTGAGTCCATGCAACTTATGTGACCAGTTAAGAAAATGTCTTACTCCTGAACTTATTTAGCCTTGCCATAACAAGGGGTTGAATACTTATTGACTAAAGACATTTAAGCTTTTCATTTTTAATACATTCCTAAAAACATTATGGGATATTGTGTTGGCCAGTGACACAACATTTCAATTTAATCCATTTTAAATTCAGGTTGTAACACAACAAGGTGTATGAATACTTTCTGAAGGCACTATATATGGTTGTAAATAAATATTTATCAAAAGTAGTAGGCTAACATTGATTTTGCTTTGTGGATAGGCTATCCCTCAGAACCTACATCTAATGTGTTGACACACAACATACAGATGTACGCCATCATTTTCCATTTAGGCCAGGGATGGGCAACTGGCGGCCCCCTTTTTGTAGGCCCGCAGATCAATAATAAAATTAAAATAAATGTACTGTTAAGAGTTAGAATCGTAGAATACACGGTGCAATTTTCTCTTGTTATGTCAGTTACTGACAGCCACTCAATTAGGCCATTTCAGCAACAACAACAAAAAGATTGTTAAGTTGGTCTAGAGAGCTATTTAAACCTGTAGAATTACTGACCAGAGGGCTAATTGTTACTTAGGGCCCCCATAAGGCTAGGGCCGGTTCTGACTGCATACGTGGGTATGGATGTGAATATGCAGACCTGCGAGCCACTGCGGCCCCTCATGGTAAGTTCACATTTTTTGTGGCCCCCAGCCCCAATGTTGCCTATCCCTGATTTAGGCCTACATTTTAAAAGATTGTCTCCAATCATTTGTAAAGCAGGTTGACAAATGTCTCAAAAAGTAGTGGGTTTAGGATTTTAAAAATACATTTTAAAAAATGTGACAAGATAAGAAACAAATAATATGAAAAGAGGATAATGCTAGCATTTCTGTTTTCAACAGCAGAAGAGTGGCGTAGACTAGTGCCAGTCAACCAGCCAGCCAATTAGTCAGTCAGTCAGTACTCTGTGAGACGTGTCTGGTCTTAGCTGTGCATTAGAGCTCCTGGGCTGCGCCTTTCCTCTGTAAACAACCACAGGGCTGAGTGCTCGAGGAGGTGACACATTAGCAGAGAGAAACTGACGGAGTGTGTCTGGCAGTTCTCACCAAAACATCCGCTCAACAGTGGCTCAAATCGAGGGGGCGGGTTGTGAGCAAGTCTCAAGGTTTATTTCTATATACTTTGATTTGTGTTCACAACACTTAGGCCTGAGTACTAGGTGAAGGAGGGTAAGCTTCTATTAAGTAAACAGACGTAGCCTTAAGTCACTAAAACTCCCCAGACCTTCCTTACTCTTTGATTAGTCTGGTATGGACTCCACTGTGGTGGATGGACACGAAAACCAAGTGGAGATCAAGAAACGACATGGTGTTACTTTACTTTCTTTGCTACATATTTATTTAGCTGTCTGTCACTCAGTGCACTGGAGCAGTAGAACAGAACATTGGTGTGTGTAGCAGTGAGACTGTCTGTCTGTGCGCCAGTCAGCTGTACTGAGGCTGGATGTAATAACTGTAATAAAGGCAGTACGAGGCATTGTCTCAAAGCACAACAATCTGAAAGGACCGGCCATTACACCATATTTCTATCAAACTCAACAGTGCTCAAACGAACATGTGTCTGATTATTTGGGAATTGTTTGCTAGGCCTATATGCCATGACATTTTACAAATACAGCGGTGGTAATGTTCTAGTTGTTTTTCAGATATTATATTTTTCCCAATTACTTTACCTAGATGAAGTGAACAAACTGAAAAACGAAATGTCACTCAATAGTACGTTTGCCGATGCAACGGTTTTAGAATCTTGCTTAGAGAACGTCTGTGAGGCCCTTATTTGGTGATAATCACATTTGATCAATGTAGCAGCCATCCACACATACATATGCTTTCTCTCACACTGACAACTAGCAGTGAGCGGCTCCTCCATTAGACTGGAGATGAGAGAGAGCTCTGGGGAGCTGCATTCACAGTTTGCACCGGTTCAGTCTCAAATGACCCCCTACTCCCTACAAAGTGCACCACTATTCTATACATGAACTAGGATGTCATTTTAGATTTGGCCAGTTGTTGTAAGGTAGTGCTAGGCCTACGTATTATAGTGTACAAAATCATTTCCAGGCTTTAGCTTGTCCTGTCATGACTTCCTTTTTTTACACAAGGGTTTGTCAGCGGTGTGTTCTACTGTTGTGTATAAATAATGTTGTGTTGAAACAGCACTTTTGTGTGGTACTGATACTTTTAAGGGTTTCTTTGTTTTAACTTATCTCAATTTGAGATTGGAGAGTTGATTGTGTAACCGACACTGGGACACTTTTACATAATCTAATCTACTTTATGTTTCAGTAATTTTCTTCGACAACAGAGGGAAAGTAAGGGGCAATTAGTTAAGTAGACTGAACATCCCACTGCTGATAGATACCGACTCGCACACAGGTATTGTCTAGTCTCTTTCAGTCTAGCACGCAGGTCTAGGCCAGAGACAGTGGAAACAGTCTTGAACTATTACTGAACCCTCCATCTCTGACTAGCCAGTCAACTTTTAACATTCTTTATTCATACTGCACAAATATGAAGAAGTGGGATGGCTCTTCAGTCAAAATCCACTTTTGAGAATGAGTGGCATGATAAGTGATGGAGAGTCCTAAAGTAAAAGTTGAATGCGAGACAGTAGTCATTCTAAACATAAACACCATCCCCAAAGGGAAAATGGGTAGGCTGCAACTCCTTAAAGACCTCAACAAAATTATATTATGTTATTGATCTGGTCATACTGTACTTTTGTATTGAATGAATGGTCATTCTCTTATTGAAAGAGTGGTCATTCTGGTCATACTCCTATTGAGAGAGTGATACATTGTGGTCATTTTGTGGTCATTGTGCTTACTGTTCTTGCTGACGTCCAGCTCCCTGAGATTGACGAGGTTGGCGATGGCCGCAGGCAGCACTGTGAGGTCGTTGTCTGGCATGCTCAGTCGGTGGAGCAACTGGCAGTTGAACAGTTGCTATGGACGGTGGAAGAGAGAGAACGGGAGAAAGAGCGAGAGATAGGAAGAAAGAGAGCGAGAGCGAGAATAAGAAGTTGATTTCGCAGCATGACTCAGGCAGGACTCTGGTTTGTAAAGGAAGCTGCAGCTCATTCACAGCCAAGCATCAAGTTGCTGGGCCCCAGCAGCCAGCTGATGCTGACTCCGCCACAACACACTTGGAGAATTATAGACTGACAGTGTGTGGGGGAAAGGGGTAAGAACAGGGCTGCGTTGTGGATTGGCTCCATTCTATCGGCGGGATACTCTTGCCTAACATAACCACTACAATCATCCCTTGGTAACGCACTCAGTGTTGTGAGCAGCAGGAGGAAAAGGCCCAACTGAAATGAGAGGCTGCAACTTGATCAAGACCTACAGCCTTATCCTTATGGACTGATTTCATTATGTCACTCAGATAGTGTTTGCCAGAGAGGGCGGTTACTACAACTTTGACAGGTTCACGTTTCTAAACCATCATATATATATTACAGGACCACCTTCTTTTATTCAAAAATGATCTGGGTATTTGGGTGTGTAACATTCTGAATTTATTATGAATGCATCCATCTGTGTCTTACTTTGGGCAGCTCCTCGATCTGGTTGGCGTCCAGGTAGAGCTCCTCCAGGGTCTTCTCGAAGCTGAAGACCTCCTTGGGCACAGTCTCCAGGCTGCAGTGGGAGTAGTCCAGCGACGTCACCGTCTCCTCCTCCCCCCGCAGGCAGCGGCACGGCACCAGCCGCACAAACAGGTTCCGCTTGCTCGACATCCTCAGGCACTGCAGAGAGAGAGGGAGAGGTGAGTCAGTGTCAAGACAGGTCAGTGAACTACTGGTGCTTCTTGGGGCTAAAGCTATTACAGGTAACATCCTAAGCCAAGAGAGAAATGGCAGTGTCAGAGTGAAGAAATTGAACTAGTGGGCAGGTAAGGCAGGTTTCTTGTGTAATTACCTACCAGCTACGAAACAAAACAACAAACACTTTGAAAACAGCTACTGCAGCATTTATTTTGCTATAAATGTCATACTTGACTTCTATTTTTATTCGCAAATGCGAGTGAAATGCTTGCACTGTGGAGCCCTGACCACCCGCCAGCCTGGGCACCAGATGTTTGAGTACTCTGAAAAAAATCATGCAAGTACTCGAACAGTAGAAGAAAATCTAATGGCCATCCCTAGTATGGCTACACTCAGTGCTTCAACAACAGTCCAAGAGGTTTTACCAAAAGCTACAAAGAGGATCTAAGGGCAAAGGCAGCATCCATTATGATCTGCTAGTTTTCCACAGCCCTTATGAAATATGGGCATAAATTACACTGTAAGCAGTTACATAACAGGGCTGGCACAATAATCGTATAATCGTGTAACCGACAATTATGGACAATAACAGTGAACTAAACATTTTTTTTGTCATAATTGCCTTAATACATTCATTTTAGGATTTTAATATATTTATATATTAAAGTAAATAGTTTACCCAAACGCAGTTTTTCATTTTTACATGAAGTGGGTACATTTGGTAATAATTTCACGAGCAGAACAGCACAGTTGGGAGGAGAAGCTTCATTTCCAAAACTGCCAAGTGGTCAAAACCATTCGGTTTTGAGACAGGGGTGACACCAAAGCTGGGTTTGATTCATTAGGTACGTCTTAGCTAATCTTCAAAAAGATGCATTACAAACTCAAAACATTTTTCTCCAAAAACTACAATTATGACAATAACCATGGCCAATTGCATGACAATGAATCATTACCCAATATTCCATAATCGTCACAACCCTATCACCGGGGGCAAACTACCAGCCCTCCAATACACCTACAGTACGCGATGTCACAGGAAGGCCAAAAAGATCATCAAGGACAACAACCACCCGAGCCACTGCCTGTTCACCCCGCTATCATCCAGAAGGCGAGGTCAGTACAAGTGCATCAAAGCTGGGACCGAGAGACTGAAAAACAGCTCCTATCTCAAGGCCATCAGACTGTTAAATAGCCTTCGCTAGCACATTAGAGGCTGCTGCCTATATACACAGATTAGAAATCACTGGCCACTTTAATAAATGGAACACTAGTCACTTTAATAATGTTTACATATATTGCATTACTCATCTCATATGTATATACTGTATTCTATACTATTCTACTGTATCTTAGTCTATGCCGCTCTGACATTGCTCGTCCATATATTTATTTATATATTCTTAATTCCATTGCTTTATTTAGATTTGTGTGTATTGGGTATATGTTGTGAAATTGTTAGATATTATAATAATAATAATAATAATAATAATAATAATAATAATAATATGCCATTTAGCATATTACTTTTTAGATATACTGCACTGTCGGAGCTAGAAACACAAGCATTTTGCTACACCCGCAATAACATCTGCTAAACACGTGTATGTGACCAATAACATTTTATTTTATTTGACATGGCCTAATCGTTTGTTCTCTGTGACCATATTGACACATATGCAGGATCTGCAATGCATTCTCATTTACATCTGTGTTGCGTTGAAAGTGCCGGAGCAAAGGGCCAGCTATCATCAACACAATGCCCTCTGAGCATTGTTTAGTTTGGAAACTCATTACATGGGCCCCTTTAAAACCTCTTCAGAAAGAGAGTTGTGTACATGTGGGTCCAGAACATCGCTGGATAATGAAAGCAAGCTCTTCAACAGTATCATATTACTTTCAATACAGCTTCATAGCCACAACACAGTACAGCAGTGGCACTCATCTGTCCCAGAGAGAAGAGACCTATCTGGACAAACAAAGCATACCTCATGGATATGCCTTCCCCACTCCCCAATATTTTACCTGAGGTATAAACGGTGACAATGAGCTGGCACTTGATATAGATTACATTTGCATATAGATTACTCTGTTGCTCGTCAGTGCACTGACAATGCATCTCCATTCAGAGGATAAGGACACAGACACTAAGCCTATCTAAGGCAAACATATGAAAGGCACTCTCCACTAGCCTACCTATTGTTATTGGAGTGAGGAGGATTCACCATCTTCATCGAATGTTTTCATAATTTATCTGCAGAAAAGCCTAACAGTAGGTAAAATAGGGAGCCAAATGAACAGCCCTCTTACCAGTGCGATTCGGTAGGCTACTGATGAGTCACTCGCTTTAATGTCACTGTCTGGCAAGTCCTGGTGGACTTCCTATCAAAAATACAAAGGAGATCTTTAGTTTACGTGTCCCGGTGCGATACCATGGACATAACTACGTTGCATGATTTATGAATTGCAAGGATATGTGAGATCGACTTTATTCAGTTAGTTCGACACCTTTTATAAACGAGTCAAGCTTGTTGTTCGTCAATAAAAGCATAGTAAGCCTAGGAGCCACCACTCCGTGGCTGCACAAGAAACACAAAAGAAAATAAATGAATGTGCCAGAAAAAACAACAAGCTAAGTAGATTTCGACTCATCGTTACCACATTATATGGGACGTGCAAATTCACTCAGAGACGATGAAAGAGCATCATGCGCTCTCCTCAGTGTAGAAATTCGACTGAAACCACAGCGAGCGCAGCAGCGTACACAACTCACACCCCCAGGTACCGGGACAGACGGCAGACTGTCAAACCAGCAGTGTTTCCCTGTCATCGTTCACGTTGTGACTGACAGGCGACTGTCCTATCAATAGATTGCAAGAAGATGCATAGCATTTATTCTAGCGGGCTGACTATTTCCTGATTAGCGAATTGAGTCTGTATAGCTGACAGCAAGCGCTAGTGGAAAACACTCAGTGCCAGGGGACTGAGCCCTGTGGCATCTCATTAAGGCGTAAAATCTGTCTGACAAGGCATAGATAAACAACAAACATGTTCAATGTTTCTCAAGCTTTTTTAATAGCAGGGAGTGGAGAGCTATTGTCCTTCCTCCTTGGAAGAGTGCTAACGCCCTTGCACCTTAGAAGACTGCTGGGTGAGTCCTCACGAAACCAGGACAAACATTTTATCCATAAAATGGCCCTTTGGAAGAAGGATTGTTGACATATGCTTGACATTTGTATCTAAAAGCATAATTAAGAAATATTTAAAGTTGGCATATTTATGACATTTTGGACTTACCTAGGCCTCCTTTAAGACTCCATAATGTTTCATATGTAGGTGCTACAAAGCAAAAACTGGTGTCATATGAACCTTTACCCCTTGCTATGAAATATGAGTGGTATTTAAAACATAATAATATTTAATTCATTTTGAAAAATATAAACATGATTAAAACATATATATATATTGTTTAACATAATATACTCTACAGGCATTTCAAAGTTCACGAGTGGGATCTCTGCTACATTTTTTCTCTGTAGCACATACATATAAAACATTATGGAGTCTTAAAGATGCACTATGCAGAAATCACTCCGCCATTTCCTGGTTGCTAAAATTCGAATAGTCTGCCTAATTTCAGTTTGTGACAAAACAATCAACTATAGTGTAGAGAATCATTGTACCATCTAAACCGCTGTGAAATATATTTTCCATAACCCAAAATATTGTATTTTCAGCTGTTTGAAGCCGGTCTACAAAACCGAAAGAACTTCAGAACAGGAAGCATAGAAATAGCACACAGAACAGATCTACCGCTTCTTAGACTTGGTTTCAATGAGAATGACAGATCTATAACTCACATTTCCAAAATGTCATAAATATGCCAACTTTGATTGTTTTTTATTATGCTTTTAGATACAAAATGTAAATTACATGTTAACAATCCTTCCTCCAAAGGACCATTCTATGGATTAAATGTCATGAGAATCACAGAATTCATGGTCATTTTTGTCCTGGTTTTGTGAGGAATCACCCTGCTTAGGACCTTCCCCATTGGAAAACTGCTTAGGCTAGGTCTATAAAAACAGCACTTGAGAACAGAGTAAACTGGTGTCAGCTAACCATCTGAGGGACTGCTCAGAATCATCTCAGGGATCAGTGCCGTTCCGAGGACCTGAGGTTGAGGAACATCTAGCAGGTGAAGGTTGACATAGCATCATTAGCTCTTTGTGAGGCCAAAGGCAAAATCTACATCTCAGCTATTCCTTCCTCCACTAATGGCTGTATAATTGCAATTTCTGCCATTGTGAAAGCATCTTGCTCAAAAAAGAAAATATAGAGCAGTTCCTCTTGGAACGCTTTCAAATTAACACCACTTTCAGTCAGGCATAGGAAGAAGCATATACAGCAGCTCAATACCGCATAAGGCTGCAGGCCTAATTGTGTTGTAGTGAAGGATAAACACAAACAACGTTGTGATGTGAGTCATCCTCCAAAGAATTCAGTCCTTCACTATCGTATTTTGTCATGAAACAACAGTCAGACCAGGTATGAAAGGGCTGATGCTCGACTACACGTCCTTGAGGGACAGCCAATCAGGAAACTAAAGAAAATGACTGTGCGGATTGGAAAGAAACGTGAATGGCTTTTGCTTTCTTTCCAAGGCGCGCTCTTCACTCGCTTATTTGAAGGGGCCACAAGATTCATAGTGGCTATTATTGGTCTGATGACAGAGTTGGCTATGGCTGGGGGCTTTATGGCAGTACAGATTATAGTATTGCACTATGGAATGTGCTCTGGTCAATGGAGGCCTTGTTCACTGGAGTGAATAGAGAATGCGACTTTCTGCCCCTTTATCTACAGCTGCGCACCACATCGTAACACAACATGTCTGACTCCCTTAGTGTGCGTTTGTGTGTGTGTGTGTTGATGTAGGGCTAGTGCATGTCCATCTCTAATTGCCTGTAGAGAGATGGGGCTGTCAGCCCGCCATGCTCTCCTGGGTTAGAAACGGGATAAGACTTCCACTGCCACCACACCTCAATGGATTATCTACAATCACACTAATAGCCACATAGTTCAGGGAGAAAAGTGAGCAGAACAGAAAGAGAGAAAGTGAAAGAAAAGTGAGCGAGCGAGAAAAAGGGAGAGACGAGTAAGAGAGAGTTAAGTTGCAAGTGCACAATTTGGGAGAAGGGTGGAGAATCATAACCAATGAGTGAATGAGTATTAGTAATAGGCTAGTACGCCAGTCAGAGAGAGAGAGAGAGAGAACGAATTGTGTAGTCTATAATAAGCAGGAACGAGAAGGCCTAAATGAGTGAAAGCAGGCCTATCTCGGGGCCTCTCCTAGAGTTGGGCGATATGGACAAAAATCCATAATCGCAATCAATGTAGCCATTTTTTTGTGATAATAAATAAATCTGCCATAAATACTTGTTTGGGGAGGTGCTAGAGCTTGGCAACATGGACCAAAAGTATTATTGTGATAACTAACCATTTTGCACAATAAAAATAAATACACCGATAAAAAACATGTTTTAATGGACAGTTACTTTAAATTAGCAGCAGGGCTCTAGACAATTTATTTCCAGTAAGACAACAGAGATGGTAGCTTATGATAAAAAACAAAAAGGAAGCTAATTTATCTAACATATTCATGGAGCACATGATTGATATTTTGATGTGCAACCTGTCAAAAAAGGATCCAGATGTATTTTTGTCTCTTCAGAGAATTTGCCAACGTCTTTGTGCATATTAGCCTATAGGTTATATTATTCACCACCTGAGGAAGTGGGAACTCAAAACACTTAGCTAGATTGCTAACTCTAAATATATTGTTGCTACATAGCCATGTAGGCTAATTGATTAATCTATCAGTAAATGTAGGCTAATGTCCTACAAAAACGTTCTAGCACTAGGCCTAGGCTAACTAATGTAGGCCTATTCACCGAAAATGGCGAACTCTGCTCCACGGGTGCATCAAAACCATACTACAGCCTACTCTGGTTGTAAAGTGAACTCAATATTAAGAGGTGAGAAATACATTATATAGACTCATAAAAAGCTGTGACTCTCCTTTCTCCAACTAGAACAACGGTCAAATGCTTGTGCTTCTCAGAATGCATTTCTCCCTCCTCCGTGCGCAGTGACGAAAGGGTGTAAGAGTGGCTTGCTCACACAGCTGCCGACAGCGAAACAGGGACAGGCAAACACACACACACACACACACACACACAGACACACACTTGACTGGGCCTCTGACGTCTGTACACACTGAGGGCCAAACAGAAGGAAGTTAGTGGGTGCCTCAGGGATAAGAGGTCAAAATAAAATGTATGCATGCATGACTAAATCGCCTCAGATAAAAATAAATAAAAAATAAAGTGTCTGCTAAATGGCATATATGATTATACAGTGCATTCGGAAAGTATTTGGAAACACATTTGCAAAAATTTATAAAAAACGGTTATGCTTTTTCATTATGGGGTATTGTGTGTAGATTTATGAGGAAAACAATGAACTTAATCCATTTTAGAATAAGGCTGTAATGTAACAAAATGTGTAAAAAGTCAACGGTCTGAATACTTTCCGAATGCACTGTATATTATAAATGCATTAAATTGCCAATGTTACCGGGGTTTTCCAGGGAATCCATGTACCAGTCTGTACTGCCCAGATACTAATTACCATACTTCGTTCTACACACTCCCTCTCTCCTCCCTCTGTGACAACTAGCCATGTATGCAACCGCAAACATTATCTCCTTTTGTAATTTCTATACAGACCTACTGTTACTGGCATATACTCGTATCATCATGGTTTGTATTTACCAAGGGGTTTCCCAGATAAGTAAGCCTGTCAGGACCCAATCATTGGAGGACTGAGGCATATTTACAATTAAACTGTCAGCCATCAGCAGCTGTAGAGTTGATTACACACACGAACACACACACACACACACACACACATCCTACATTATGAGTAATCAGGTATATCAGAGGAGAGCAGTGTGTGTGTGTGTGTGTGTGTGTGTGTGTGTGTGTGTGTGTGTGTGTGTGTGGAGGGCTGGACTCCATTCACTTCACAGCAAGATAGAGTAGCTGGCTGACTACTTAAAAGGTTATTCATGACGCAGAGAGCCAGAGAGCATGTAGGAGAGGAGAGAGGGATAGGTGTTGGAGAGGAGAAGAGGGGATTGTATGATGAGTAAAGGTGACAGATGTACGTGAGGAGGAGAGGGCGACAGAAAGAGTAGAGGGGGATGTGAAGAAGAGAGGAAGAGAGGGATGCGTGTGAATGGCAGAAAGAAGGAATTGTGTGAAGAGATGGCAGCATGTGAAGAGATGACGTACATACTTCAATCGCAGAGGTGAGACTGGACTTCAGGAAGGAGGAGAGAAGGATGGATACAGAGACTATTAGCAGGATGAGGATTAGGTTACATACAAGGAGAGAGTGTGCAGTACACTGAAGAAGAGAAGAAAAGCAGGTGGATGGGGAAGGATTATGGGGATAGGAAGGATAGGCTAAGGCTAAGCTACAGTGTTAGCATAGCGAGAGAGCCTTAATCTCCAGTCTGAGTTAGTGCTACAGTAGTGCTAGCTAGCTCCCTGACGAGATATGCTGCCTGATAGGCTGCTCTCATTACCAAGAAACGTACGCTGCCCATTGCCTCACCACAGTGCAACATACATGTCTTCCTATGGTTTAACTAGCCTCTGGGGGCTGATGCAAACTTCAATATCTATTCTAGCCCTAGCCCACAAAACGTTGCCCATGCCTTGCCTTTGGCGAGGGCCTTCATGTTCAGAGCATTTCCAGACATATTAAGCTCTCGGCATTAACCGATTTTCCCTCTACGTACTCATTTACATGTCTACAGTAGTACGTGTTTCAATAATAACTGTGTTTAATAACAGTGGAGCGGCCAAAGAGAGAGATCTGTGTTAAGGGCCTGTGGCTTTAAAAAGCCACCATAGGCATATAAACTCCCTGCAGAACTCTGCTCTGCGTGTTTGGTGTGAAAGTTTGTGTCTGTCTGTCAGTGGCCCAGTGTAATGGTGAATGAACTGGGTCAAAGGGCAGGTCATTAGTCCACCATCCCTCCTCCTCCTCCTCCCTTCCATTTGGAGCAGTAAAAGCTCTTCCCTTTCAGACAGTAACCCACCACCTCTCGGGTGAGTGGCGTCATCACGGCAACCGCTGTTAGGGGAGGCTAAAGAGATACAAACACATATACATGTGGTAGAAACCTGCTCTGTGTTGAGGGAGTGAGATCCTTCAGTTCACATTCATCCAACCTGCCCTGGTGATGTTTACTATTTTCAGTGTCAAACACAGTACATTATTTAAGCTAGGACACACACACTCAAACAAAAATTGGCACCTGCTGTAGTTGTCTTATCCAAACAGAGCTCAGGTGGCCAATAAAGCCGGTGAATTCTAAAAGGAGGTAGCTAGGTGAGAGGCAGGAGGAGTATTGTAGTCTGTCCGATGCAATACTCTGCCATGGGACAGACATGTTCCGGGTGCCAGAGTCAGTGGTCTGGACAGAGAGGGCAGGGTGATAAAGGAGGCAGGAGGGGCTGCAGCTGGCCTGGAACCTGGGCAGATAGAGAAAGCTTCCTGTCTCCAGGGCTGGCATTCATCTCCCCATCTCTCACTGTGTGTGTGTGTGTGTCAGCGAGCATGTTCACACGCACTCTGGGCATAAGCAGATCTCCCAACAGTCTCTGCCGGCCAACTGGGACTCGCTGACCCACTTCAAGTTCATCCAGTGAAATATGCTGGGAACCAATTACACAACACTCAGGGTAGTGCTCTCAGTCTGTCTTCTCTCTCTCCCTCTCTCCAACCTAACCCTAGGGGGAGCTAGGGGTTAATTTGCGACTGGGTGTCCCTGGCTGTTTCTGAAATGACACCCTATTCCCTTTATAGTGCACTACTTTTGAACAAGGCCTATCGGGAATAGGCTGCCATTTGGGACCCATCTCTGAGCTGTTCAAAGGAGAGAAGGGAAGTAGTTGTTGAGTAGTGTGTGTGTGTAGAGCGGAAATGTGAGTCGCACAGTCTCTGATGTGACAGTATAGAGTTATTTATAGAAGGTAGTAGCACTCATCTGGTTAATATCCTAGAATGTGATTAGCCTATAAGTCTTGCAGTCTTATGAAAGGAGCTTTTTCATCCTGATACTGTAGACTGCTGCAGGAATGCTGCCTGCCTGCTGGGTCAATGACGAAACTCGTCACCCAGAGAATTAGGCCCAAAGAAAAAAATAAATAAAATAAATAAATAAATAAAGATTCCTACGGAGGGAGGGAGGCTGCTGTACAACTTTGAAGTCGTCTTCGTCTGGCACAGAAGAAGAGAGTAAAGAAAAGGCCACTTCCTCAATGTGAAGGAACAGCAGAGTGCCAATGGCTAGGAGGCCTGGCTAGCTGCCGTGTGGTTTCATGGTTTCACTACAGACAATGCAGTCTACTTGATAATGAACTTGTTTACAGACACTATAGAACACTTCCATTGAAACGTCTGTCATGCCAAACAATTCCTTAGAAGATGGCTAAAGTAGAAACAGAATAGCAGCCAGGTTAAAGCCAAGCTGATGTTGAATGAAATCAAAATGCTGCTAATGTTAGGTGACATTAGATCAGGCCTACTTGTTGAGGTTGTGATCTCATCTGGACACAGGGTTTGTGATACGTTTAGGAAGGCATGTGTCAAGACAGTCACGCGATGTGATGGGGTGAGAAGATTGAGGTGACTCGTGTGAAGAGCTCTGGAAAACAACTGTGTTTTCAGGTGTATGTTACCTCTATGCCACTCATGATGGAGCTTTGTGTTACCTCTGCACCCTGTTGCGTGTTACCTCTGCACCGGACTCACCGCTAGCGGGCACCGCAGGAGAGGTGCAGGCAGCTCCTCAATCATTCAGGGGATGCCCTCTGTAGCTCAGCTGGTAGAGCACGGCGCTTGTAACGCCAAGGTAGTGGGTTCGATCCCCGGGACCACCCATACACAAAAAAAAAATGTATGCACGCATGACTGTAAGTCGCTTTGGATAAAAGCGTCTGCTAAATGGCATATTATTATTATATTATTACATTGGGTTAGGGAGGTCCACACAAACACTGTACACACACACCTCCAGCTCTTCCTCAGCTTACCACTCTGGCCAAGACGGCGTGGGAATGCATCAGAAAGGCCCGAGAGTTGAGAAAATGGAAGTGAATTTCAATGGAAATGGGTGGAAAGATGACACTGTTAGGCATCAGTGGCAGCGGCATGGGGCCTAACTGAACCGGCTCTTCCAGTTTCCAAGGTTTTGGTTCTCACCAGTGTCCTCGATTCTCTGCTGTCTTACGGGACAAGGGAGAACAAAACCATGATTGTTTTCTTTGAATCTCTGCTGCAATGAGGTTATGTAATCTGATCTGGGTGACAAAAACACTTGATAAACTTTAAAATGACTCAAACCAAATCGAAACTGTGTAGAAATGATAATGGACCTATATTCATAGAGTTTCTTGACTGTCCAGCGCTTTAACAATCACTAGACAGTCAGGGAGCATAGAAAATTCCCAAAACGATGGATCCAGGAAATATACATAACCAACCTCCGGACCTCATTGACAGCATCTTCCTCCCCCTCTACAGTTCACACACACTAACCTGCTCACGCCAGGCCTGCTAGGAGTCTAGATAATATCTCTCTCACTCACCCCCCCTTCCTCCTTTCTTCCTTCTCCTCCCCCTCGGTCTCTCTTGCTCTCGTGTTCTCTCCATTTCAGTGTTAAGGTTCTGGCAACAGTCCTTCCTTCAATATCAGAACGGTCCTGGAACACTTGGTTTGAACAGAGGATGATGACTGATCAAAACTCATTTTCTCAAGGCTCTCTCTTGTCCCTCTGCAGCAGACATATGGTGAGCAATATTTTTGGGACATCGAATCGTAATAAAATCAAAGTATCGAATCGCAATACATATAGAATTGTGAGAATCGCAATACATATCGTATCGGGCACCTAAGTATCGTGATAATATAGTTTTCATGAGGTCCCTGGCAATTCTCAGCCCTAGAAGAGAAGATTTCCAATACTACCTAATTTGAGCAGCTAATTGACCTGGGTACGTCTTCATTTCAATTCCCTTTGAGATGCCTATCATAATTATTCTGATCAATAACTCCCAGTACATTAATGCTGCGTTAGACACGCATGGCCCCGGGAATGCAGCCTTATAGCTTTCATCTTATTGGCTCAGTCTCTCAAAGCTCTGGGATCGCCAGGATGTCACAGCAGCCCCTGAGACTGATAATACACAGGCACAGGATTGGCCAACCAAACATAAAACACTGCATGTTTGAATGACAGCCTGTCAGGCTTTTTTGTAGGCTGAGAATGCCCACAAATACAGATTGAATTCCAATGCTCAAAGCAATTCACATTGCAATGGAGAGAACTCGCCTCATCCACCACAATGCAACACTAACCTGAAGCCTTTCAAGCTGGCTAGTCTAGGCTACATCTTTATTGCCCACTACCCAGTGAGTCCTTTTGACCGACATTTGGGGAAACACTGGTGTCAGTCCTAAACCAAGTTAGAGACAACATAACAAGACAAAGACAAGGCCATGGTAAACACATGGTCAGCTATGCTCACTTAGTAAAGAAAATGTGTGTGTGTGTGGGTGTTAGCTTCCTTTCTGCCTTACTAATGGCAGAAACAGGATTTTCGTCCCACAGTAAGATGACCACCAGAGCACTGGCCAGTCACACTATGTCCAAAGGCCAAAGCCACAGACAGAAAGATGAGATGAGAGCACATCAAATAGCACTGGATCTCATCCACAGATCTAAAATGTCCATGTGGAGTCTCTATTGCACAGATAGCACAACACAAACTGAGTCCTTCATTTGATACAGCAATGCAATATGAAATACAGCTTTTAAAAGACCTTTAAACTCCATAAAAAATGCATGCACTTGACAAACAAGTAAATACAAAAATCATGAGGCGGCCACAAACTTTTAACTCTTTGTCTTTTCCTGAGGGGGAAAAATGTTTTCGCAGAATAACATGTAGAGGACACACCATGTTGACTCCAAGATCAGCGTTTCTTAATCCTGCTCCTGGGGACCCAACGGGGTGTACATTTTAGTTTTTGTCCTAGCACTACACACCTGATTCAAATAATAAACTTATCAAGCCTTTGGACCTGGGTCTGCGTGGAATCAGGTGTGTAATGCTAGGGCAAAAACTAAAATGTACATCCCTTTAGGTCCCCAGGAGCAGGATTAAGAAACACTGATCTAGAAGTTGAGTGGAGCAAACTTTGGTGTGTGACTCTGTGACCACTTCCTATGTGACAATGATGAGAGTGCGAGTTCAGGTGAGCAACAATAGCCTAAGCTTGCAGCATGGGAGCTCAACTTTTAGAATGGTTTCACTTTGGTTCTCAATCACAAAATACCAGTAACAAATGCCAGTTTCAAAGAAAACGTTAGAGTACTCTCAATAATTGAGTACTAAAGTACTCGCATGTTAGCGTGAAAAGGCGATGAAGGCTAAAATGCTTGTGGGATGCTATTTGTTGTTTCAATTACTGGTTGTTCTGACACACAACTAAAAACGTTACGTAACATTTTCACTGCACTTGACATAGCCTAGCCCAGGGGTAGGTAACTAGATCCAGCCGCGGGCCGATTTATTATTTTTTTGTACTTTATTTATAGATTTTCAGATATGAGAACAGAAAAACAGTACAACCCCAACTTCTCCCATCCACCCACCCCGCAAATTTGTCATTTGAGTAATGGAGACGGTGCAAAACTTTGAACTGAATGAGCCCATGCCTTATGCACAATGATGAGGTGTGGATACGCCCAATACTTTGTTGCCATATGTCATCGGGTAGCTTGCCATCCATGTCTTGCTCCCATGCAGATTTTGTATTTGCCAAGGAAGGCGGATTAATGTTCTGTATTATGTCGTATAATCTGGAGATTGTGCCCTTAAAATACAGGTAAAAATTCCAAGCACCTCTCGACTGGACACTTAGCGGGCTCGAGTGGAAATGAAGGGAAATGTTTTTTTTTTGCAAAGCTGTAAATTTGCAGGTATCTAAAAAAGTGGGTATTGGGAATATTATGGTCAACCCTCAGAGTATCGAATGAGACTAATGTGTTATCAACAAATAGGTGACAAAAAAACACCAGACCATTCCTATGCCAGAACTGGAATGCTGTGTCAATCTGCGACGCTGGGAAGAGATTATTAGATGTTAATGGAGAGAAGCAGCTTGCTTGTTTAAGGCTAAAGTGATTTTTGGAATTGGGACCAGATTGTAAGGGAGTTCTTGACAATGGGATTCAAAACATGGGTGCCAAGGTTCATGAGCAGTTGGGGAGCACAGGTGCGAGACAGGAGAAGTTGGAAGGCTGGACTGTAACTCCATGCTGGCCCAAGTTGGACCATCCTTGTTTTCAAATGTAGAAACCCAATAAACACATTTAGATATATTTGCTGACCAGTAGTAGTGTAAAAAATTGGGCTTAGGTCTCTCTAGACATACCTTTCTCATTCGTGGATTTGACTTATTCCAAATTAAGTTAGAAATGCAGCTGTCCAGTTGTTTGAACATCGACTTTGGCAGAAAAATACTTGGTAGTACAGTAATCTTAACAGAATTAATGCGACCTGCTAATTAAATGAGAAGAGACGACCACCTTATGAAATCCTGCTTAGTGGGCTCCAGGAGTGTTTTGAAGTTGTTTAAACAGAGCCTTAAATGAGCATGTGACCTTTATCCCCAAATAAGTAAAGCGCTGATGCTCCACCTTAACTGATTAATGGAGAGGAGCACACTTTTTGTTAGGTTTAACTTATAACCACAGAATATCCCAAAACCTTGTAGCATGCCCAAAAGATAGGGTATAGACTCAACAGGGTTAGAGATGTATAAAAGAAGATCGTCTGCATATAAGGCCACCTTGTGAGTTACGTCGCCCCTTAGTATTCCCTTAATCCTCTCCTTGTACGTTTGCCCACTGACAAAGAAATGATCAGTCTATAATTTTAATGGTAGGTTTATTTGAACAGTGAGAGAATAACAATTGGTGCGATTATTCACAAATGGAAGAAACACACAAGACTGTCAATCTCCCTCGGCCTGGGGCTCCATGCAAGATCTCACCTCGTGGAGTTGCAATGATCATGAGAACAGTGAGGAATCAGCCCAGAACTACATGGGAGGATCTTGTCAATGATCTCAAGGCAGCTGGGACCATAGTCACCAAGAAAACAATTGGTAACACACAACGCCGTGAAGGACTGAAATCCTGCAGCGCCCGCAAGGTCCCCCTGCTCAAGAAAGCACATATACAGGCCCGTCTAAAGTTTGCCAATGAACATCTGAATGATTCAGAGGAGAACTGGGTGAAAGTGTTGTGGTCAGATGAGACCAAAATCGAGCTCTTTGGCATCAACTCAACTCGCCGTGTTTGGAGGAGGAGGAATGCTGCCTATGACCCCAAGAACACCATCCCTACCGTCAAACATGGAGGTGGAAACATTCTGCTTTGGGGGTGTTTTTCTGCTAAGGGGACAGGACAACTTCAACGCATCAAAGGGGCGATGGACGGGGCCATGTACCGTCAAATCTTGGGTGAGAACCTCCTTCCCTCAGCCAGGGCATTGAAAATGGGTCGTGGATGGGTATTCCAGCATGACAATGACCCAAAACACACGGCCAAGGCAACAAAGGAGTGGCACAAGAAGAAGCACATTAAGGTCCTGGAGTGGCCTAGCCAGTCTCCAGACCTTAATCCCATAGAAAATCTGTAGAGGGAGGTGAAGGTTCGAGTTGCCAAACGTCAGCCTCGAAACCTTAATGACTTGGAGAAGATCTGCAAAGAGGAGTGGGACAAAATCCCTCCTGAGATGTGTGCAAACCTGGTGGCCAACTACAAGAACTAAGTCATGTTTTGCAGAGGGGTGAAATACTTATTTCCCGCATTAAAATGCAAATCAATTTATAATATTTTTGACATGCGTTTTTCTGGATTTTGTTGTTGTTATTCTGTCTCTCACTGTTCAAAAAAACCTACCATTAAAATTATAGACTGATCATGTATTTGTCAGTGGGCAAATGTATAAAATCAGCAGGGGATCAAATACTTTTTCCCCCTCACTGTAACATTAAATAGCCAGCGCATATTATAGAAAGATTGCCTACCTGAGATAACTCCGGTTTGGTTAGAGTTAATTATATTAGGCATCACTGTCTCTAAACGGCACGAGAGGACCTTAGTGATAATTGTATAATCGCAGCACAGTTTAGCTATGAACAGGGTAGACCGCAATCTGCCTAAGGTCTCGAGACCCTCTCTCACGCCGAAAATGCGACCGTTCCCCAGGCACTGTCTATTCTCAAGGTCCTCGACCTCGGAAGTAAGTTTGACGACATCTGATGATAGCCGGGTGACTTGCTCTTCCAGTGTCACCACTTTGTCGGAGTAAGTATTTGCGCCGCCCTCCAGGCTATTCAGACAGGTGTCCTGTTTCGCCAAGTCTTCTTTAACGGAGTCGATCTTTGTGTTGACCTCGGTGGCGAGAGTGGCTATTTGTGCTACTCTTAGCCAGCACAGTCTGTTCAGACTTAGTGATAGCCGCCATTACCTTGGCTAGGTCGGGGGGGATCAGAGTCCGTGTCAGTGTCCGGTGAGCCCAATGCTTTAGTAGAGGCCTGCTCTTTTGTGACTCGTGGCCATTGTTGTTTCAACATTTTATGATGAAAAGGCCAATAATGTAAGAAAAATTTGCCAAATTAGTTGTTATAAGCTGACATATGGAATTGTTTTAAGATGGTCATACTATGGATCATTTAGCTATTTCATTTTGAATTTTTGGACCCCTTTAGGTATAAAGAAATACAATTATTTCATAAAATATTGAATTTAGCCTTTATTACTATAGCCAGAGAAACACATTGAATAACACATTCATAAATGGCAAAAAATGAATCATAAGAAAAAAGGTTTTGAAGCGTCTGTCCTATATGTAGGATATATTAGAAAGCTCAGGATTTTTTTTTTTATTTTTATTTTTTTACACATATACTACATGACCAAAAGTATGTTGACACCTGCTCGTCAAACATCTCATTCCAAAATCATAGGCATTAATATGGAGTTGGTCCCCCAAGCAAGTCCCCCACTTGCTCTAACAGCCTCCACTCTTCTGGGAAGGCTTTCCACTAGATGTGGAAAAATTGCTGCGGGGACTTGCTTCCTTTCAGCCACAAGAGCATTAGTGAGGACGAGAACTGATGTTTGGTGATTTGGCTCGCAGTCGGCGTTCCAATTCATCCCAAACGTGTTTGATGGGGTTGAGGTCCAAGCACTGTGCAGGCCGGTCAAGTTCTTCCACACCGATCGACAAACCATTTCTGTATGGACCTCGCTTTGTGCATGGGGGCATTCTCATGCTGAAACAGGAAAAGGCCTTCCCCAAACTGTTGCCACAAAGTTGGAAGCACAGAATCGTCTAGAATGTCATTGTATGCTGTAGCGTTAAGATTTCCCTTCACTGGACCTAAGAGGCCTAGCTCCTCCACCAAAAGTTGGCACTATGCATTGGGGCAGGTAGCATTCTCCTGGCATCCGCCAAACACATATTTGTCCGTTGGACTGCCAGATGGTGAAGGGTGATTCATCACTCCAGAGAACGTGTTTCCACTGCTCAAGAGTCCAATGGTGGCGAGCTTTACAATATTCCAGCTGACTCTTGGCATTGCGCATGGTGATCTCCCGACTAACAGTTCTTGTGCTGACGCTGCTTCCAGAGGTAGTTTGGAACTCGGTAGTGAGAGCGTTGCAACAGAGGACAGGCGATTTTTATGCAATACTCGCTTCAGCGGTCCTGTTCTGTGAGCTTGTGTGGCCTAACACGTTGCGGCTGAGCCGTTGTTGCTCCTAGACGTTTTCACTTCACAATAACAGCACTTACAGTTAACCCGGGGCAGCTCTAGCTGGGCAGACATTTGACGAACTGACTTGTTGGAAAGGTGGCATCCTATGACGATGCCACATTGAAAGTCACTGAGCTCTTCAGTAAGGCCATTCTACTGCCAATGTTTGTCTATGGCGATTGCATGGCTGTATGCTCAATTTTATACACCTATCAGCAACGGGTGTGGCTGAAATAGCCGAATCCACAAATTTTAAGGGGTGTCTACATACTTTTGTATATATAGTGAATTTTACCCCTTTTCATACTTCTATAACAAAATTTTAACCGGTACCGGTTTCCTTCAGATGAGTGCAGTGACACTTGTGGGGGTCGTAGAGCAAAACGGAGAACGCCATCGTGTTCGTGAGAGTCTTCCCTTTCCAGAGTGGTGTAATAGTTTGTAGGTCAAACCGTTTGGACGGTACAGACATTTGTGAGAAGACAGATTTTCGGGATGTCTCATGGTCTGACAAACACCGCTCTAGCTCTGCCACCTTTCAGTGCAGATGAGGAAGTGCGACACTAGTGAATGCCGTGGAGAGACGCATCCAAAAAGATCTCTCTAGCTTAAATGGATGGATTTTGATGGGGATTTTTTTGTTATCTAATTGATGCATCGGTGTGTCAATCGACTCTAGGGGGTTAATTATTAGAATACAAACCTAAAATTGAATACTCGCGCCCATTCCTAGTACAGTCGAGTCCTGGCCAACATTTAGGTCTAAGTGCACACTCCAATTTAAATTCATTGCAGTTCACCTGACACAGCATAAATACATAAAATATTTAGGCCTACTGTTCCAAATATCTGCAATGTGCATACTTTAGTCCAGTGTTTCCCCTGTTTATTTTTTTTGCAGTGTTGGGAAAAGGTCGCGGAGGGGGTCCGGGTCCCCTCCCTAGCAACACACAACAAGCCGACTAGGTAAATAGATAAACTATTCTACTATTTGGTAGTCTGAGTTTTCTATCCATTGCTCGTTTTGTTTGCAGAGGAAAAAGTTAATGTAGACTGTTCTAGCATCTTCAAAGTGTGCCTCAGGGCTTGACATTAACTTTTTTAGCCACTTGTCCTTTTGACAAGCAGGAGAGAATCTTTGCTTGTCCAAAAGCTCAAGTCCCTCCCAAAAAAGGTCTAACAATTTTTTACATCATTATATGATGCAACCTTACAAAATAAAATGCATTACCATCTTTTCTACACTGCCTATTGGCTTCTATACATATTGAAGCCTGTCTCAAAATACAACACTCCCTTTTAAGGCTCTCCTGGAGGATGGTTGGCCACCCTTGGTAGCCTATAAAATATTGCAACATTACAATTACAACCAAGTACTTTTTAACGTCATAAAATAAATTCCATCCATGGCTCGAAATTAAGGGCGTCCTGTCGTCCCTGGGACGATAAATATAATATGTCTACAGTTCAAAACAGACTGGGACAGTTCTGGGATGACAGATCCAAAATTCATACAACCACTGCACATATTTATTTTTTAAAGCAATGACGCTGATGCAACAGATCAGACCGTTTAGCTTTAAATGTTGATAAAGTTGTATTTCTTCATATTATAAGCTCAACAGCGTGCACATGGCTGTAGGCTACGCCCGAATGAGCGGTTTCATATGACATATATGACAATATCCATTAGAAATTAAGAAAGAGGGGAGTTCTAAAGATGCATCAACTAGCATGGGTTACTAATATGACTAGGATTATGCCTTTGGCTGCTGGACAATAAAATAATGTTAATTTGAAAACCAATATAACTTGAGAAAAATGCTGGTTTCAATGGCATATTAAGTGGTTATAAAATAACTCCCTCAGCATTTCTATGGTTGTTTTTTGGCTAGGCTACTTTGAATGTTTATTTTTTTTACTTGTCCCGGACAAGAGGTCAAGCGTTAATGTCGAGCCCTGTTTCATATTTTTTTGGTGTGGCGGCAATAATTTTGCTACATATACCCTGAGTTTACAAAACATTAAGAACACCTTCCTAATATTGAGTTGGGGCATGTACTCTACAAAGGTGTCGAAAGCGTTCGACATGGATGCTGGACCAGGTTCACTCCCATACTTCCCACAGTTGTTGGCTAGATGTCCTTTGGGTGTCGGACCATTCTTGATATACACGGGAAACTGTTGAGCCCATTCACCTTCTGAATGGAACACATACAAAATCCATATCTCAACTGTGAAGACTTAAAAATCATTCTTTAACCTGTCTCCTCCCCTTCATCTACACTGATTGAAGTGGATATAACAAGTGCCATCAATAAGGGATCCAAGCTTTCACCTGGATTCACCTGGTTAGTCTATGTCATGGAAAGAGTGTTTTGTCCTCTGTAAATGACTCCAGCGAAAACTGTTTTATTCTAGTGTACATACAACACCCATTATGACAATCTGAAGCCATTGCATTAGGGATGCTAACGGTTAACTGTTAATCAGTTATAGCCTATCACCTGTCAGACAGCGCGATAGCAGCTCCTCAAAATGCTGGTACTGGAGTGAAATGTGCTTTTGTAAGCCCAGTCATTGCACAACAAATAACAAATCTAAATGCAATTGCGTGTTAAAAATTGTTGATGGCCACGATAAAAAACTCAAATTTTTTATTTCTCAATTTCAAGTCATAATTAAAGCGTGCTTCTCATTCGCCATTTGAGTGCATAGGTTAAAGTCAACGGTAGGCAGGCTATTAGCGCTTCACCGACCACTTTACAATGTGAGGTTGAGGCAGTATAATTGATTAAAACCTGAACATTTTACTTTCCTTCAAATAATGAGGCATGTCTTACCTTGCTTCAAAGTAGCCTTGCCAAAATCCATCCATAGAAACTTGGAGGCAATTATTTTATAAAGACTTCCTCATGCCATTAAAAGCATTTCTCTCCTGTTCTATTTGTTTTCATATCAACTTTCTTTCGTTGTCCAGAAGCCAAAGGCACAATCCTATTCATATTAGCAACACATCCAAGTTGTTGCTATTAGACTCTCTTTCTAAGTTTCTAATGGAGATTTTCATCTCTGTCACATACAGAACCGCTCGCATTAGGTGCACTCTTTAGAATGGTGTTTTCCCGCGAGTTACATTTGTTAAAAAAAAAAAAAAGTATTATTAGCTGCTTCATTTCAGGAGTTGCATGTTCAATAATAGGCTATAGCCTTTTGACTGTAAGACGATAGGCTTCCTATTGTTGCATGTTTCCATTAAGCTCTTAATGAAAAATGTCCGTTCCTTGTATGCATGCATAGTATTGTATGTCCTGAATTGACTGTATCAGTAGAGACAACCTCTGCAGTCAGGGCAGTATATATGCTCATTACCTGGGCTACACCAGCATTCAGCACAAGGTATTTGACCACTGTGCTCCCAAAGTGCTGCTCTGCCTTGTCAATTATAAGAGAGATGCCTTATTTAGCTGGGCACACGCTGACACACACACGCAAGCACACACCTCTCACACCCTTACGCCCACCCTCTCTTTCTCGGTCACTCTTATCTCTCACCCGCTTCCCTCTGTCATTGAGACCCAGGCCTGGGCAGAAAAAGAGAGAGCAGAGCAGTGTGGTGCTGTGCTCTTGTGCTATGTTGGTCATAAATAGCAGCCTGTTTTAAAAAGCCATCCTTCGGCCGGTAAGTCTTTAATTAAATATGAGATTAATTTAAATGCCAAGCGACGAGCGGGGTCCGTACAGAAACAAAACGCCTACGGGCTCAACTCACCCCTGCTTCACAAAGAGAGATACCCATAAACAATGACCTCGACTGCTTTCAACAGCAAGGTCAACACAACAAAAAGGGCTTTCGGGAAACTAGTACTTGAGTCCATTTTCAGGGGAAATTATAAATCGTGTGAGAGCTGTGGAGAAACATTTTCACCAGCAGCTACACTACCGGTCAAAAGTTTTAGAACACCTACTCATTCAAAGGTTTTTCTTTATTTTTACTATTTTCTACCACCCTTTGCCTTGATGACAGCTTTGCACACTCTTGGCATTCTCTCAACCAGCTTAACCTGGAATGCTTTGTGGAGGTCAGGTCATCTGATGCAGCACTCCATCACTCTCCTTCTTGGTAAAATAGCCCTTACACAGCCTGGAGGTGTGTTGGGTCATTGTCCTGTTGAAAAACAAATGATAGTCCCACTAAGCGGAAACGATATGGGATGGTGTATCGCTGCAGAATGCTATGGTAGCCATGCTGGTTAAGTGTGCCTTGAATTCTAAATAAAATCACAGTGTCACCAGCAAAGCACCCCCACACCATAACACCTCCTCCTCCATGCTTTATGTAAGGAAATACACATGCAGAGATCATCCGTTCACCAACTCTGCGTCTCACAAGTACACAGCGGTTGGAACCAAAAATCTCCAATTTGGACTCCAGACCAAAGGACACATTTCCACCGGTCTAATGTCCATTGCTCGTGTTTCTTGGCCCAAGCAAGTCTATTCTTATTGGTGTCCTTTAGTAGTGGTTTCTTTGCAGCAAATCGACCATGAAGGCCTGAATCACACAGTCTCCTCTGAACAGTTGATGTTGAGATGTGTCTGTTACTTGAACTCTGTGAAGCATTTATTTGGGATTCAATTTCTGAGGTGCAGTTAACTCTAATGAACTTATCCTCTGCAGCAGAGGTAACTCTGGGTCTTCCATTCCTGTGTCGGTCCTCATGAGAGCCAGTTATCAAAGCGCTTGATGGTTTTTGCGACTGCACTTGAAGAAACGTTCAAAGTTCTTGAAATGTTCCGTATTGACTGACCTTCATGTCTTAAAGTAATGATGGACTGTCGTTTCTCTTTGCTTATTTGAGCTGTTCTTGCCATAATATGGACTTGGTATTTTACCAAATAGGGCTTTCTTCTGTATAACCCCCCTACCTTGTCACAACACAACTGATTGGCTCAAACACATTAAGAATGAAAGAAATTACACAAATTAACTTTTAAAGAAGGCACACCTGTTAATTGAAATGCATTCCAGGTGACTACCTCATGAAGCTGGTTGAGAGAATGCCAAGAGTGTGCAAAGCTGTCATCAAGGCAAAGGGTGGCTATTTGAAGAACATAAAATATATTTTCATTTGTTTAACACTTTTTTGGTTACCAAATGATTCCATATGTGTTATTACATAGTTTTGATGTCTTCACTATTATTCTACAATGTAGAAAATAGTAAAAATAAATAAAAACCCTTGAATGAGTAGGTGTTCTAAAAACGTTTGACCGGTAGTGTATACAAAGACTTGGAATCACTAGTCACTTTAATAAAGTTTACATACTGCTTTACTCATCTCATATGTATATACTGTATTCTATTCTACTGTATTTTAGTCAATGCCACCCCGACATTGCTCTAATATTTATATATTTCTTTCTTTTTTCTCTCTTTTTTTTTGTCATTTAGCAGACGCTCTTCTCCAGAGCGACTTACAGTTAGTGAGTGCATACATTTTTCATACTGGCCCCCCATGGGAATCGAACCCACAACCCTGGCGTTGCAAGCGCCATGCTCTACCAACTGAGCTACAGGAGGCCTTAATTCCATTATTTTACTTTTAGATTTGTGTGTATTGTTAGATACTACTGCACTGTTGGAGCTAGGAACACAAGCATTTCGCTACACCCGCTATAACATCTGCTAAATATGTGTATGGGATCAATACAATTTGATTTGATTTAGAGGCAGACAGTACGTCAACATGAGACAAAATGGACTACCAGAACACACTGCCGATGGCTTGAATGCCAGAACGTTTGTCCTGGCTATGGCTCTTCTTCAATTAAAAAAGTATAGCATGCGTTACAGCAGGGTTCCCCAACTGGCCCAGTTTGAGTATTTTTTAAATTATTGGACAAAAGACTGTAAAACACCAGCAAATCACCTGCAAGTGATTTAAATTTTGTAAATCTGTTGCAAAGTATTCCAACACAGAGTGATATATGTGATTGTACAAAGGTTTGAAATGATTATGTTTTAGTCAAATATTATATCTGTTTGGGCTTGCGGTCAATTTGCAGTCAACAAATGATTTGTAATTATGGCCGGCCCCCTGACCATGTGCTCAAGAAAAAATTTAAAATCGGCCAGCAGCTGAATCTAGTTGATGATCCCTGCCCTACATTTTCAGTATTTTTTAGTGCAGACCTCCAAACACTGATATATACAGTGCTATGAAAAAGTATTTTCCCCCTTTCTAATTTCTCTACTTTTGCATATTTGTGATACTGAATGTTATCAGATCTTCAACCAAAACCTAATGTTAGATAAAGGGAACATAAGTGGACAAATAACACAACAATTACATATTTATTTCATAAACAAAGTTATGCAACACCCAATTCCCCTGTGTGAAAACGTAATTGCCCCCTTACACTCAATAACTGGTTGTGCCACCTTTAGCTGCAATGACTCCAACCAAATGCTTGGTGGTGTGATGGTTTGAGGATGCTTTGCTGCCACAGGACCTGGACGACTTGCCTTAATAGAAGGAACCATGAATTCTGCTCTGTATCAGAGAATTCTACAGGAGAATGTCAGACCATCCGTCTGTGAGCTGAAGCTGAAGACAACTACAGGAAGCAACTACAGGAAGCATTTGGTTGGAGTCATTGCAGCTAAAGGTGGCACAACCAGTTATTGAGTGTAAGGGGGCAATTACGTTTTCACACAGGGGAATTGGGTGTTGCATAACTTTGTTTATGAAATAAATGAAATAAATATGTAATTTTTGTGTTATTTGTCCACTTATGTTCCCTTTATCTAACATTAGGTTTTGGTTGAAGATCTGATAACATTCAGTATCACAAATATGCAAAAGTGGGGAAAATTAGAAAGGGGGCAAATACTTTTTCATAGCACTGTAGACACCTGGAGTCACATTCAGGTAGCCTAGAGTCACAGAGCAAGCAGACATTAATAACTCTGAGGTGACCAAACAAGCGAGGGTCAAGAGAGAAAGTGACATTTCAAGCAGGGGGACCAGGACCTTGCCTGGGGTCACTGTGTACTTACCAGGACCTGACCTCCCAACATCCTCCCAGCTTAGATATTATGACTGCCTACACATGATAGGACAGTCTCAGACCTCGCCTGGCTGGCTTGTTTTGAATGACAGCGCAGGAGGGCAGACTGATGTCAGTGCATGAGTGCACGCAGTCACTGGGATATGAGTGTGAGTGCTCAAGAGCTCAGTGCGGAATACAGGCAGGCAGTGACATCCTAATCATCTGGGTAGCATTATGATGTGGAAGAGTCACCAGCAGCATGGGAGCGAGGGGCCCACCTTGCTTCGGGCTCATACACCACTGATTACCTGAGGAGCTCTTATCTGATTATTCACTCCTACACAGGGGCCAGGACGAGTGAGAGGTGTGTGTGTGTGTGTGGATCTCTGTCCATGCATGTGGGCAAGACTGAATAAGATCTGCAAACCAGACAAAGGAGTCAGTTCCCCACCAATCAAAACAACCCAAAACCCTGTACTGTTGCTCCACCTTGTCAGAGCTGAGGCTGAGGAGAGACTCGACTACCCCGGGATGGATCTACATTTGAAAGCAGCTTCCCCTGTGATGTTGCCTTGTAGGTGAGTGAGAGCGAGATGCAGTTCAGAAGTGTGTGTGTGAGAGAGAGAAAGTTAGTTAGGTCAGACACATTCAGGTCAAGCTAACGTTTACACATGCACGACTTCTCACAATCCTGTGGGAGACCAGAAAATGGCTTATATTTCCCCCAGTGTCTAGTTTGAAATCACATAGGCTACATGTCAAACGGTTTATGAAGCACTGATACAGTCATTGTTTTGCCTGATCGTCGACAACATAAAGCGCTAGTCTCCATAAAGAGCCTAGCATCTGTTGGAGAAATACATTGAATATTTAATGACCAATCGAATGAACCGCTCAATATGTGTGACACCAAAATATGGCACCAAACACACAACTCTTCTCCCATCAATGGCTTTATAAACAAGGATTTTACTGTTGACTGTCAACACACCTACATTGAGACATCTCTGCCAATCAGGCCATTACACTGAAAAGATGAAAAACAAATAACATTCAAAGCTTTAAAAGGCTCTTTGTTTACAGTCATCAAGGCTGTGCAGACAGAGAGATATACTTAATTTATCCCTCTGTATCCATTGAAATGCATTCATTATCAAAGCCATTAGGCTTTGCTTTCTCATTCCAAACTCCAGCCTGCCTGTGGGAATGTGCTGCATTTGAAAAGCAGCAGTAATAATTTCTGTATTATTAATACTATCCCAGGGTGCATTTGCATGACACGGTTTGTATGGGTGTCAGGTTGCATCGTGACTTCTCTTGGACTCAGCATCTCTCAATAATGATAAACCTATGATAAGCGTCGCTGTGTGAATGACTGAGGCTGGTTAAGTCCTGTAATTGTCTCCATGTAGCTACAGCCTGTGGCCTGTGCACAGCTTTGTAATCATGTGCTAGCCCTGCTGTGTCACTGGCATGAAAGGGGCCATTAGACCATGACTAACACTGTACTCAGGGAAAATGGCTGGAATTTACAGACAGAGGGACTAATTTCCCTTTCCAAGGTGGGAATCCCTGTTCTAACTAGAGTCTGAATCGCTCTGCTTCCCGAGGATCGAAATCTAGGCCAGGTCCAGCGGTTCCAATGGCTCAGTTGATTAGAGCATGGTGTTTTGCAACAGTTGTCATGCGTTGGATTCCCACATATATGGTACTGAACTGAATACAGTGGGGGAAAAAAGTATTTAGTCAGCCACCATATAGGTACACGTCAACTATGACAGACAAATTGATAGAGAAAACATATACCAGAAAATCACATTGTAGGATTTTTAATGAATTTATTTGCAAATTATGGTGGAAAATAAGTATTTGGTCACCTACAAACAAGCAAGATTTCTGGCTCTCACAGACCTGTAACTTCTTCTTTAAGAGGCTCCTCTGTCCTCCACTCGTTTCCTGTATTAATGGCACCTGTTTGAACTTGTTATCAGTATAAAAGACACATGTCCACAACCTCAAACAGTCACACTCCAAACTCCACTATGGCCAAGACCAAAGAGCTGTCAAAGGACACCAGAAACAAAAAATTGTAGACCTGCACCAGGCTGGGAAGACTGAATCTGCAATAGGTAAGCAGCTTGGTTTGAAGAAATCAACTGTGGGAGCAATTATTAGGAAATGGAAGACATACAAGACCACTGATAATCTCCCGCGATCTGGGGCTCCACGCAAGATCTCACCCCGTGGGGTCAAAATGATCACAAGAACGGTGAGCAAAAATCCCAGAACCACACGGGGGGACCTAGTGAATGACCTGCAGAGAGCTGGGACCAAAGTAACAAAGCCTACCATCAGTAAACACACTACGCCGCCAGGGACTCAAATCCTGCAGTGCCAGACGTGTCCCCCTGCTTAAGCCAGTACATGTCCAGGCCCGTCTGATGTTTGCTGAAGTTGCATCCAAAGAACACCATACCTACTGTGAAGCATGGGGGTGGAAACATCATGCTTTGGGGCTGTTTTTCTGCAAAGGGACCAGGACGACTGATCCGTGTAAAGGAAAGACTGAATGGGGCCATGTATCGTGAGATTTTGAGTGAAAACCTCCTTCCATCAGCAAGGGCATTGAAGATGAAACGTGGCTGGGTCTTTCAGCATGACAATGATCCCAAACACACCGCCCAGGCAACGAAGGAGTGGCTTCGTAAGAAGCATTTCAAGGTCCTGGAGTGGCCTAGCCAGTCTCCAGATCTCAACCCCATAGAAAATCTTTGGAGGGAGTTGAAAGTCCGTGTTGCCCAGCGACAGCCCCAAAACATCACTGCTCTAGAGGAGATCTGCATGGAGGAATGGGCCAAAATACCAGCAACAGTGTGTGAAAACCTTGTGAAGACTTACAGAAAACGTTTGACCTGTGTCATTGCCAACAAAGGGTATATAACAAAGTATTGAGAAACTTTTGTTATTGACCAAATACTTATTTTCCACCATCATTTGCAAATAAATTCATTAAAAATCCTACAATGTGATTTTCTGGATTATTTTTTCTCATTTTGTCTGTCATAGTTGACGTGTACCTATGATGAATATTACAGGCCTCTCATCTTTTTAAGTGGGAGAACTTGCTCAATTGGTGGCTGACTAAATACTTTTTTTCCTCACTGTACATGTGTAAGTTTCTTTTGATAAAACAACCATACCTCGGCTAATGCTTTGGGGTGGACAGAACATGATTCAGCTACCTTTTCTGTGAACTTGTGTGAGAGTGAGGAAATCCCTGTGATGTTACAGGAAACGAGGGACTAGGCTAGGTAATAACCCAGAGCTTTAGAACCAGTTTGTTAAGAACCGAGGATCAAGTTGAAAGCTTGCCTGGCTACCCAGACTCCTTGCTCCGGCCAAACGCTACGCCACGCCCACGGATGTTAGTTTGTTCTCCGCAATGAGTCTGGATCTGAGTACATCCCCGACCCTTCACCAAATGCAAACACATTCAGGGCTGTCTGATTGGTCTAGAAAACAATGGGTTGGGCCAGAGCCCAAACACACGTGGGTAAAGCATCAGTTAAAAAACGTGTAATTGGCTTTGATACTCTGATTGGTTAGAGACTATCCAAATCGCTGATGACTTTGTTTTGTACACCACCCCTCGTCACCACAAACAACTTCAATGATGGCAGTCTCAGACTAAAGTATGTAGCGAACAACAGAGCAGTGGAAGAATTTAGTGAGAGTCATTAGGCTAGTGGAAAGCCTAGGAGGGCTAAAAAACTGTTTGTGAGAGCACAGTAAAATATAAAGTGCACTATTTTTGTTTTGTCCATAGCCCTATGAGCCCTGGTAAAATGTAGTGCACTACATAGGGAATAGGGTGCTATTGCCATTAGTAAAAGTGAGAAGTGGATTTGGTCCAAATCACATTGGGGTTCATGGAACATCCTTCTGTCTCTCTCTTTGTCATGTACAGTGACAAGTGCTGAGAACTGAGGCTGATCTGTCAACAACTTGGTGGAAAAAAAACATCTGCTGCTACCACTAACAGGAAGTGAAGACAGAACAGGTCTTCAGATGTCTCCTGTCTGACTGAAATAAGCAAAAGAGCAGCAGAGCCCCTAACCAGTAACCACCTGTATGTCAGATATTTCTATTCATCTGCCCAATTGTCATGGCACGGTTTCCTAAACTATGGGTCGGGACCCAAAGTGGGCCCTGGGCATGTGATAGGTGGGTTGTGAGTAATGAGAATGCATCTATAATCACACTGTTCCTTCTTAATTAGAGTTGTTGGATGACAATTTGGGTTACAGGACAGACCTCCTTGAGCTAAAAAGGTTTAAAGTATTGGAGGCTGTGTAATCTGACCCTAGTTCTGTGGTTAGAACCTCTACCGTGAGCAAGTAGTAAAGATTGAAAACATGAGCTTCGGGCCGGAGTCTCGATTTGTAGAGGAGCACCAGTCAAGATGTGGAGAGGAGAGAAGGAGGAACTGCAGAGCAGAGAGAAGAGTAGGCAGTTCAGTTAAGGCAGAGGTCAAGGAGAGGCAGAGAAGATTAGCTAGAGGAAAGCTTGAATAGCTATCTGGTTCTAACAACAGCCATAACATCGGGGAACACATTCACTGTCTCACTCTTTTTCTTGCAGTCCAACTTTATTTTCTTTCTGTTCTCGCTCTCCTTCTCTGCCGACATGGGTTTGATGCCAACTCTCTCACTATGTTCAGTGACTGGTGTGGGTAGGCTACAGTGCCTTGCAAAAGTATTCTTCCCCTTCGTGTTTTTCCTATTTTGTTGGTCAGAATTGAAGGAATGATGGATGGCGCTAAATACTGGGAAATTCTTGAGGGAAACCTGTTTCAGTCTTCCAGAGATTTGAGACTGGGACGGAGGTTCACCTTCCAGCAGGACAATGACCCTAAGCATACTGCTAAAGCAACACTTAAGTGGTTTAAGGGGAAACATTTAAATGTCTTGGAATGGCCTAGTCAAAGCCCAGACCTCAATCCAACTGAGAATCTGTGGTGTGACTTAAAGATTGCTATACACCAGCGGAACCCATCTAACTTGAAGAAGCTGGAGCAGTTTTGCCTTGAAGAATAGGCAAAAATCCCAGTGGCTAGATGTGCCAAACTTACAGAGACATACCCCAAGAGACTTGCAGCTGTAATTGCTGCAAAAGGTGGCACTACAAAGTATTGACTTTGGGGGGGGGGGGGGGGGGCTGAATAGTTATGCACGCTCAAGTTCTGTTTTTGTTTGTCTTATTTCTTGTTTGTTTCACACAAAAAAATATTTTGCATCTTCAAAGTGGTAGGCATGTTGTATAAATCAAATGATAGAAACCCCCCCAAAATAAATTTTAATTCCAGGTTGTTAGGCAACAAAATAGGAAAAATGCCAAGGTGGGTGAATACTTTCTCAAGCCACTGTATATGATACCTGAGCAACCCCACCATGTAAAATAAGTGATGTTATCAAAGGCCAATGTTTTTATTTTTTATTTTATTGGGGCTATGACAATCTATTACAAATCAGTCTGGCAGTACTTTTGACAGTATTTCAATCTGAAGGAAGTATGGTTTAAAGTGACTGAAATGCATCCGAAAGGTTTTGGAAAGTTCAGGAGATCAGCAAGCAATAATTTTGTATGATATTCTGTGTAGAAAAGAACATCATCATTGATGTTCTTTTTCCCCAAGTTTGATTTAGTGTCTGGTCTGTCCACTCTGTTCTAATGAGTCCTGCACGGCTTGAGGGAAACAGAAGACACGTGCGTGTTCCTGAGAGTCTTATCTTTCAGTGATCGGGTCATAATATTTTGTAGCTTAAACCATTCAAAAGATAGAGCCACATTTGTAGGAAGAAAACAGAAACCACTCCGTTTATTACAACCACATCTAGCAGCTACCGTAGGTTACTGGCATAACCCTGTTTTTTTTTCCCAGCAACCCCATTTTCTAATCAGGTGACCCCACATGGGGTCGCAACCTCTAGTTTGGGAAACGCTGCAGTAAGGGGAGTGATCATCATTTCCTGGTTGGCCATGAGTCAAAAGTAAGAACTAACATCACACAGTGATTGATTGCCTTGTTTGTCAAAGGGCAGGCTTTCGGTCTGTCAACTTAATAGTAGTGATAAAACAACCGTTGAGGTTAAGCAACATGATGATCACCAAGCTTACATAAAAGCAGTCCAGAGTGGTTTATGGATGATATGAAACTTCAACACTATTCAGAGCAGTAGGAACAGAGACAAGAGAAGGCCTAGACAACCAGGGCTGCAAACTGGTGAGGGCCCAAAAAGGTGACACTTTTCTTTTGCACTGAAACATGCAACAAAATCCCTGCTAGGGTGATAAAAATAAATATCAGCTTTGAAAGGCTAATTTCTGTGACTTAGGCTGAATCCCTTCTTGAAATGCAGGTTTTAACTAATTCAAGAATATGATCTACATGATCAGTCTCTGTGTGTAAAATAAAAAGTGGTTAATGTGAACCTAACACACAGCTAAAAAATATAAGGAAAGCAATCCAATGTAATTTGTTGCCTAGGCTTTACTGCAAATGACACTCAAGTCCAGAGAAAAAACTATACATTAATATTGCAGTTAGCCATGACAGCCTTCGTAATAGAAAGCTTGTGACCACACACACACATCTAAATATTGCACAAAAAACAACTTAAAGTAGAAATAGAATGAAACAAACAGGAATTCTATTTTTTCTCTATTATAGTGGCTACGATTATAGTGGCCACTATAGTAGACATCGATCAAGTGCACAAGGCTATATGTGTGCAAAATTAACGTTCACTGAGTAAAAATTTCAATAATCCCCCCTCACTCACACACAACTGTATGTCAAGTTCAACACAACAAAAGCAATAACTTTGGGCTACACGTTATTACCTTGTACACTTTCTATTCTACAATGTGCCAGCAGCAGAGCATGAGAGCCTTTGTTGGCATAATTGATCTCTATCAGGCAGAGTACACCTGGCATGCCCCTTTTTTTCCACCATGTTGAAAAAGTGAGAAAGAGAGAAAGTGTGTGGTGTTCCTTTCACCTATAGTGGCATCCAGCTTAAGCCAGGCCCAGCTCCAGCTAACGTTACACTTCATCCCTTAATCCACTTAACAAGCAACGCCTCATTTTCACCTAATTCTCTCATTCTGAAAATTAACTACATACTGTAGAGGGTAAACATTAGTTCATAGATAGTAAGTTAGCTAGTTTGTCAGCTAGTTAACTAGCTAACGGAGAATTCGATCCAGCTACCAAGATACTTAACAATGCTAACATTTATTGTTCCACCACACTTGCTCCCTCACCTCAAACTTTCCAAATGCCAGTTGATTTTCGGTTACAGCTCATGAAGTAGGCTTCACCACCTTCTCACCCCCGTCTCTGTCGTCAGGCTTCTCACCTACCTCTTCGTTATGGTTCAGGGGACGCGCTGATGTAACTGGAAAACGGACATTCCACTCTCCGCTGTCTTTCCAGAGCGCGTGCTGATGCTGTAACTAGCACCCGAACGGGTGCAACCAGCAAGTTGGTTGTCTCTTCTCTCTTCAGTCGCGTTCTGCATTCTGTTGTTATGTGAACGATTGGCTGAGCCTTGGATATAGCCAGTATTGCGCCAAACGTGCATCACTTGTTCACTTACAGCCAGTTGTGATCCAAAGCCCCCCCCACCCCCCCTTAACTTCTTTCAAAGGATCTACACGAATCACATAGGTTACCTATTTTGGATTCAAAATCGTCCTCTGTAGCTCAATTGGTAGAGCATGGCGCTTGTAACGCCAGGGTAGTGGGTTTGATCCCCGGGACCACCCATACGTAAGAATGTATGCACACATGACTGTAAGTCGCTTTGGATAAAAGCGTCTGCTAAATGGCATATTATTATATTATTATTAAAATGGCGAATTTCACCGAAAGGTGACTAGTTTGCATCCCTGGACAATATCCATGTAGGCACTGCTTAAAAAAAAGACCAAGTAGGGGAATGTAGAGCCTAAAAAATGACATCACCACCATATTCTGTACAGTGACACATTTCTCTTGTGAATTAGCCTATATGGGAAAATAACACACAGAGGCGAGCACACACTGACCCACACCTGACCTCTGTTAAGTCCAATGATTGTGTGGCCCATTGGACCAGTCTGCAGACAGCCTTGGGAGTCTGGCTTGGACACATACTTCGGTACAGCCCACGGCAAATCCCTCTCCCCTCCCTCACACACGCAAGCACACACACTCCCCTGGAGAACAGCATCAGCAGAAACCAAATCCGGGGACGCAGAGAAGCAGACTACCACTAGGAACAGATTCACTGCTTCAAGTTCATTTCAAGTTCATTTAGCAGGGTAAGGAAATACATTTTCAGTTTGCACAGTCAGAATCTATATCCAAATGCCTAAAAAGTCCTCACACTAATCTAATCAGGCAAAACGGATACAAACTAATTCACCTGAAATGTGTCCAGCCTGTCCACTACACACTTTTGCTAGCCAGTTGGCACATTCAGTTTGGACATTCATGCATTGATTCAAATATGTAAATATTAAAACATACAGATAAGTCTTGGGCCTAGTATACAATGCAAGATCAACCAAGTGCCATGTTATTTGCCAGTTCCTTCCAGATAAGCAGCACAGCTAGCTCAGTCTGTCGTCTCCCACTGCATGTAGCCTCTGCCTTATCGACTGTGTATAGAGTGACAGAGCACAGTTAACTTGTGTATCACCCATGTTCATGCATTCAAACAAGAGGTCTCAATACTGGATGCAGATTAGGCTATACTAAACAAAGGCAACTCACAGAAAGAGTCAGGATAAGACTTACATAGGCTAGTTCTAACTCTACCCTGCTGTGTGTTGCTTGCTGTATGTGATTCAAGCAATAGAAAAGCCATCAATGATCAAACAATTACATCTGCAATTCATACCTGCACACACGTTTATCTTGGCACGTTTCTTCCATCCACTGTTCAGTCGCGTATGTCAACCTTTTTGTTCCCCCAAGACGTTTAATGGGTTCCAGGCCCAGGCATTGAAGCTGCAGGGAAAGAGATCCCTCCATAGGACAGAGCTCAACAACATGGCCGTAAATCAGCCACAACACCACGTCTGGTTAATATTCAACAGTGTGGAGGCCAGGGCAGGCAACCTCCTGCAATGGAAAATGCACTGGAAGGGAGCATAGGGAAGAAGGGTGTAGGGATCAATGTTGTCATCACGGAGGAGCTGCTGCTGTTCTAAAGCTTATAATGCACAGGCATTCATCAGCACAGTGCACCCCCAGCATTCAACCTGGATCTCAACCAACCTTTTCTCCATTTATTTCTATACCTCATGTTCTTTGCGTAGGTCTTTTTCGCTTCTCTCGTTCCATTTCTCGCTCTTCCTCTATTGTCCTTTCCTGTCTCTCTTTCATCTCCCGCTTTCTTCCTCTCGTGCTTTTCCTCGTTGTCCTTTCTCTGCTCCTTCTTTCTACCTTTCTCTCCCACTATCACTCTCTCTCAGCAGCCCACCACTTAGCCAACAACGAGCCTACACTTCCCTGTTTGAAGTTAAACAGTGGCTTAAGAGGATTCATTCATCTCTGGAGAAGCCAGCTGCGTTTGATGTTCTGTTGTACACTTGATCCAGGCAGTGTAGCGCAGGTACTTGTTGATAAAAAAAAAGGGAGCGAGAGTGCCAGGAGTCTAAAATGTGCTATTGAAACACCAACATTGTGGAGGGGAAACAGAACTCTTCATCCAACCAAATGTTATTCATTTATATTATCTTGAAGTGCTCCACAGTGACCCGGCCTACATGAGTCTTTCTTCCTCATATTAGGCCAGCCATGAGTCTACTCTTTTGCCAGTGTTTGATCTCCCGTACAGCCTCATTCATTAGGGCTGGTGGGGCTATAGAGAGGGGCTGACTGGCCAGCAGCACCAGTCCAACTGGGCACTCTGGAACAGGCCTACATGGAGAACCTCTGACCCGGGCAGACAGGCTAATTTCAGCTGCAGCCTCAGTTACAACAGTAGCAATTCTGTAGTGTAGACTACAGTACCATCTGCCTGGATAAGACTCCATGGGTGGAATGGAAAGAAAGGCAGAGAAATGTTCCATGGCACATAATCCTGTTTTGGTCCAAAAGAGAGCCAGTGGGTTTCACTCGGAATGGGTCATAATAATAGAAATAGCCTATGTCCAGACCTCAGATAAATTAATTAGGCCTTTAATTAGAAAAAACTGTTTAGGTCAGTAATGAATGACAGGTTTGGACCAGTTCTTGACAAGCTGTCAACCAGGCAAGTTTTTGACAAAAGAGATACCTTTGTTACTGATGCAATCTTCCTATCGCAATGTGCAATCTGTGTATCACTCCACAAGCATACTAGGGATGGCACAATTACCGTATAACCGCGAAACCAACGAAGACTCATGAAAAGAAAATAACCGTCATAATGAACAGCTGACTGAAGACGGGACGGCCGGGCATTCGTGCGGTTGAGCTAGTTTTTGCAATCACTCTTAATGTGATGAAACTTTGTTGCCCCTTTGAAGCCTATTCCCTCTCAGGAGACTAAAAAGATTTGGCATGGGTCCTCAGATCCTCAAAAAATTCTACAGCTGCACCATCGAGAGCATCCTGACTGGTTGCATCACCGCCTGGTATGGCAACTGCTTGGCCTCTGACCGCAAGGCACTACAGAGGGTAGTGCGTACGGCCCAGTACATCACTGGGGCAAAGCTCCCTGCCATCCAGGACCTCTATACCAGGCGGTGTCAGAGGAAGGCCCTCAAAATTGTCAAAGACTACAGCCACCCTAGTCATAGACTGTTCTCTCTGCTACCGCACGGCAAGCGGTACCGGAGTGCCAAGTCTAGGTCCAAAAGACTTCTCAACAGCTTCTACCCCCAAGCCATAAGACTCCTGAACAGCTAATCATGGCTACCCGGACTATTTGCACTGCCCCCCCCCACCCCATCCTTTTTACGCTGCTGCTACTCTGTTAAGTATTTATGCATAGTCACTTTAACTCTACCCACATGTACATATTACCTCAACTACCTCAACTAGCCGGTGCCCCCGCACATTGACTCTGCAACGGTACCCCCCTGTATATATAGCCTCCCTACTGTCACTTTATTTTACTGTATATATAGCCTCCCTACTGTCACTTTATTTTACTTCTGCTCTTTTTTTCTCAACACTTTTTTTGTTGTTGTTTTATTCTTACTTTTTTTGTTTAAAATAAATGCACTGTTGGTTAAGGGCTGTAAGTAAGCATTTCACTGTAATGTCTGCACCTGTTGTATTCGGCGCATGTGACCAATAAAATTTGATTTGATTTGATTTGCAACAAGCAAGGTGTTGTAGCAAACGATGATAGAATGGGCTTGGAATCACTTGCAATGGCTGCCTGGTGTTGTGAAGTAACAATTTCCATGGTAACGTAGAATGTTCATTCAAATGATGTAAACCAGAGCCATATACTTAGGGGGCGTTCGTGAATTCACTCTATCTACTCCAATTTCAGAGCACTCTCGTCCGAGTGTGCCAGAGCGCAGAATAACTGAGGAATTTACAAATGCGTAACACCCATTGAATATGACCGGTGTCAGTAAACGTCGGCAATAAAACCTAGTTAAATTGTTTCCAGCAGCACAGTTACAGTCACTAACGCTCTAGATAACATGAAAGCAGCCTAACCAGCTCTGCTAGGGCGAATTAAAATGGTCAGAGTGAGGTGTTCTCTCATTTGTGTCTGGAAGTAGCTAGCAAGCTAACCAACGTTAGCCAGTTAGTTTGGGTGCTTGACTGCCGTTGTGAGGTCAGAACGCTTGGCTCAACCCTACTCCTCGGCCAGAGCGTCCAGGGTGCGCTCTGAATTTACGAACAGCCAATCTGACAACTCTGAATTTACGAACGCCCAGAGTGCACTCTGAGCGCACTCTGGCACTCCAGATTGAATTTACGAACACACCCCTAGACATTCAGTTTTAGTATTAAAAAATATATATATTCCCCATGTAATGTTAATGGAGAGATAACATGGCTGCCATAGAATGTTGAAGTGTCATGCAAATGCATCATAATGCAGAAACTGCATTGGCCCAACTCTCTAAATACATGGCACTGATGTTAACTGATGTGGCTAATGCAATAGAATGTATTTTTTGTAATGTCAGTTGAGTTGAATCAACAAATCACAGCACATATTGATGGGCACACTTCCTGCTTTTACTTCCTGCTTTGCTCCTATTAGTACACTCACAATGGCCGCCAGTCAACCCATTATGCCATCATTGACTTGGGGGTTTTGTGCCATTTGAACGGTTATTACGGAAAGCTTGGTCATTTGGCTGACAAATTACCGTCATCCAAAATTCCATGACTCTCACAGCCCTAAAGCATACAATCCAGTGTTTCCCCTATATGCATTCAGCAGCAGCGCACCTCTGTATGTAGATATATAGGTTTGTGTCTGTGTCCTCAACTTGCAGCAGGCAAACAAGTTTGCTGTCACTTTGTCAGAATGCGCACCGGCGGTTCATCTTTTTCCTCTACCCTCGCCCACTTGTTAGATATTATGCACATTGATAGCTTGCTAGGTGTGACGATCGTCCTATGTCCTCAGTCACTTGATCTAAAGATATACCTTATATGAATAGCCAAACCCTGCAAACGTTAATGATTTGAAAAGCCCCTTTATTAATTGTATTTATGTGGGGTTAGTACCTTTATTGAATTGTGTGTATGATAATGCTTGTTAACGGAAGACGTGTATATTGTAATGTATGCCTTTGAAAGTTACTTGACATCATGATATGGCTGTCTCTCATTGGTCAGATGCATCATGGGAAGTATTATTTAAACCATGTCTTTTCTTTGTTTGGAGACAGGATAGCGTAAGGTCGGCATGCTGCCGGTTTAACAGGCATTATTGAGCCCAGGTTTTTCTTTGAGAGCTACATTTGATTTAGTTTCTTTCTGGATCAACATCCAGTTTGGACATTTGTTTTTGTAAATATCTGTATAGTTTTGCTGGCATCATTCCTCACTGCTAATAAAAAGCGCAAATTTGGCAACAAAAATCTATCTACTTCGTCAGCCTCCTCACCGTTCCAATCCAACCGCTGGGTCACCCTCACACTAGGCTATCAAACTTCCTCGTCATTTGATTTCTCATAGTAGCAGGCTAACAGCAGGCAACAACAATCTAAATGATCAGACCGAAACATGTAAGGAGAAGTGATAGGGTGAAATTATGAAGCAAAGCGAGTAGATGGAGAAATACAGCTTCGCTCCATCCAATCAGAGCAGCAGGATCAATGTACACAGCCCGCCCTCTCTTTACAGACGGGCAAACTAGCCAGATGAGTTACAGTGGTTTGCGAAAGTATTCACCCCCCTTGGCATTTTCCCTATTTTGTTGCCTAACAACCTGGAATTAAAATTGATTTTTGGGGGGTTTGTTTCATTTGATTTACACAACATGCCTACCACTTTGAAGAGGCAAAATATTTGTTCTTATGAAACAAACAAGAAATAAGACAAAAAAACAGAAAACTTGAGCATGCATAACTATTCACCCCCCAAAGTCAATACTTTGTAGAGCCACCTTTTGCAGCAATTACAGCTGCAAGTCTCTTGGGGTGTCTCTCTGTAAGCTTGGATTTTTGCCCATTCTTCAAGGCAAAACTGCTCCAGCTCCTTCAAGTTGGATGGGTTCCGCTGGTGTACAGCAATCTTTAAGTCACACCACAGATTCTCAGTTGGATTGAGGTCTGGGCTTTGACTAGGCCATTCCAAGACATTTAAATGTTTCCCCTTAAACCACTCAAGTGTTGCTTTAGCAGTATGCTTAGGGTCATTGTCCTGCTGGAAGGTGAACCTCTGTCCCAGTATCAAATCTCTGGAAGACTGAAAACAGGTTTCCTGCAAGAATTTCCCTGTATTTAGCGCCATCCATCATTCCTTCAATTCTGACCAGTTTCCCAGTCCCTGCCAATGAAAAACATATTCACAGCATGATGTTGCCACCACCATGCTTCACTGTGGAGATGGTGTTCTCGGGGTGATGAGAGGTGTTGGGTTTGCGCCAGACATAGCGTTTTTCTTGATGGCCAAAAAGCTCAATTTTAGTCTCATCTGACCAGAGTACCTTCTTCCATATGTTTGGGGAGTCTCCCACATGCCTTTTGGCGAACACCAAACGTGTTTGCTTATTTTTTTCTTTACGCAATGGCTTTCTTCTGGCCACTCTTTCGTAAAGCCCAGCTATGTGGAGTGTACGGCTTAAAGTGGTTCTATGGACAGATACTCCAATCTCCGCTGTAGAGCTTTGCAGCTCCTTCAGGGTTATCTTTGGTCTCTTTGTTGCCTCTCTGATTAATGCCCTCCTTGCCTGGTCCGTGAGTTTTGGTGGGCGGCCCTCTCTTGGCAGGTTTGTTGTGGTGCCATATTCTTTCCATTTTTTAATAATGGATTTAAATGGTGCTCCGTGGGATGTTCAAAGTTTCAGATATTTTTTTATAACCCAAGCCTGATCTGTACTTCTCCACAACTTTGCCCCTGACCTGTTTGGAGAGCTCCTTGGTCTTCATGGTGCCGCTTGCTTGGTGGTGCCCCTTGCTTATTGGTGTTGCAGACTCTGGGGCCTTTCAGAACAGTTGTATATATACACTGAGATCATGTGACACTTAGATTGCACACAGGTGGACTTTATTTAACTAATTATTTGACCTCTGAAGGTAATTGGTTGCACCAGATCCTATTTAGGGGCATCATAGCAAAGGGGGTGAATACATATGCACGCACCACTTTTCCGCTATTTATTTTTTAGAATTTTTTGAAACAAGTTATTTTTTTCATTTCACTTTTTCATTTCACTATTTCGTGTATGTCCATTACATGAAATCCAAATAAAAATCCCTTTAAATTACAGGTTATAATGCAACAAACTAGGAAAAATGCCAAGGGGGCTGAATACTTTTGCAAGGCACTGTATTTAGACCACGTATCACCTCACACTTGATTGAAAGATGTGCGCTGGCACTCGAAAATTACTTACTTTTTTTAAGTCACAGATAATTACAAAATATACTCGGCTCATAATCCTATCAGGAAAATTGCCCATATCCATTACGATACTTGTTTTGTCCGACTACTCACCACACCTCTAGTAAAGAAGTTGGGTGACCCAGTGTGGATGAGCGCATTGATTGATTGGTACTCAATGACCTTCCATCAATGTGACCTTTTTGACTTGGGCTAGCGTCATCACCTCACTTTTACAGCTGTTAACAGCCCTTCGACCCACTGACTAATAGGCTATCATCTCACTGTAACTATACAGAGGCTGATCATATCAAGAGTTCCTCTTGAGCCACAGCTATAAACAGTACAGTTTGCAATCATGCAAGGATGGAGATGGACGACAAGACATGTTCTTATGTAACCATTTTCTCACAGGGCCTGAGAGGTTACAGTATTGTAGCATGGTACAGTATTTTGTTAAGTATTTATGCATAGTCACTTTAACTCTACCCACATGTACATATTACCTCAACTACCTCAACTAGCCGGTGCCCCCGCACATTGACTCTGCAACGGTACCCCCCTGTATATATAGCCTCCCTACTGTCACTTTATTTTACTTCTGCTCTTTTTTTTCTCAACACTTATTTTGTTGTTGTTTTATTTTTTTTAAATAAATGCACTGTTGGTTAAGGGCTGTAAGTAAGCATTTCACTGTAATGTCTGCACCTGTTGTATTCGGCGCATGTGACCAATAAAATTTGATTTGATTTGATTTGATACAGTACATGGACTCCACAAATGTAACCGTTTCCTACATTTGCAAGTTAACCTATTGACCACTGAGCAGACTATCAGCCATAGATTACACCTCTACATTCGACTGTTATCAAACCCAAATCACCCCCTGCTGCCGACCAGTGGAGCTTGACACAACACACAGTCTTGGTGACAGTAATCAATAGGCTTAGATAGTGGATTGATAGATAGTCATTGTGGTGTTTATATATAGAGGCTTACAGAGATTCCCTTCCACTTCAAGTCACACTGATTTGGTGATTTACCTTTACTGCCACTGGCTCCTACAAATCAAACTATAATACAAATAGACAACCTTATTTCTAACGGAGAATCAGTGCTATATTTTAAAGAAACCCACCGATTGGTCTATTAGAGGAACGCATAATGCAAAAACGTGGGATGGGGTCAGTTTGCAATTAGGTGATAAGGCTATAGAAAGCTTTTTAAATCTCTTGCGACACTACGTTCTCTGAAACATCTCGGCCTATATCGCAAAGGTTTTTATGCGACAACAGTATAGGATAAGCACAGGTTATCCTTGCAATATGTCTACCCTGGTCTTGGCTATTAGCAGAGTGCTTAACCCCCACACAGTGATTGAAGAGTGTGTAGGCATGTATTAAGAGTGTGCAGGTAGGCCTACATTTGCATTCGAGTGGTTACATCCTCCTCCTGTCGGTGATCTTCCAGATCCATGATGATTGGTTTTCACTAACTGAGAACAGTGGAGTGATACTCCCAGAGGGCTGCTCCTGCTGCTGGTGTGTTTATGCGTGTTTATGCAAAACATGAGTCAAAACCTGACAAGCGTCAAGAGGAGCAGTGTGACACACGTGTGACGTGTGACACACGTTGGCCGACCAAACACAGGGTAGGAAGCAAGACTGACTGCTCTTCTGCATCACTCAAACCAACGTCATATTTCCTCTCAGAGAGGGGGCTCATAATTTTATCTAGGCCTTGATCATGTTGATTCACTTTTCAAAACGGCTGCATGCATCACAAGCGATGGCGGAAATGAAAGACTTAGCAGCCTTGAGAGCAGTCTTGAATCAGACCTCTCTAGGTGAGCTATCACAGAAACTAGCATGTTACCACACTTTCCAGGACTTGTTGCATATTCCATATGCTTGACAAGGCTAAAGTCAGACCAGTAACCGAGCAAGGCTAAGTAGGGCTATAAAATCAGTTAAATGTTTTGCCCAATTCAGTTTAGGCTTTTCCCAAATTTCATTTTATTTCCGTTTAGTTTTTCCAGGTTTCCGGGGGGTTTTCGCTTTCAAAATCACACTTATTAAATAGAACCTCGAATTGTGTTGTTTTTCTAAGTCCACAACAATGCTTAAACCACATCAGGAGACCACTTTTGAGTAGGGATGTGACAAATGAAAAAAAGTCAAATCTTTCAGCTACGCTCAACCCCTCCCATCTATCTCTGAAGACCATCCAGTTTTGATTTCTTTTTGCCATATTTTTCAACTGTGCTGTTTCACAAAGGTTCTGAACCTATATACATTTTACGGACACTATGTTTTACATTAGTTATCTTGTTATTTTAGTTCCACCCTTCAGCTCCACTCAACCCCTCCCATCTATCGCTGAACACCATCCAGTTTTGATTTCTATTTGCCATTTCTATTTCAGAGATGGGTGTACTTGATGCATGTCACGTCGGAGCTTCTCAAAGTCATGTGGCGTGGTCGACAGTGCGCACCTCATCTCTCCTGTCACATCCAACTCCTCTGTAGCTCAGCTGGTAGAGCACGGCGCTTGTAACGCCAAGGTAGTGGGTTCGATCCCCGGGACCACCCATACACAAAAAAAATGTATGCACGCATGACTGTAAGTCGCTTTGGATAAAAGCGTCTGCTAAATGGCATATTATTATTATTATTAACATGGATCGATATTTGTTTTTAATGCCGACGAAAGCACTGAATCAGCGTATGAGTTTTAATGCTCGGAGGAGAAGGAACAGTATTCCCACTGAGTCAGTAACCAAAACTCCTCCATAGTAACCCATGAATGCGTTGTCTGCAGTATTCGGTCACATGACAGCTCAATCAGCTGTTGAATGTCACTTACCGGCATGTCAACTGAGCCAGGATCACAGTTAAACGGATTTAGCTGATTTGGTCACTCATCTGTAGAATGTCTTTGCATTTCCCCTGCATGCTTGCGCTCAGTTCATTCAGTTTCCCAAATATGTCTGTTACATAGGCAAGGAGACATTTTCTTTTCATTTCACAGAAATTAAACAAAGTCTGTTTTTTACATCCATTGCGAATGACAACAGTTCCTCTATCAATTCAAAAAATATTTCCAACACTCCCCCTTGGAGACCACCAAGCCTCGGTGTGAAATAAAACATTTTCATGCTCTGATCCCATATCTCCACACAGTTTTTGAGATGTAGTTTACGATTGAAGTTACCTGCTGCATATTTAAGAGTTGTGCGATCAGCTCTTTTGCAGCCAGTTGCTCTCGGTGTATCCATTATAGCTCAGTGGGTGTATCATAAAATGCATCCATATGGCAGAGGGAGACACATTCATAACTAGAGTGTAGAGGCCTGCCCGCCGTCCCACCATAGATGGAGCCCCATCTGTGCAAAAGCCCACCATTCGATCCCATCAAATCTGTTTTTCGTCAATATAGCCACGCAGCACACTGAACATCACCTGTGCCATTTCATGCACGGTAATCGTGAGACAGAACAATGTGTTCATGAATAGAATCCCCCGACATGTAGCTAACAAAAGTCAATGAATGGGCATCTCGGCCCGCACATCTAACGTCCATTTAGAGAGCATAAGGTGGAGAGTTTGAGTTCAGTCAGAGTTTCCTCTTGATTGCTAGCTTTAGCATCAATTCTTAGTTTCACAGTGTTATCTGACTAAGGTATTGATGTGAGTTTCTGTGCCTCTCCCTCCCCACACATTGTTTTCACCATTTTAATTGCGACCAGTAATTCCTGTCTCTGCAATAGTGTGTGGTTTCATAGCAAAGCGGGCTTAGCCATTCACCGTGGGAATGATTCAAGTGCCATCTTTTTCCCACGATCTAAGGGTGCGCTCTGGTTGAATTTTAACTTTCAGATTTGAATCATTTTCATTCAGATTTTTAAGGTTAACCAGATTACAATGACTTTGAGACAAAAAGACACTATAATATTAAAATCAGGATTTAGGAAATTCTCCCGCGACCCCATTTTCATTTCAGGTGACCCCACATGGGGTCTCGACCCCTAGTTTGGGAACCGCTGCGCTACACACATGCGTGCTGCGCACCCAAACTCCCATGAACCTACAGATATTACTGCCTATAAAAACGTTTTTAAATGACGGGATACAAAAAAAAAAACTGTAGACAAGCTACATTCCTTGCCAAATCACAACAGCTTTATCACGAATTCAAAATGGACTGGTTGATTATAGGGAATATACATATCTACCCCTCCCACTCCAGTATGCTTGCATATTGTAAATATGTTATTGGCACTGACCCTGTATATACAGTATATAAAAAAAAAAAAATACATACATATACATATATATATACATATATATATATATATACATATACATATACATATACATATACATATACATATACATATATACATATATATATATATATATATATATATATATATATATATATATATATATATATATATACACACACACACACACACGTCAAAAGTTTGAACACCTACTCATTCCAGGATTTTTCTTAATTTTTTAAAATTTTCTACATTGTAGAATAATAGTGAAGACATCAAAACTATGAAATAACACATATGGAATCATGTAGTAACCAAAAAAGTGTTAAACAAATCAAAATATATTTTATATTTGAGATTCTTCAAAGTAGCCACCCTTTGCCTTGATGACAGCTTTGCACACTCTTGCCATTCTCTCAACCAGCTTCATGAGGTAGTCCATCATTACTTTAAGACATGGTCAGTCAATACGGAACATTTCAAGAACTTTAAAAGTTTCTTCAAGTGCAGTCGCAAAAACCATAAAGCGCTACGATGAAACTGTCTCTCATGAGGACCGCCACAGGAATGGAAGGCCCATAGTTACCTCTTCTGCAGAGGATAAGTTCATTAGAGTTACCAGCTTCAGAAATTGCAGCCCAAAAAAATGCTTCTCAGAGTTCAAGTAACAGACGCAGCTCAACATCAACTGTTCAGAGGAGACTGCGTGAATCAGGCCTTCATGGTTGAATTGCTGCAAAGAAACCACTACTAAAAAGGACACCAATAAGAAGAAGGGACCTGCTTGGGCCAAGAAAAACGAGCAATGGACATTAGACCGGTGGAAATTTGTCCTTTGGTCTAGAGTTCAAATTGGATAATTTTGGTTCCAACCGCCGTGTCTTTGTGAGACGCGGTGTGGGTGAACGGATGATCTCCACATCATGTGTATTTCCCACCATAAAGCATGGAGGAGGTGATGTTATGGTTTGGGGGTGCTTTGCTGGTGACTATGTCTGTGATTTATTTAGAATTCAAGGCACACTTAACCAGCGTGGCTACCACAGCATTCTGCAGCGACACACCATCCCATCTGGTTTTTGGTTACTACATGATTCCATATGTGTTATTTCATAGTTGTGATGTCTTGACTATTATGCTACAATGTAGAAAATAGTAAAAATAGTTTGCTAATTTTGCCAATGAAAAAAATATTAAAGTAGTTGGCAATATCAGTTGGTTTTGTGATGAATGAGCCATCTGATTCAATTAATGATGGGGCTGAGTTTGCCTTTTTTCCCAAAATTTCATTTAACATGCTCCAAAGCTTTTTACTATCATTCTTTATGTAATTTATCCTTGTTTCATAGTGTTGTTTCTTCTTCTTTTTATTCAGTTTAGTCACATGATTTCTCAATTTGCAATACATTTGCCAATCGGTTGTGCAGCCAGACTTATTTGCCATTCCTTTTGCCTCATCCCTCTCAACCATACAATTTTTCAATTCCTCATCAATCCACAGGGATTTAACAGTTTTTACAGTCATTTTCTAATGGATGCGTGCTTATTATTAACTGGAATAAGCAATTTCATAAATGTGTCAAGCGCAGTGTCTGTTTGCTCCTCATTACACACCACGGACCAACATATATTCTTTACATCAACAACATCGGAATCACTACAAAAGGTATTGTTTGACCTCATACACAATATTAGGCCCAGCCTTTGGAACATATGGCTACTATACTGTGATCACTACATCCAATGGATTTGAATACTGCTTTCAAACGAATCTCTGCAGCATTAGTAAAGATATGATCAATACATGTTGATGATTTAATTCCTGTACTGTTTGTAACCACCCTGGTAGGTTGACTGATAACCTGAACCAGGTTGCAGGCACTGGTTACAGTTTGAAGCTTTGAGTGGGCAGCCTGATGAAAGCCAGTCAATATTTAAATCACCCATAAAGTATACCTCTCTATTGACATCACATACATTATCAAGCATTTCACACGTTATCCAGATACTGACTGTTAGCACTTGGTGGTCTATAGCAGCTTCCCAACAAAATTTGCTTTAGGAGAGGCAGATGAACATGTAGCCATATTACTAAACCAGTATTTAACATGAGATCCTGTCTAATCTTCACAGGAATGTGGTTCTGAATATTAAACAGCAACACTTCCACCATTGGCATTTCTATATTTTCTGTAAATGTTATAACCTTGTATTGCTACCACTGTATCATCAAAGGTATTATCTAAGTGAGTTTCAGAGATAGTCAGAATATGGAATGTCATCTGTTACTAGCAAATTATTGATTTCATGAACCTTGTTTCTTAAGCTACATATGTTAACGTGGACTATTTTGAGCACTTATCTACTGGGATGCTTACTTGTTTTTATTGCTTTACTGGGAAGCTTAGCAGCAGTAGATTTGCTCATTTCTTTGTGTTAGTGCAGGGTGAGCTGCACACAGTGGACTGCCTCCTCTGGCACACCGGCTCAGTGCTAACAGTATAAATCTGGTTCCTAGGCACATGATCATTGCACACAACAGCTGCAGGATCAGCAGAGGCACCCAGGGCAGCTAAAGGGACACAAACCAGGTTACCCACATTGTGTCTACCGACACCCCTGATGTAAAGTACATTTGCTGAAGCATTTTGACAACTCTGCATCACAATGGTAGGGATTAGCTGAGCTGGGCTTGGGTCATTGCCAATTCATTGTCTCAAAGCAGCCTTATAATACGGTGAAAGGATCCTCCTTATAAAACGTGTTTTGTTCAATGCCACGATTCAGAGAGGGCATAGGGCCAGATATGATGGGTTTTTTGTTTGTCTAGCAGAGAGCCAATCAGCTCATTCCAGCTTCACCTGGAATGCTTTTCCAACAGTCTTGAAGGAGTTCCCACATATGCTGAGCACTTGTTGGCTGCTTTTCTTTCACTCTGCAGTCCAACTCATCCCAAACCATCTCAATTGGGTTGAGGTCGGGTGATTGTGGAGGCCAGGTCATCTGATGCAGCACTCCATCATTCTCCTTCTTGGTCAAATAGCCCTTTCACAGCCTGGAGGTGTGTTGGGTCATTGTCCTGTTGAAAGACAAATGATAGTGGGACTAAGACCAAACCAGATGAGATGGCGTATCGCTGCAGAATGCTGTGGTAGCCATGCTGGTTAAGTGTGCCTTGAATTCTAAATATATCACAGACAGTGTCACCAGCAAAGCACGCCCACACCATCACACCTCCTCCTACATGCTTCACGGTGGGAACCACACATGCGGAGATCATCCGTTCACCTACTCTGAGTCTCACAAAGACACGATGGTTGGAATCAAAAATATCAAATTTAGACTCCAGACCAAAGGACACAATTCCACGGGTCTAATGTCCATCGCTCATTTTTCTTGGCCCAAGCAAGTCTCTTCTTCTTATTGGTGTCCTTTAGTAGTGGTTTCTTTGCAGCAATTCAACCATGAAGGCCTGATTCACGCAGTCTCCTCTGAACAGTTGATGTTGAGATGTGTCTGTTACTCTGTGAAGCATTTATTTGGGCTGCAATCTGAGGTGCAGTTAACTAATGAATGTATCCTCTGCAGCAGAGGTAACTCTGGGTCTTCCTTTCCTGTGGCGGTCCTCATGAGTCAGTTTCATCATAGCACTTGCTGGTTTTTGCGACTGCACTTGAAGAAACTTTAAAAGTTCTTGACATTTTCCGGATTGACTGACCTTTGCTAATTTGAGCTGTTCTTGCCATAATATGGACTTGGTCTTTTACCGAATAGGGCTATCTTCTGTATACCACCCTTCCTTGTCAAAGCACAACTGATTGGCTCAAACGCATTAAGAACGAAAGAAATTCCACAAATTAACTTTTAACAAGGCACACCTGTTAATTGAAATGCATTCCAGGTGACTACCTCATGAAGCTGGTTGAGAGAATGCCAAGAGTGTGCAAAGCTGTCATCAAGGCAAAGGGTGGCTACTTTGAAGAATCTCAAATATAACATATATTTTGATTTGTTTAACACCTTTTTGGTTACTACATGATTCCATATGTGTTATTTCATAGTTTTGATATGTTCACTATTATTCTACAATGTAGAACATTTCAAAACAAAAATAAAAACCCTGGAATGTGTAGGTGTCCAAACTTTTGACTGGTACTAGATATCTAAATAAATAAACACACACTTTAACCCTGCCTATATGTACATAGCTACCTCAATTATCTCGTACCCCTGCACGAATAGCCATGTTATTTTTACTTGTTATTCACTGTGTATTTATTCCTCGTGTCACTATTTCTATGTTTTTTTTTGTTTATCGTTAACTCTGCATTGTTGGAAAAGGACCTGTAAGTATGTATTTCACTGTTAGTCTACACCTGTTGTTTATGAAGCATGTGACAAAATTTGATTTGATAATCTTGGGCAAATTAATGAATTTTCTAATAACTTCAATACATTTAGTTGATTTCCTACTAAGTTCAATACATATTTAAATATTGTTGAATTCTGTTTTAATGTCTGGATTCTGTGATTCTGTAAGCAACACAGATTTTATAAGGCCCTAGCTATGGCACACTAGGCTATGGAGAATCCCTGGATTGCATTGTTACAGAAAGGATGGAGGTTGTCCAAAAGAACGCTTCTTTATCATTCAACGCCACCACTTTCCAGAATTCCTGCCTTGATCAGTCACGATGTTAACCAGAGCCATGTTGTACAGAGTGAGTTTCAAAGTCAAGCCCAGTAGGTAGCTTATCATCACTGTATGACTTATAGTAGCCACACATGGCTTTAACCAGCCAATCGGAATGTTGACTATAGTAAACAGGAAAATATAAACATGGCACTGCAATGTTTTTCTTACCTTGTCATTTATGACTTAGGCCCCTGGATCCCAGCTGATGGCAGGTGAAAGACCCAACAGCAGCACAGGCGCTTATCTGGAGGGAATAAGCAGATTCACTGTGTTACGTACAGATGCATTTACGGTAAATCTTCTCAATCTTTGCGTTAGGCCTAAAATGACCCGTTATTGGCCCATTAACCTTATCTTATTAGTAGGGGTTTTTCTGGATCAAAATGGGGCTTAGGTGATGGGTGTGGCGGGGTCATGGCCATGGGCGTGGCCAATGATGCAGCTGTCGACCGAACATTTTAGAGGCCCCCGTTGGCCGTAGTGACAAAATGTTGCTTTTTTAAAAGCTAATTTCCTGCAATTCTACACAGTTTATGCTGAGTGAGTCAAACATGAAAACAAAATCAATGGGGGCCCCCATGCCATGACCAAAATACTTCTGAATGCATAATTTGTGAAATTTTAGATTCTCCCTGGCTGTCTAGCTTTTATTTAGGTGATTGCTAGTTCTCAAAGATGATCTTATTAAAATATATATATATGGTCCATTATATTTTCTACATATCTGGTTTTAGTCATTTAAGTTTACACTGAAGTTAACATTTTAATTTTTTTACTGTTTGAACATTGGCGGCCGGTGTTGGTTTTCTATACAGAAAAAACCCTGATTAGGCAGGATTATCTGAGCCAAGTTATCTTTATCTACTTAAACCAATATGGAGAAAGATAGGGGGGCCTGATGTAAGGCTTTTGCAAAAGAGCTCATAGTAACACTTTCTCCGAATATCATCCAGTGATACTCCGGAGCTAGGAGTCCAGGATTTCACCATCCCCCAGTCGGAAGGTTTCTCTGAGGTAGTGCATAGGCCTACATTTCATTTGGTGTCGTTTTGCATATTGACTTTTGTGACCCCCCCCCCCAAATTGAATTTCTACAATAAACTTAAAATATGCAAAATAACCTATATCTTGGGCAACAATGACTTATACAACTCACAAAAGGTAAGCTGTGTTTACAATTTGATTCAATAGTCAATGTAGCCTAATAAGCTATCTTTAATGCATGTGAACTAAATGGAAACTAGCCCATTATTGCATTTTTGTAAGGACATGCAAGAATAGACTATTGGTGAATGAAACATTTGTGAGATGTCAGATGGATGACAATAGCTGTATTATTATGACTAAGGCAGGGAGTGGGATGAGAAATATACATTACATTGTTTGTAGGCAACCAACAGGACTGCAACATTATTTTACTTGTCACAAAAATGTATCCTGTTTGACAAAGTACCTCTAGTTCAAAACTAGTCCGAATATTTTATTCTGAATAATGCATATCGCAATATGATAATCCTCCACTGTTGTTGTGGGCAAATTAATGATACTATCCTATTCTTCTATTATGGAGGAACAACTAGGCTTGTTTAGGCTGCACCTGTTTTTTGTCGTCTCAAAAACATTGCTAGATTAGCTGTCTGTTTTGTCAAGATTGGGGCTAGAGTATGCTTTATCCTAAACTTGGAAAGCCACAGGAATAAAGTAGCATTAACATACACAGCCTAGTGTAGCCAGTAAGTCCTAATTGGCTATACTGTGGTTATAGAATACAGAGTGTATAACACCCACACAGGATGGGGCTCAATAGTATCCAGGGAGTTTTTTGCCATTGAAAGTCTATATTTTGGGGGGTGGGAAAACACTTCCAGTGTAAACTTAAACCAGATATTAAGTATGTAGAAAAGATAATGGACCTATATATTTGTAAATAATATAATCTTTGAGAACTAACAAATCACCAAAATAAAAGCTAAACAGTCAAGGAGAATTGAAAAACTCCCAAAACAATAATGTAGCAGTATTGATTTTGTTAGCAAAATAACACAGCATTAGTAATTGCAAAATGCATAGAATTGCAGGAAATTGGCTTTAAAACTGCACAATTTTCTCAGCTCCATGTAGAATTAAAAGAAATTGGCTTAAGCCACGTCCACTACCTAAGCCCCTTTTGGATGTAGAAAAAACCCTGGGATCATCATCATCATCATCCCTCTCAGCCCAGCGTAGCATGCCCTACATCAGGCCAGTATTGTCTGCCTGTTCATGTCATTGGGGCCCGTGGCCTTGCCAGCTGATCTGAGACAAACCCAATCAGCACTGGGCTCATTCCCCGCCCCCTGACTGTCCCTGTGCCGATACAGCACAATGGAGCTACAGTGCAGCCCAACGCAGTGTGTGTGTGTGAGGGGTTTTAATTGCACCCAGGCCCTGACTCTCACAGTCAGCTGAGCACACTCTTGGGCTGCATCATTGCCACTTTTTTCTTTCTGCTCCACTTCCTCCGGGGGGCTTTTATGTCTGTCATGTGTTAAGGATTTCCTGTGGCCACACACACACACACACACACACAGTATCCAATTATAGGCCTACAGTACACACACCGACTGTGCATATATATGCACACACACAAGAACTCACGCACGCACCACTCACAGGTGCACACACACAATTATAAATGGGGTTACTGTAGTACTCTCCCTCTGATGTGCTGTGAAGTGAAAAAGAGCTAAGCAACCTGGTGAGCTTGTCTGTCTGACCTGCATCTAGCAGACGCCATCACATGTACAGGGCAGAGCATTAGGCAAAACTGGAGCAGTGGAGGACAGTGTGGTGAGGGGAAGAGCAGGAGATAGCCTACCATTACAATGGACGCAGTGTGTACTGCGTAGACCTCGGTCTGGGTCATCCCTTACACGTGTTTAGGCTACATGTCATATTGTTGTGTGCTTATGCATAAATATGCTCCTTGATTGTCTCTCGGTATAGCAACTCAATATAAAATAAGAAGGATTTGGGTTTGTGAATGTGTAACAGTCATGCAGTAGTAGTGAAAAGGGGAGGAAGGGAGAGAGAGAGGGAGTGAGAGACAGATGTTCTCTAAAGTGGGTCACAGAGGCAGGCAAATCAGTAGGGAGAGGCAGTGCACAGATGTGAGTTAAATTTGACAGACTGGCATGTCAAATGTTACGCAAACTGACAACTCCCGACAAATATTAGGGCTATATTATAAAGTCCACAAAATCTTGCAAATCGCCTACCAAGAATGGGTTTTTGGCTGATATTAAAAGGGGCTATTGGCTACTTTTCAAAATGCGCATCGAGGCATAATCGGCTGGTGTGGCGAGTGATGGCAAACAAACATCAACCAGCACATCAAACAGAATATTCAGCAAAAGATGCTGAATTCAATATCATGGACAGTATAACGTATAGACTGGGGAAACATCATTGCACACAGTCTATTGTAAATGAGATCATGCACAGATTCAGAAAGGTGTGAGATAAGGGGAATGGAACTATTCGTTATCACATCAATCTAACGGTTAGTTCTGACACTGTCTGTCATCTGTGAGATAATGGTTTATTTAGCCCAACACAGCCGAGTGAAGGGGATTTTGTGTTGCCTCTTTCAACAACAACAACTTGTGTACAGCTGCCAAGGCTTTCACCCCTCCTAACACACATCATTATCTTTCACACACCGACGTAAACAAAGCTCTATCAATGCCTCGGGCTCATCTCTGTATACAAAATGAATCAAACGCTATTCTAAATTAATGTCCCAGTATCACTCTCTGAAATGTCTTACAAAGCAAACCCAAAGGACCCCCAGAAATGCAAAATGGGGCGCCATTTAAATGTGAGCATCAATACTTCTGAGAACACTATAGTGCTATCGGCCGCTTTCCGTTTAAAAAAGCCAGTTGTTTGATTGTGCTATCTGCTCAGACACAGGCCTATCAATAAACATTCTGTTTTTTACTGTATATAATCCTCCTGTTGGCCATTTTATCAAACAGCCCAGTCTCCTCAGCAACATACGGGTCAGTGTCTGTAGTTGAGCTGTACTGGTCCGACCCAGGGCTTCCGTTGGTTCCGAGTTGAGCGACCGGTGCTGAACACCATCATGTGTCCGAGTCCTCCAGTGAACAAGGCACTATCCTCACTAATCCAACAACCGTTCCCATCCCTGCTGACTTGGCACACACACAAACACACACAATGAAAACCTTTCTAAAATGTTGACGGCTCGTTCCTCCTTCAGCAACCCGAACACAGCAATGAGAAAATAGCATTCCACAAACTCCAGTGAATTACTGCCCTGGTTTTAAGACACCCTCTGCGCCTACATGGGGTGGGAGTAAGTTAAGGAGCAGGAGCTATGAGGTTTCTATTTACACCAGCCAGCCAGACATCAAGTGAAACTGGCAAACTGCCATTCTCTTGACTCGGGGACAGTAGCAGTAGGCCTACAGTATGTACTTCAAATCGACTTGGGGTTTAATAGGCCGAACACCTTAAAGGGCATTTGTTTACTCAGTGCAGTGTTCTCTCAACCCTGTGAGTGTATGCAGGCTTTTGTCCACTTGCAGCCTAGCGCTAGCCTAGAACACCTGTTTTTACTAATCGTCAAGACATAGTGCTGGGACAAAATCCCCCACGCACACTGCAGCCCACCGGGACCAGGAGCAAAAATAAACTGCCATGGTGTCGCACTATAAATATGCATTGGTTTTGTTGACAAAGCCACACAACCCAATGAAAAGAGAGATAAAAGCATTCTCTGGGGGCTCCTGATGACTTCCAGTTTGATAAATGTCAGTTAACTGGCTTTTGATGTGTTGAACGAAGGGCGGATGGACGGGGAAATCAGTGAAAGGGGTGGACAGTGAACTTGACACTGCCAAAGCCAAAGGGACTAAAATAGGCCCCATCTTCTAGAGAAGAGCCACAGGGGAACAGTCACTTTGCTGTGCTACAGGGGGGACACTGATACATTAGCAGTCGAAAAGGCCAGTCCCCACTCCCCATAGATGATGAATGGGGTTTCAATGTAAATTCTAAAGTGATTCAGATTAAAGAGAGGGAGTATGGGAGAGAGAGCAGGCTTGTGCTTATTCTTAAGGACGCAGATAAAAATATCCAACTGTTCGAAAGCTGCTGTCACTGGCAGCAGATAAAATGGGTGATATATATATATATATATACACTGAATAAAAATATAAAACACAACATAAAACAATAAACGATTTTACTGTGTTACAGTTCATATAAGGAAATCAGTCAACTGAAATAAATAAAATAGGCCCTAATCTATGGTTTTCCCATGACTGGGTAGGGGCGCAGCCATGGGTGGACCTGGGAGGGCATAGGCCCACAGAGTTGGGAGCCAGGCCCACCCACTGGGGAGCCAGGTCCAGCCAATCAGAATTTGTTTTATTACCGACAGAAATACTCCTCAGTTTCATCAGCTGTCCGGGTGGCTGGTCTCAGACGATCCCCCAGGTGAAGAAGCCGGATGTGGACGTCCTGGGCTGGAATGGTTACACGTGGTCTGCGGTTGCGAGACCGGTTGGACGTACTGCCAAATTCTCTAAAACGAAGTTGGAGGCGGCTTATGGTAGAGAAATTAACATTAAATTATCTGGCAACAGCTCTGGTGGACATTCCTGTAGTCAGCATGCCAATTGCACGCGCCCTCAAAACTTGAGAATCTGTGGCATTGTATTGTGTGACGACAACTGCACATTTTAGAATGGCCTTTTATTGTCCCCAGCACAAAGTGCACCTGTGTAATGATCATGCTGTTTAATCAGCTTCTTGATATGCCACACCTGTCAAGTGGGATGGATTATCTTGGCAAAGGAGAAATGTTCACTAACAGGGATATAAACAAATTTGTGTACAAAATTTGAGGGAAATAAGCTTTTTGTGCACATGGAACATTTCTGAGATCTTTTATTTCAGCTCATGAAATCAACACTTTACATGTTGCGTTTATTTTTTGTTATACATACAGTACAAGTCAAATGTTTGGACACCTACTCATTCAAGGGTTTTTCTTTATTTAAAAAAAAAACATTTTCTACATTGTAGAATAATAGTGAAGACATCAAAACTATGAAATAACACATATGGAATCATGTAGTAACCAAAAAAGTGTAAAACAAATCAAAACATTTTTTATATTTGAGATTCGTCAAAGTAGCCACAGCTTTGCACCATCTTGGCATTCTCTCAACCAGCTTCATGATGAATGCTTTTCCAACCGTCTTGAAGGAGTTCCTACATATGCTAAGCACTTGTTGGCTGCTTTTCCTTCACTCTGCGGTCCAACTCATCCCAAACCATCTCAATTTGGTTGAGGTCGGGTGATTGTGGAGGCCAGGTCATCTGATGCAGCACTCCATCACTCTCCTTCTTGGTCGAATAGCCCTTACACAGCCTGGAGGTGTGTTGGGTCATTGTCCTGTTGAAAAACAAATGATAGTCCCACTAAGCCCAAACCAGAAGGGATGGTGTATCGCTGCAGAATGCTGTGGTAGCCATGCTGGTTAAGTGTGCCTTGAATTCTAAATAAATCACAGCAGTGTCACCAGCAAAGCACCCCAACACCATCACACCTCCTCCATGCTTCACGGTGGGAACCACACATGCAGAGATCAGCCGTTCACCTACTCTGCGTCTCACAAAGACACGGCGGTTGGAACCAAAAATCTCACATTTGGACTCATCAGACCAAAGGACAGATTTCCACCGGTCTAATGTCCATTGCTTGTGTTTCTTGGCCCAAACAAGTCTCTTCTTATTGTTAGTGTCCTTTTTAGTAGTGGTTTCTTTGCAGAAATTCAACTATGAAGGCCTGATTCACGCAGTCTCCTCTGAAAAGTTGATGTTGAGATGTGTCTGTTACTTGAACTCTGTGAAGGATTTATTTGGGCTGCAATCTGAGGTGCAGTTAACTAATTAATTTATCCTCTGCAGCAGAGGTAACTCTGGGTCTTCCTTTCCTGTGGCGGTCCTCATGAGAGCCAGTTTCATCATAGTGCTTGATGGTTTTTGCGACTGCACTGAAGGAACTTTAAAAGTTCTTGAAATATTCATGATTGACTGACCTTCATGTCTTAAAGTAATGATGGACTGTTGTTTCTCTTAGCTTATTTGAGCTGTTCTTGCCATAATATGGACTTAGTCTTTTACCAAATAGGGCTATCTTCTTTATACCACCCCTACCTTGTCACAATAAAACTGATTGGCGCAAATGCATTAAGGAGGAAAATAAATCCACAAATTAACTTTTAACAAGGCAGACCTGTTAATTGAAATGCATTCAAGGCGACTACCTCATGAAGCTGGTTGGGAGAATGCCAAGAGTCTGCAAAGCTGTCAAGGCAAAGGGTGGCTACTTTGAAATAACACACATACACACACACACACATATATATATATATATTCTTCATAGTTGTGATGTCTTCACTATTATTCTACAATGTAGAAAATTGTAAAAATAAAGAAAAACCCTGGAATGAGTAGGTGTGTCCAAACCTTTGACTGGTACTGTATATATTTTTAAAAAGCAGTGTTTTCCATAAGCGCCTTTTGTTGTGATTCATAGGCCTACAGTCGTGGTCAAAAGTTGAGAATGACACAAGTATTGGTATTCACAAAGTTTGCTGCTTCAGTGTTTTTAGATATTTTTGTCAGATGTTACTATGGTATAATGAAGTATAATCACAAGCATTCCATAAGTGTCAAATGCTTTTATTGACAATTACATTAGGTTTATGCAAAGAGTCAATATTTGCAGTGTTGACCCTTCTTTTTCAAGACCTCTGCAATCCGCCCTGGCATGCTGTCAATTAACTTCTGGGCCACATCCTGACTGATGGCAGCCCATTCTTGCATAATCAATGCTTGGAGTTCGTCAGAATTTGTGGGGTTTTGTTTGTCCACCCGCCTCTTGAGGATCGACCACAAGTTCTCAAATGGGATTAAGGTCTGGGGAGTTTCCTGGCCATGGACCCAAAATGTCGATGTTTTGTTCCCCGAGCCACTTAGTTATCACTTTTGCCTTATGGCAAGGTGCTCCATCATGCTGGAAAAGGCATTGTTCGTCACCAAACTGTTCATGGATGGTTGGGAGAAGTTGCTCTCGGAGGATGTGTTGGTACCATTCTTTATTCATGGCTGTGTTCTTAGGCAAAATTGTGAGTGAGCCCACTCCCTTGGCTGAGAAGCAACCCCACACATGAATGGTCTCAGGATGCTTTACTGTTGGCATGACACAGAACTGATGGTAGCGCTCACCTTTTCTTCTCCAGACAAGCTTTTTTCCAGATGCCCCAAACAATCGGAAAGGGGATTCATCAGAGAAAATGACTTTACCCCAGTCCTCAGCAGTCCAATCCCTGTACCTTTTTCAGAATATCAGTCTGTCCCTGATGTTTTCCCTGGAGAGAAGTGGCTTCCTTGCTGCCCTTCTTGACACCAGGCCATCCTCCAAACATCTTTGCCTAACTGTGCGTGCAGATGCTCTCACACCTGCCTGCTGCCATTCCTGAGCAAGCTCTGCACTGGGGGTGCTCCGATCCCACAGCTGAATCAACTTTAGGAGACGGTCCTGGCGCTTGCTGGACTTTCTTTGGCGCCCTGAAGCCTTCTTCACAACAATTGAACCTCTCTCCTTGAAGTTCTTGATGATCCGATAAATGGTTGATTTAGGTGCAATCTTACTAGCAGCAATATTCTTGCCTGTGAAGCCCTTTTTGTGCAAAGCAATGATGATGGCACGTGTTTCCTTGCAGGTAACCATGGTTAACAGAGGAAGAACAATGATTTCAAGCACCACCCTCCTTTAAAAGCTTCCAGTCTGTTATTCTAACTCAATCAGCATGATAGAGTGATCTCCAGCCTTGTCCTCGTCAACACTCACCTGTGTTAACGAGAGAATAACTGACATGATGTCAGCTGGTCCTTTTGTGGCAGGGCTGAAATACAGTGGACATTTTTTTGGGGGATTAAGTTCATTTTCATGGCAAAGAGGGACTTTGCAATTAATTGCAATTCATCTGATCACTCTTCATAACATTCTGGAGTATATTTAAATTGCCATCATAAAAACTGAGGCAACAGACTTTGTGAAAATTAATATTTTTGTCATTCTCAAAACCTTTGACCACGACTGTATAGCCAGCCACGGAGTCGCGCGCATAGGCTATCTGACGACAGAACAGCATGTGTTTACTAGTTTATAAAAAGGTGTCGAACTGCCTGAATAAATAAATATTCTTCATCCCTTTGCTATTCATAAATCATACAACGTAGTTGTATGTCTATGTAATCGCATCGGGACAAGTAAACCAAAGATCTTGTCTGTATTTTCCTAGGATTCGAAGCCCATGTCAAGACTTGCCAGTGACCGCTAAAGTGATTCGTCAAATCAAATCACATTTGATTTGTCACATACATGTGTTTAGCAGATGTTATTGCGGGTGTAGCGAAATGCTTGTTCTTCTAGCTCCGACAGTGCAGTAATATCTATCAAGTAATATTTAACAATTTCACAACATATACCCAATACACACAAATCTAGTAATGGAATGGAATTTAAGAATATATACATATATGGCCAAGCAATGACAGAGGGGCATGGACTAAGATACAGTAGAATATTATAGAATAGAATACAGTATATACATATGATGAGTAGTGCAAGATATGTAAACATTATTAAAGTGGTCAGTGATTGCAATAGGCAGCAGCAGCCTCTAATGTGCTAGTGATGGCTTTTTAACAGTCTGATGGCCTTGAGATAGAGGCTGTTTTTCATTCTCTCGGTCCCAGCTTTGATGCACCTGTACTGACCTTGCCTTCTGGATGATAGCGGGGTGAACAGGCAGTGGCTCGGGTTGTTGATGTCCTTGATGATCTTTTTGGCCTTCCTGTGACATCGGGTGCTGTAGGTGTCTTGGAGGGCGGGGTAGTTTGCTCCCGGTAATGCGGTCGGCAGACCGCACCACCCTCTGGAGAGCCCTGCGGTTGCGGGCGGTGCAGTTGCCGTACCAGGCGGTGATACAGCCCGACAGGATGCTCTCAATTGTGCATCTGTAAAAGTTTGTGAGGGTTTTAGGTGCCAAGCCAAATTTCTTCAGCCTCCTGAGGTTGAAGAGGCTCTGTTGCGCCTTCTTCACCACACTGTCTGCGTGGGTGGACCATTTCACTTTGTCAGTGATGTGTACGCCAAGGAACTTGAAACCAAGTGATGGATAGTTTGCAAATGAACATCTCCTTTTGAACAGATCTTTTCGGTGAACTGAACCAAATTGCATTATGAGAGAGCAATTGATTTGGCTCCCTAATTTGCCTACTGGTAGGCTACTACTGCTTTTTGGCGATTATCTGCAGATAAATTATGAAAACATTTGATGAAGATGTTGAATCCTCGAAGCAAGAACAATAGGTAGAGGACAGCCTCATTCTGGTCCAAAAGACGATTAAAGAACAGATTGAAGGTTATAAAAGCTAATGTCATGATACTTATATGGTATTATTAAAGATATTGATAGGCCTACTGATTTGATTAAAGTTTCGACAGCGGAGTAGTCAACTGCTGCTTTCTTTGCAACAAAGCATATTTTTAACACTTACTTAATTTTACAAATCATACATGTAGGTCTATTCATGGGCGCCTGACTGTCTAAAAATGGGGGTGCACAATCTGGCAGGGGTCTAGGTGTCCTCCCCCTGAAAATATTTGAAAGAGTAGACTAGATCTAGTTTTGTCACAATAAATTCAATTTAAAAGGGGAGACATTACTGTTTTTTCCCGAATAGATTACTAATCTACCGCCTTCCCTCATAGTCCCTCCCACAGTGATTGATCGACAGGTCTGACTCTGAAACCCTACCAACTCTGTGACTCAAACAAACATCCTGCCCCCTCCTCTGACAAGCCCACCCACAGTGATTGATTGACAGGCCAAACTGTTAAAAGGGATAAGCTAGTTCACCGAAATTACAAAATGACACATTGGTTTCCTTACCCTAAGTGTCCACAGCAGCAGAGACAACAAAATTAGGGGTGTAACGATCCATCTTCTACATCGATGTATCGATTTATATTCCTATGATCCAACTACATCGATCTGTGCTCGGCGAGTTGGCCTTTTGGACAACATATATCGATCTAACATCGTTTTAAAATGTAATAAATCGATTGTATCGATACTAGGAAATAACCCATTGGATTTAAGCACGTCAGACTTTATATGGATGTTTTTTCTTACCACTTTTAATGATAAAGGCTTTAAACATTACTCGATTCAGTCTGCTACAAGAAACAGGAATCTAGGAAACTTCACCTGCACTGTCCAGTATCCAGGTATTTATTTCAGTCACACTGGTTGAATTTTTGGCTAAAAGGTTACTGAATCGATTTCAAGTCACTGAATCGTTTCGGATCGTATCGTTCTAAATGAACCAATATCGTCCTTGAATCGTATCGACAACCACGAATCGTGATACCCCTAAATAAAATACATCGTTTTGGCAATTCATATCTTGCAGTAAAACTGTAAATATGATTTGAATCTCAAGAGAAGACCAGTTTAATGTTAAAAAAAGGTTCTTACTTAGAAAATAGTCCTGATCATATAGGCCTAGACGATATCTAACACACTGAATTTATACATTTTCATGGTTGGGCGGTATCCAGATTTCCATACCTGAATACTGTGCCTGTGCCATCCTGGGATATACGGTATTACCGGTAGTGCACACAAGGGGTGCACATTTTTTATTCTAACGTAAAAATAGGCCAAAGAATGTCACTTAACAGAATGTTAACAAAATGCTAACAAGTACTAAAGGCACTCATAGGTAAATGCTAATGAGCGCATGCGAACACTGATTACTTGGACGTAGTTATGCAAGTATCTCAAAACGCAGTTTGCAGCACACACAAAACAGGAGGGGATTGTCTCTGCTGTTGTTACCAAGAAGCTTGATCTTGCAGGCTAACGTTAGCCACTTAACCAAATAAATTATCTCCCATCTGGTTTTTGCTAACTTCATAGTTATAATCTATATAGCTGGCAAACAGTAGTGAATTTCATACAAGTGTAACTTGATCACCACACGTATGTTGTGTTGACTCACCTCACGAAGCGCCCATTTTGCCCATTGTGCTTCTTTGTAAACAAACACACGTGACTGGCTCAAACCGCTGTTTTGGGAAATTAGTACCGGTAAGCTTCATAATGAAATATCATCTAACAGGCAACATGATGAACGCGATCTGCTTTATCAATAACCTAGAACACGTTTACTGCAGGTATATATTTAAAAAGTACTAATATTCAAAGCCCAAAACATTTCACTTACCAAAATGCAAACAAGTACTAAGGAATCCTCATAGAGAATGATGGTATTGAAATCCATCCCGTTTTATTCCAAATACCCCGGAATATAATGTATTCCGCCCAAGCCCCATTTTCCAGAAATGTTTATTGCAAATGTCTTTCTAGTCAATATCACGACTCATTTTACCAATCTGTAAAGTAAAGTTGTTAAAGTATTCAATAATTTAGCTGTGTATTTCAGATGGAATCAAGGCATGGTCCTCTGTAGCTCAGCTGGTAGAGCACGGCGCTTGTAACGCCAAGGTAGTGGGTTCGATCCCCGGGACCACCCATACACAAAAATGTATGCACGCACGACTGTAAGTCGCTTTGGATAAAAGCGTCTGCTAAATGGCATATTATTATTATTATTATTATTATTATTATTATTATTATATTATTATTATTATTATTATCATTAGAATGTAACAGAGGCCACCAAAACAGAGCTTGTTCTCCAAAGCCTTTTCCAGCAAGATGGAGCACCTTGCCATAAGTCAAAAGGGATAACTAAGTGACTCGGGGAATAAAACATCGACATTTTGGGTCCATGGCCAGGAAACTCCCAAGACCTTAATCCCATTGAGAACTTGTGGTCGATCCTCAAGAGGCGGGTGGACAAACAAAAACCCACAAATTCTGACAAACTCCAAGCATTGATTATGCAAGAATGGGCTGCCAGTCAGGATGTGGCCCAGAAGTTAATTGACAGCATGCCAGGGCGGATTACAGAGGTCTTGAAAAAGAAGGGTCAACACTGCAAATATTGACTCTTTGCATAAACTTAATGTAATTGTCAATAAAAGCCTTTGACACTTATGGAATGCTTGTAATTATACTTCAGTATCCCATATTAACATCTGACAAAAATATCTCATAACACTGAAGCAGCGAACTTTGTGAAGACCAATACTTGTGTAATTCTCAAAACTTTTGACCACGACTGTACACTATCACTCGAGAGACAGGGTTCAGTACATCTTAATGGAAACATTCCATAGCACTTACACATTCACTCAGACCCGAAGCATTGCTCTGTAGTAATGGATCTAGAGGATGCGTCTAAATATTTCCTTTCCAGGGGGAGGAAAGGATCAGCTCATTGTTAAGCAGAAGAGGGCCCCATGGAAAACGCCATAAATCACTACGGTAAGGTTTGACTGGTGAGATGGGTCTTAACTTCTATGCATCATAGTTGCCTGCCGTGTCAGCTTTTTGCCATGCTGAGGAAGCAATGAATCTATAACTATTTGTTGAGAGAGAGCGAGGGCTAAAATAGTGGCACAACAACTGATTACGTCCAGAGATAGAAACACTGAGTAAGGCAAAGGGAAAATAAATGGGGTGTGCTTACAACAACATTGTCAGGGACATAACATTTTGTATTGAGTGTCTAGCTTTGTGTTGCTCTACCGATATCCTATTTTGGAAATGCCCTTTGATATTCTTCTGTGTTGTTTTGCAACTTTTGCGTGACATGCATGGGTGGTTAGAGAAATATGGCCCATCACAAGTTCTTGGCCATCGAGCAAGTCAATATCCACATCTTCCTCAAATCAGAAATCTGCGAGTCTGCCCAAAATAGCCACAGCGTCTTCCATTGGAGAATTGTTTGTTGTGTTTTGTGGAAAATCTGAGTTCACATGAAATCTCTCCACATAATCATTTTATACAGCTGGTTACTTACAGAGGCGATCCAGTGGAACTGGCATGATCAAAGATAGGCTTACAGCCATAGAAATAGAATGAATAGAGTGGGCGTCCCCATTAAAGTCAATGATGGCATAATGGGTGGACTGGTGGCCATTGCGAGCAGAGCCACTGAACTAGAGTTAGGCCAGCTTTTGGAACGGCCGCCATGTTAGAACCCATATAGTACTTTATTCTTGAAATGTTGTTGATGTAACAATACGAGAGCGCCTCCGACAGTTCCCTATGAAATGACCTGCTGTAAACAAGCAAAACAGAGCAGAAAATGTAACATACATGCATATCCAAGTCTTTACTGTGTTGTAGTGTCAACAAATTGCATATCTCAGTCTCTATAAATAATGGGGCCCGTGTTTTCTTGATAACAAACAAAAGTTTTGGCAAGTCGGTTAGGACATCTACTTCGTGCATGACACAAGTAATTTTTCCAACAATTGTTTACAGACAGATTATTTCACTTATAATTCACTGTATCACAATTCCAGTGGGTCAGAAGTTTACATACACTAAGTTGACTGTGCCTTTAAACAGCTTGGAAAATTCCAGAAAAGGATATCATGGCTTTAGAAGCTTCTGATTGACTCAATTGATGTCAATTAGCCTAACTCAGTGCCTCTTTGCTTGACATCATGGGAAAATCAAAAGAAATCAGCCAAGACCTCCACAAGTCTGTTTCATCCTTGGGAGCAATTTCCAAACGCCTGAAGGTACCACGTTCATCTGTACAAACAGTAGTACGCAAGTATAAACACCATGGGACCACGCAGCCGTCATACCGCTCAGGAAGGAGACGCCTTCTGTCTCTTAGAGATGAATGTACTTCGGTGCGAAAAGTGCAAATCAATCCCAGAACAACAGCAAAGGACCTTGTGAAGATGCTGGAGGAAACAGGTACAAAAGTATCTATATCCACAGTAAAACGAGTCCTATATCGACATAACCTGAAAGGCCGCTCAGCAAGGAAGAAGCCACTGCTCCAAAACCGCCATAAAAAAGCCAGACTACAATTTGCAACTGCACATGGGGACAAAGATCATACTTTTTGGAGAAATGTCCTCTGGTCTGATGAAACAAAAATAGAACTGTTTGGCCATAATGACCATCGTTATGTTTGGAGGACAAAGGGGGTTGCTTGCAAGCCGAAGAACACTATCCCAACCGTGAAGCACGGGGGTGGCAGCATCATGCTGTGGGGGTGCTTTGCTGCAGGAGGGACTGGTGCACTTCACAAAATAGATGGCATCATGAGGAAGGAAAATTATGTGGATAAATTTAAGCAACATCTCAAGACATCAGTCAGGAAGTTAAAGCTTGGTCGCAAATGGGTCTTCCAAATGGACAATGACCCCAAGCATACTTCCAAAGTTGTGGCAAAATGGTTTAAGGACATAAAGTCAAGGTATTGGAGTGGCCACGAGCTCCGACTTGAGAAAATCGCTTTGAACGGTCATCCATCTCGAAATTCCAAGTCGGAAACGCTGGCATCTTTCTAGAGCTCCGACTTTCCAACCTGAAGATCACTGACGTCATGATTTGACCTCCTTTATTTTCCCCGAGTTCCCAGTTGTCTTGAAAGCACCATGACCATCAGATGCAGGTAACATCAGTCCAGTAAAATAAAAAAAGTAAATTATTTAATAATTTATGCTCAGCTGTGCCTCACAAGTGCTACACCCACTGATCTATTTTGTTATCAACGCTCGAGTTTTGAAATATAATATGGTCTGAGAAAAACAATATTGGAAGACCAGCCAATATGCTGTGATAATGTATTAGGCCTACTGTACAAACCTCATTCCTTCAGAACTGTTTTTATTAGGTATGCACTCACTAACTGTAAGTCGCTCTGGATAAGAGCGTCTGCTAAATGACTAAAATGTAAAATGTAAATGTTACATTTAAGTCATGTTTTTAAAAAATCTGAGCTGTAGATCTCGGCTTGCTTTTGACTGTGAAAGTGAACTGACTCAGAAAAGGTTGGTGATCACTGATCTAGAGCTAACCAAAATGCAAGTGGCCTACTTCCTTATAGCAAGGCTTGGTTGGTCAAATCTGATTATACAATCAAATCACCCTCATACACTTTATCTTATTAAACCTTGCATTGGTAACCGGTATGAACATGCCAGGAAAGGAAACACTAAAGCCTACACTTTGCCTACAAGACTTCAACAAAACCATGGTCAGTCTCAAACCAAATCACAATCAATCTTACCAACAAGCCCAGTCAAATAATTAAAATAATTCAACATGTGCCAAGTTTGAATTGGCTGTTTTACAGGACCCTTTTAACGAGAGGACTTGAGCAGTGTGACTTGAACTGTGCTGTGTCTTGCATTTTACCATTACCATCTTCCCAGTTGCCACACACAACCATGAATGAATGGCTCAGATTGTCATATCAACAGGTTCACCTTTGGACAGTTCTAATAACCTGAGGTGTTAGTTTGGCCTGGGTAAGAGTGTGTGTGTGTGTGTGTGGTGGTGCTGAGTAGCCTGAGCCTGATAATACACAGTGAAGACGAGCCTGCGGGCCTGGGTAAGAGTGTGTGTGTGTGTGTGTGGTGGTGCTGAGTAGCCTGAGCCTGATAATACACAGTGAAGACGAGCCTGCCTACCAAGTGCCACCAATCCCCCTAAATCAACCTTTATCTTGTTAGCTAGATTCATCACCTGCTAATTCTCTAGGCTCACTAACCACAAAAGTTACACAAAGCAGTCGCAAAAAAAGACAGCTTTTACTTGGCATAGACTAACCATACGGTGGCACACTGGTAAAGCTTGTATTAGACTACTTATCCGGTATAAATAATACAAAATCATAGATGTTTACATATTAAATAGAAATTCACCTCCCATTTTAAAATCCCAGAGTCATTGCAGGGTTCCGGTTCTAGCTAGCTAATCATTCTAGAATGAGAATGTCATTGGATAGCTACATTTCTACCACTAAGGTTATCATATCACATAAATCCGTCGTGAGATTAGCCTCACTGTCTTGCATTAAAATACAGGATCAAAGCCAGCAGATTTAAATTAGCTTGGGATACTAGCTAATCTTATTAGTAAAGGTGAAAGCTAATGAAAATACCAAGATGTCGAGTACAGGTCAAGACATCTGTCCTAAAACACGAACTGAAGGTATTCGTCACATGAAGTGATGAACAACATACATTTAATTTCGTTAACTACAGTTTTATTGGCCTCTTATTTCCTTCCGCATTATACTGACTGTCAATAAACAGGACTCGTGCCTCTTACCTGTATCACGCCTATGGAAAGACTGCATTATCAAATATGTTAGCTAGTGTGAAACATTGTCAGATTGCAATTCTTGGGCTGTTGGTCGCCTACTAGCTATACTACCTAGTTTGATTGTATACTTACAGTGGAAAGTCGACAGTAGATTTGGCATTCCAGTGTTGGAAAACAAAACAAGAGTAATTGGCAGATTGTGATATTCCAGTTTGTAAAACTATCAACAACCTATCTAGTTTGCTATAGCAGAATATAGCTAACTAGCCTAAGACATTTCATTAGTAATTGTTAGCTAGCCAACCCTTTCGTAAGGAAATACACCTGTGAAGAGTGCAAGTTAGCGAAAATACTACCCCCCCTCCCCTCCCCTCCCCTCCCCTCCCCTCCCCTCTCGACCACACTAGCCAACCGCTAGTTTGCTAGCTAATCTAGCTAGCTAGCTAACGCGTTACAGCAAAGTGGTAATAGGAATATAACAAGTGTCGTTAGCTGACTTCACTTACCGTAAAATTGTGTCGAATTAGTTATATAGTCCGGGAATTGTTTAAAATCCACGAAACTTTTAAACTGTATACATTCGCCGGCCGACACGTTTTCCCCTCCAAGCATCCACTCAAAGTACACTTAGCTAGCTACATAACTGGCTAGCTAACCAGTTAGCAAACGCATTCTTTCGCGAGACCAATCCCCTCGAAAGTTGTTTAGCATTCCGAGTTTGCGTCTCGCTGAAAAACAGTGTCCAGTGTGTCAGGCAATAAAATAAAATAAAAGTAATGACTAAACTAAACGGGGACACCCAATTATTCGATTTTATAAGATACTTTGGGTAAAAATATAAAAGGGAACATTAAAAGAAGGAATCCAAAATGTCCACAACAGCCAAGGAAATAGCTACAAAAGGCAACAAAAAAAATCCACCACCACGAAAACAGAATCCTTTCCTTTTAAGAACGCCGCACTAAATGTCTTAAATCCTAATCTCCCGTTCTTTTTGCCATTCAAAAAATTATATATACATCTTATTTGTAGCAAGAACACGCTACAATTCACGATGAAACACAGAGTTGGCCACAGTCTGTCGCGCCAACACCAGTGTATGCTGCTGTATCGCTAGCCCAGTCAGTAAATCCAGTGGGGGCAACGACAACCCTGCATCTGATGGGCATGATTATGTAACCAATGAAAATGGTGTATCAGTCGTTTGTAAATTATGTTCACCAATACGCTTTGTGGAGAGGTAGCTAGGACATATTTTACAGTAGATTTTTTACTGCTCACAATTATTTGGAAGGTTATTTTAGATGTTATTTTACAACAGAAAACAATGGCCATTTGTTATTTTGTGAACAAGATTTGCATTAGGTCCTCTGATATGCACATGACAAAGGGGTACAGTCACTCAAACAGTAAAGTGATGATGGTGATGGAATGTGTCACTGATGTATAATCTAGTTTTTTCCCCTCCCTTCCTTGATGTAATAATCGTTGACACCATTTGAATAGATTCAAGTAATGATCCAATGATCCCCTGTGAAGATACATTGGGAACTAAGGGTTGTTGTGACATGACATAAAAAATTACTCCCAAATACAACAGAGAGACTGAAGAACATCAATGTAGCTACAAGTGCAATAGCATATACTGCATTTGAACGAATTTGAACAGCATTTGAAAGAATATGTTTAATACATCACCTTGTGGGCAAATTCTATTTCAAAAGGTGATTTTTCTACAATGTTCCAGCCTTTAGCCAGAGAGTGGAAACCAATGGCCTGTTTCCCAGACCAGGATTACATCTACCTCTGGACTGAAAAACATGCCCAATTGAGAATCTCCATTGAAGTGCTTTTTAGTTAAGGCTTGATCTGGGTCCGGACCCTGGAAACTGGCCTTAATGTACAATGGTCAGTGTGGTGTGATGCTGTATGATGTTTTGTCTCCCCCTTGTGGACACACACACAAAAGTATTTGTATTTATTAGGGATCCCCACTAGCTGCTGCCAATCTTCCCGGGGTCCAAACACATTAAGGCACATAACACAAAAAAAACAAAAAAACTAAAAAATAACACAGTACATCATATAACATCATTACCTCCCGAGTGGCGCAGTGGTCTAAGTCACTGCATCGCAGTGCTAGCTGTGCCACTAGAGATCCTGGTTCGAATCCAGGCTCTGTCGTAGCCGGCCGCGACCGGGAGACCCATGGACTGGCGCACAATGAGGGAATGGCTGGCAGGGATGTAGCTCAGTTGGTAGAGCATGGTGTTTGCAACGCCAGGGTTGTGGGTTTGATTCCCACGGGGGGCCAGTATGAAAAAAATACAAAAATAATGTATGCACTCACTAACTGTAAGTCGCTCTGGATAAGAGCGTATGCTAAATGATTAAAATGTAATTACGCCAGTACATATCATTATACCACTCCCTGTATGCCAGGTAAACAACCTGAACTTCAGGAGGATCCAGGCTGGGCACGCTCCCATCCTCATCAACGAGACCGCCGTGGAGACGGTCAAAAACTTCAAGTTCCTCTGCATACACATCTCAGAGGAGCAGAAATGGTTAAACCACACAGACACTGTGGTGATGAAGACATGACAGTGACTCTTCAACCTCAGGAGGCTGAAGAAATTCAGCCTGTCCTCGAGGGCCCTCACGGTGTTCTACAGGAGCATCATTAAGAGCATGCTGTTGGGCTGTATCACCGCCGCTGACTGCAAGGCTCTACAGACGGTGGTACGCTCAGCCAAATGCACCATTGGGTGCACACTGCCTGCCCTCCAGGACACCTACAAAACCAGGTGTCGTGGGATGGCCAAGAAGATCATTAAGGACCTCAGACCTCATGGCCTGTTCTCCTCGCTTCTATCACCCAGATGCAGGCAGTATAGGAGCATCATGGCAAAAACTGTCAAACTGGCTAATAGCTTCTACCCCTAGACCATCAGGCTGCCGAATAGCCACCACTAGGCAGCTAGCGGCCTCCTCCTCCTGCCCCCCGGACTTCCTAATCATCTATCTACAACACAAAATGTATAATATCACCATACAACAATATTACAATGTAAGTGTGTGTAGAGTGCATGTGCTAGCGTGTGTGTGTATGTGTCTCTTCACAGTCCGCGTTGTTCCATAAGGTGTAGTTGATCTGTTTTTTTTTATTGAGGTTGGTCCGATAGTATGACCAGTGAAAAACCAAGAAGCAGGAGGATTGTTCTTTTATTAATTCACAAATAGCTTAGTAGTAGTAACAAGCCTATTAATGGAAAGTGTCATTATGATTAAAGTACTTTTCACTGAAAATATAACAATTTCACATTCACATTTTAGTCATTTAGCAGACGTTCTTATCCAGAGTGACTTACAGTAGTGAGTGCATACATTTTCATACTTTTCATATAACACAAGTATTGTCATCTTTTTTTAGATACCTTTTCACATTGACCAAGTAGAAATGACCATACTTTTGCAGTTGCCTTTTCTGTTCCCAGCTTTGTCAGTATATAAGACTATACAGTCATCAAATACAAAGGTAGCACAGCATTTCTCACACAAAAACACGCTGTTTCAAGTGAGTGAACACTCCCACCTTACTATTATGGTGCTCAAACAATTAACACAATTCAACATGGCAACTCCAATACAATAACAACAGGTATATAAACTGTATAAAAAGCAAAACATATTGTCATCTGGAGTGAGAGAGAGAGGGGGGGGGGGGTCAGTGATGACCGTTCAGTGTTCCCTCAGCTTTGGCCAATCCCTTGCATTGAAAGAAGGCATCCTGGCAAGGTTCACGACCCAGGAAGGTCTTCAGCATGTCCCTTCCATCCACAGAGCCATCAGCCTCCAGAATCAGCCTCCTGTACTCCTTCACCACCTGATGATAAGATGGGCATACAGAACATGCCAGTCAAAAGCCATGATAAATGGTGTAATATTACTGACACACAAGGTCACATTCAAAGATGCTTGCCAATCAAAGAGAACTTGCAGGCTTAAATTCTATTTCTTCTTAAAAGTATAGATGCATAAAAAAAATGGAATATGGTAACTCAAGATGAATGTTGAGTGGAGTGGATTGACTGTGCCACACCTTAGGGTTCATTATTCCTCTCCATTTTAAAACTGACGAATATGCCCATGGAGTAGACCTCGCTCCACAGGTAGCCATAGTCCTTACTGCACATCGTAGCCCCCAGCCAAGTGACTGAACCTGGCTGTCATATTAGTGCCTGGAGGAAAATTAATAATTTTGTATTCTTTGAGAACAATACATCATTACAGGAGGAACATTGCTTTAAATTGTACATTCATATTCTAATTTAAATGGCATTATATTGTCGCTGGTGTAAGACTTGGAGTAGCGGAGATCCCCAGGATGTCTTGGCAGTGCTTGACGAACACATTTACATTACATTTACGTCATTTAGCAGACGCTCTTATCCAGAGCGACTTACAAATAGGTGCATTCACCATATAGCCAGTGGGATAACCACTTTACAATAAAAACATTTATTTTTTTTTTATTTTTTTTTTATTTTTAGGGGGGGGGGGGGGTAGAAGGATTACTTTATCCTATCCCAGGTATTCCTTAAAGAGGTGGGGTTTCAAATGTCTCCGGAAGGTGGTGAGTGACTCCACTGTCCTGGCGTCGTGAGGGAGCTTGTTCCACCATTGGGGTGCCAGAGCAGCGAACAGTTTTGACTGGGCTGAGCGGGAACTATGCTTCCGCAGAGGAAGGGGAGCCAGCAGGCCAGAGGTGGATGAACGCAATGCCCTCGTTTGGATGTAGGGACTGATCAGAGCCTGAAGGTACAGAGGTGCCGTTCCCCTCACAGCTCCATAGGCAAGCACCATGGTCTTGTAACAGATGCGAGCTTCAACTGGAAGCCAGTGGAGTGTGCGGAGGAGCGGGGTGACGTGAGAGAACTTGGGAAGGTTGAACACCAGACGGGCTGCGGCATTCTGGATGAGTTGTAGGGGTTTAATGGCACAGGCAGGGAGCCCAGCCAACAGCGAGTTGCAGTAATCCAGACGGGAGATGACAAGTGCCTGGATTAGGACCTGTGCCGCTTCCTGTGTAAGGCAGGGTCGTACTCTCCGAATGTTGTAGAGCATGAACCTGCAGGATCGGGTCACCGCCTTGATGTTAGCGGAGAACGACAGGGTGTTGTCCAGGGTCACGCCAAGGCTCTTCGCACTCTGGGAGGAGGACACAATGGAGTTGTCAACCGTGATGGCGAGATCATGGAACGGGCAGTCCTTCCCCGGGAGGAAGAGCAGCTCCGTCTTGCCAAGGTTCAGCTTGAGGTGGTGATCCGTCATCCATACTGATATGTCTGCCAGACATGCAGAGATGCGATTCGCAGCGTAGCAATGATAGGAGAGGCCATGTGAGGATATAATAATAATAATAATATAATAATAATAATATGCCATTTAGCAGACGCTTTTATCCAAAGCGACTTACAGTCATGTGAGCATACATTTTTTTTTTTGTGTATGGGTGGTCCCGGGGATCGAACCCACTACCTTGGCGTTACAAGCGCCGTGCTCTACCAGCTGAGCTACAGAGGACTACATATGACAGAGCCAAGTGACTTGGTGTATAGGGAGAATAGGAGAGGGCCTAGAACTGAGCCCTGGGGGACACCAGTGGTGAGAGCACGTGGTGCGGAGACAGCTTCTCGCCACGCCACTTGGTAGGAGCGACCGGTCAGGTAGGACGCGATCCAGGAGTGAGCCGCGCCGGAGATGCCCAGCTCGGAGAGGGTGGAGAGGAGGATCTGATGGTTCACAGTATCAAAGGCAGCAGACAGGTCTAGAAGGACAAGAGCAGAGGAGAGAGAGTTAGCTTTAGCAGTGCGGAGAGCCTCCGTGACACAGAGAAGAGCAGTCTCAGTTGAATGACCAGTCCTGAAACCTGACTGGTTTGGATCAAGAAGGTCATTCTGAGAGAGATAGCAAGAGAGTTGGCTAAAGACGGCACGCTCAATAGTTTTGGAAAGAAAAGAAAGAAGGGATACTGGTCTGTAGTTGTTGACATCAGTGGGATCGAGTGCTTTTTGAGAAGGGGTGCAACTCTCGCTCTCTTGAAGACGGAAGGGACATAGCCAGCGGTCAAGGATGAGTTGATCAGCGAGGTGAGGTAGGGGAGAAGGTCACCGGAGATGGTCTGGAGAAGAGAGGAGGGGATGGGGTCAAGCGGGCAGGTTGTTGGGCGGCCTGCAGTCACAAGTCGCAAGATTTTATCTGGAGAGAGAGGGGAGAAAGAAGTCAAAGCATAGGGTAGGGCAGTGTGAGCAGGACCAGCAGTGTCATTAGACTTAACAAACGAGGATCGGATGTCGTCAACCTTCTTTTCAAAGTGGTTGACGAAGTCATCCACAGAGAGAGAGGAGGGGGGGGGGGGGGGGGGGGAGGATTCAGCAGGGAGGAGAATGTGGCAAAAAGCTTCCTAGGGTTAGAGGCAGATGCTTGGAATTTAGAGTGGTAGAAAGTGGCCTTAGCAGCAGAAACAGATGAAGAAAATGTAGAGAGGAGGGAGTGAAAAGATGCCAGGTCGGCAGGGAGTTTAGTTTTCTTCCATTTCCGCTCCGCTGCCCGGAGCTCTGTTCTGTGAGCTCGCAATGAGTCATCAAGCCACGGAGCTGGAGGGGAGGACCGAGCCGGCCGGGAGGATAGGGGACACAGAGAGTCAAAGGATGCAGAAAGGGAGGAGAGGAGGGTTGAGGAGGCAGAATCAGGAGATTGGAGGGAGAAGGATTGAGCAGAGGGAAGAGATGATAGGATGGAAGAAGAGAGAGTAGTGGGAGAGAGAGAGCGAAGGTTGCGGCGGCCCATTACCATCTGTGTAGGGGCAGAGTGAGTAGTGTTGGAGGAGAGCGAGAGAGAAAAGGATACAAAGTAGTGGTCGGAGACATGGAGGAGAGTTGCAGTGAGAACACCTTGGCAGTGCCCGCTTGGGACTTGGTATGCTGAGAATGGTCCACTTTACTGAGCACTACCTGAACAAGACAGGCACAGGAGTGGGAGTGTATTGGATGTCAAGTTATTTTAGGGTATTTTAACAAATATTTTAGATTTGAAGGGAACAGACATGCATGCTACCAAAGACTATGCATGCTATCCAATAGATATATACAGTACGATAGATCCAATAGGATAGATCCAGTAGGATAGATACAATAGTATAGATGCACTACTTATTTCTTAGTTACCTTATTACATATGAATGGGTGAATTGGTGGAAAGGTGACTGTATGTGTGACCTCTGACCTGTGTTGGCGACTCGGGAGGCGATGAGTTTGTTGAGCAGATTGTCGGGGATGGGGCTCCTTCTCCCATACCCAATTCTCCAGTATCTGAGATGGCACCTCTACAAAGTCTGTCTCACACAAGGGTTCCACTGAACTCTGAGAACGTCGTCTAGGGAGGGAGATTAGAATACACTGTAGCTTTTCAGGACCAGGCTGGTGATCATTGCATCGAGGCTAGTGTTGAATGTGCACCCAATGAAACTCAACTGTGAAGTAGGGGACATGGAAATTATATCAAAATGGAGTGGACGCCACCGTACCTCAATTTCAATTAGCTGTTTAATTTTCAAGTTTTTTTCAACAATTTATGATTGTAGTGCTAGAAAAGTTATTGAAGCACACAATTTTAATAACAGAGGCTGCTGACTCACAAACATATTCCAGATCTGACTATTGGTAAGACATTACCTATTTATTAAATATCTATTGCATTTATATCTGAATACTGTGTAATACAGTTTTACAGTTCTAAATGGTCCTCTGTAGCTCAATTGGTAGAGCATGTCTCTTGTAACGCCAGGGTAGTGGGTTCAATCTCCAGGACCACCCATACGTAAAAATGTATGCACACATGACTGTAAGTCACTTTGGATAAAAGCGTCTGCTAAATGGCATATTATTATTATTATTACATTGATTTATTGATAGGCCATGCATACAGAAAACGGATAGGCTATTCATAAAATAAGAAATTACTGTTGTGCAATAGGAGTCTTTGCCATACTGACAAGTTGTTTAGGTCCGGTCAGGGGTCATACCTAGAAAGCATGCCACATGTTGGTATTCTTGGCCATGTTCATCTCAAGTACATTGTTGGCGTGGGTACTCTAAGCCAGTAGCTGTGCCCCCTCAGCTTGATCAGCTGCTCCAGAATGACTGTGTTTACCTGCAACAAGACATAAAAGGTGACACTTTCAGGAAGTCTGGTACATGTGGTCACAAACACTGCATGTTGACTTCTATGAGAACTCTCTGAACTCTATCAATAAATTGTTGAGACTTGAGACTAAGATACATGAACTAAACTGGTCTTGGGGATACCCTGAAATAGATGGCTAAACTTATTATGTTCTTTTATTTTTTACAAGGGTGCCTGGATTTCTGAAGGAACTGCACCCCTTGGCACCCTTATAATTCCAAACTTTGTTATAGTAGATGCCAAGTGGCATACCAACATTGCAGATAAAAAATCAATCAACCAACCAACCAACCAACCAACCAAACAAACAAACAATAAATCAATGAATATGTGACGAATACTGAGTATACGAAGAGGCAGGACACAGAAGCAGGAATTAACAAGGTCAAGGTTTACTTAACAAGGCGAAATAACAAAGATAGAGTAAACGACACGAAGCTAAACAATCACACACAACATCATCCAGAACATTCCAGGGCTAAATAGGGGTGGTGATGAGATGCAGGTGCACTGGAGGTGATTAGGGTGCGTTGGTTTTCCATTCCGGTGTTGCCGAGGTGGTGCGCTCAGACCTGGCGAATCAGAGCGCCGGAGGGGAGCAACGGGAGGAGACGTGACAGAATAAAACAATACATTCATCTATTATCAATGTAATTTGTATAGCACTTTTTACCAGTACAAGTGGACCAACAGCAGGAGGTTTACCTCCTAACACCTGCTGTGGAAAGCAGTCTCCATCTTTCTCCTGGTCTCATCAGAGGGTAGTAGTGAGGGTATGCCAGGGTCACCTTGTAACACCCGTCTGCCGTCTTCTCCAGCCCATTCAGATAGCTATCCGGTAGCCCACCTTGAAGGTAAAAAGCAGGAGTCAAAACCCAAATATTCTGAGAACATGGTAAGGATATATGAAGAATACATTACAAGGATATATGACTACAAGGATATACACTGAGTGGACAAAACATTAGGAACACCTTCCTAATATTGAGTTGCACCCCCTTTTGCCCTCAGAACAGCCTCAATTCGTCGGGGCATAGACTCTACAAGGTGTCAAATGCGTTCCACAGGGATCCTGGCCCATGTTGACACCAATGCTTCCCACAGTTGTGTCAAGTTGGCTGGATGTCCTTTGGGTGGTGGATCATTCTTGATACACACAGGAAACTGTTGAGCGTGAAAAACTCCAGCAGAATTGTAGTTCTTGACATACTCAAACCGGTGTGCCTGGCACCTACTACCATACCCTGTACACTCAGTGTATGAAGGACAATCATGAATAGTTCTTTCATTTTTTTTGTGCTGGTTCTGCTTGCTTAGTTCATTTTCAGTGAATGTTAGATGCGTGTTTTTGGCATTCAGATTTTGGTTGAAGTTGATTGAAAGTTCACTGATGAGTTTTGACAATCGTAGGATTTCCTTGAGAGAGAAAAAATGGCCACATTGGTATGAGAACTCTACAATGTCGAAAGTATAGGCCATTTGACTTTTAGCTCTACAAACCACATAAAAGCCACATTTCAAATCTTCCCCCCAAATTGTGTAGTCTTCACCACTTAAGTGTCACTGAGGAATCCTGTCCCTTATGTGTATGAAATGCCAAAGCTTGTATTACCTCCTGTATATCCTTTGACAAGTGGAATCCTTTCCTCTTCCCTGTGATAGGACAGTCTAAGAATCGCTTGGCCTCAGGCGTTAGATTGTCCAGCTGGTTCTCCTGCAAGAAAACATTAGACCACTCTCTGAGGATGCAGTTCAATATTTCCCATATGTCCCATTGATCTGTGGCGCGATAACTGTGTGTGTGTGTGTGTGTGTGTGTAGTTCTGTCAGTCCGGCCAGGTCTCCACCTCTGGCAGGCGTTGGAGCAGTCTCCACCGTTACGTCTGTCAGTACTTAGACAGCTTCCAGGACCACGTGACAGTGAGGACTTAATCTGATCTCAATTAAATAGCTGTGTCCATGGACACAACTTAAAGGAAAATTCCATGCAAAAATTATATCTTGGTATTTGTTTCATTAGTCCAAATGCCAAAGGCATCATGCCAGCTGTATTCCTGGATTTTGAAAGTTATATATCTTGAAAACATGATTGCTAAAATGAAAAACATTTTGGGTCTATATCAACAATGGACTAATTAAACAAATACCAAAATATAGTTTTTGGGTGGAGTTTTCCTTTAAGTACAAAGGGTATTAAACACAGTAGTATGGAGAGAACACTGTACCCTCTCAGTGTTTTGGCAGTACACACTCTTCCTGATGATTCATCCAAATCAATTGATTGATAATGAAATAATGTGTGAATATGTGGATGACCGGTTGACTACCTATGATATGTGAACATGATAGTCAGTGGAGTAACAGTGGTTTTACCCGGGATTAAGCCACTTCGTATTGGCTGGTACCAGACCGTTATCAGGTCAAATTACAACTGTAGGCTAAATATGAACCAATGATATCAAATTAGGGCACATTTAGAAAGAATGAACTCTAGCCAAAGCCAACAACTTTATTACATAACACCTCAAAATTACCTTGAAATAAACATTTTTCTCCTGTCCCATTTTTTGTCATAACTGATTTTGGCCATGTGTGTATGTTTATGTGTATATTGTACTTATAATAATTAGTTAATAGGTACTTAAAGGAAAGATTCACCCAACAGACTCATCAAATAACGTTGCCACGAGCAGCACCGGAGATATTGAGATGAGCGAGATGCAGTGTTGCCAACTCCTCAGTAAGGAAAGTAGCTATTGTTTCACGTCAGTCTCCAAAAGTCTCCAATAACACCAAAAAAAGTCGCTAGATTTGTCGCTAGTCGCTTTTTTGAAAATGTGTCGCTAGAGGGGTCTGAAAACTCGCTAAATATAGCGACAATGTCGCTAAATTGGCAACACTGGCGAGATGCAAGACTTCGCTCTCACACAGTTACACACAGTATCTGCGCCTGTGCACGGTTTCCACTTCACGCTGTGTACAGTGTCGTATCCAGGGAAGTGAGGAAACCAAAACAGCGGAGAACCTGACCCTTGCGCTTCAACGCTCTTAGTTGTTGCGGAAATTGACCCAATATGCTGTTTACTTTCTGCATCTACGTCATATCGCTGAGTCTACCTTTAACTAGTTAGTACAGTATGTAGTTCGTTAGTTGTACCTTTAAGGCAATAACTCTCTGAAACACGTCTTCCCTCATACTCGTCTCCACTTCAAAGTCAGACAGCTTCTTGTTGGCCTCTGTGCTCACTGACCGCACCTCCTTACAAGCAGACACATACTTGGGGAAGTCCAATATGGCGCTGTGCTGGAGAACAAATGCAGGCAACATAATGGTGGCATATTCAACTGGTCCAGAGTAGACTATATAAATACATTATACATTAGTGGACTAGGGAAGAAACAAAAGGAGGTTTATGCTCAAACAACTGGAGCAGAAGTGTTGCCTAAAATGAGTAATTACTGCATAAACATGTGAAGCGAGAGACATCTCCATATATATACCTGTTTGATCCTCTGGACCAGGCTCTCTGTCACGTTCTTCATCTGATCTGGGGCCAGATTCCATCTCAGGGCATTCCTGTTGTTGCAGTCTGCTGAGTTACCTGCTATGGCGACCTGGGAACCGTTTCTGGCAGCAGGTAACACCAGCCCATTCTGCAAGGTCATTCTCACACTGGGTTTAAAACCAGACACTCTGGACACAAAATACAATTATTACAAGTAAATAACAAAAACTAATGTGCATGACAGTACATTTGCAACTTTGTCCATTTCATATAACCTCAATGTGATTTCATTTACTTGAAATACTGTAAATTCTAGGAAATATACTGAAATGCTAAGAAATCTAGGAAATATTTATCTTAAGCTCTAACCATTACACAAACCCATATTTAGACTTAATGGCACCAGTCTTTTTTAAAGCAAAGATTGTGTTCGGAGATAAACTGTTTAATACTTAATGCCAGATGATGTTTGCTTTTATTAATGGCCTTCAAGACTTTCGCATGATCGCCATTACCACTCCAATGAATTTACCAGATGACTGACAACTGATCCCACAACACGTATTAGTGAAGCAAGTGGTTACAGGCCTAGTTAGCTGTAAGTAGATGATGAAGTAGATGATGGAAGATGATGGTAGGCTATGTCATAAAATGGCTTTGTTGTGCTTTTGTAAGAATAAAAAGTGGCTATTAAAATTAAATTAAAATATATAAAAGCATAACTGAAGTTGCCATAGGTTACTGTAGCAGTCATTTCAGGTGAAAAGGGAGAGAAATAGCTGTTGCAGTGTGTTATCTTTCCTAGAAGAGACATTGCCAATGTTACTTACAGTACACAGAAAAAACGTTGATCTTCTTTTTACCTCAAATGACTATAGGGGCCCGAAATTATTGACCCCCTTGATAAAGATGAGCAAATGATTGTATAAAATAAATAATTCAAATAATGAGTTATATTGTAGCTCCAAAATACAATTGCTCAGAGAAAGATATTTTGAAATACTATTTTTTCAACAAAAAAAAGGTAGGGGTCAAAATTATTGACACCCCTAAAGATTCTTAGAAATAAAGTAGTCAAAAGTTTAGTATTTGGTCCCTATTCCTAGCACACAATGACTACATCAAGCTTGGTACTCCACAAACTTGTTGGATGCATTTGCAGTTCGTTTTGGTTGTGTTTCAGATTAATTTGTGCCCAATAGAAATGAATGGTAAATAATGTGTAATGTATTGTGTCATTTTGGAGTACAGTTTTGAATAATGATGAGTGGGAAAGTTACAGAGGGTCAAACATCATACCCCCGTTATTGGTAATGGTGAGAGGTTAGCTTGCCTGGCTACCCAAACTCCTTGCTCTTGCCAAACGCTACGCCACACCCACGGACGTTAGTTTCTTCTCCGCAATGAGTCTGGATCTGAGTACCTCCCCGACAATTTCTAGAACACAAACACATTCTAACCGTTCTAATTGGTCCCAGAAACCGATGTGTTGGGCCAGTGCCAGGTAAAGCAGCGTTTTGAAAATGTGTCATTGGCTTTGATACTCACTCTTATTGGTTAGAGATGATCCAATCGCTGATTACTTTGTTTTGTACAACACCCTTCATTTTGACATCACCACAAACGACTTCAATGATGGCAGTCTCAGACTGAAATATATAGCGAACATAAAGCAGCAGAATAATTCAGTTTGAGTAATCAGGCATGAGGTTAGCATGTCTTGGGGTTATGATCTTTGACCCTGTAATGTTCTCACTCATCATTATTAATTCAGGAATATCCATAATCATGGTAGCATCCACATTAATGTAGACATGTTTAGAAACATATTCTATTCTTATTTATTATAAAAGTGACTCCAAAATGACACAACACATTATTTGCCATTAATTTCTATTGGGCACAACATAATCTTAAACACAACCAAAACTAACTGCAAATGCATCCAACAAGTTTGTAGAGTCACAGGCTTGATGTAGTCATTGCGTGCTAGGAATATGGGACCAAATACTAACTTTTGACTACTTTATTTATAAGAATCTGTATGGGTGTCAATAATTTTGAACCCTACCTTTTTGAAAAAAAATTAATATATTTGTTAAACAAAATGTTTTTCTCTGAGCAATTTTATACAGTCATTATTGCTCATCTTTATCAAGGGTGTCAATAATTTTGGACCTCACTGTATATAATGAAACACTTCTTTCTGGCCAGAATTGCAAGTTGTTATTAACTACACTGTAACAACTGTCAGCGTGTCCCAAACTCGGGGCTGGGGACCCAAGGGGTGCACGTTTTGGTTTTTGCCCTAGCACTACACAGCTGATTCAAATAATGAACTCATCCTAAAGCTTTCATTATTTGAATCAGCTGTATAGTTCTAGGGCAAAAACCAAAACGTGCACCCCTTGGGGTCCCCAGGACCGAGTTTGGTAAACGCTGGTGTAAGTAGTAGCTCTACAATGTTGCAGTGTGTAAGCTTTCTGTTAGATTGTCACTAGGCTGTTCTGTACAGACAATAACATTAACAAGACAATGTTACAGTTACACACAGCAGTTCTAAAACAGTTGTTGTTACTATTGGTAACACTGGCTCAAAAGAACATGTATCAAGAACATATCAGGTGCAAGCGCCTATAGTTTCTATAATAAACAGTATACCTTTGAGTCCTTGCGATTCAGATAAAGGTGTCAGAAACAATGTGACTACTACAGAGCCAGAGATGCAGCAGACAAAAAAATACTTACATTTACAGATTCTTTTTTTTCAGGGGGTGGGGGTCCCCCCCCCAATTGTCCCCATGTTGGGGAATAAGAGCTCTGAAAGTCTAGGTTTGAGAAAATATGTCACCTATTACTGTGACAACATTTCTCAGATCTTTTACCTAATGGTGGCGCTCTAAACGTGCAAATTCTCATTGGAACACAGCCATTTTAAAAGTGCAGGGCTTGTGCAACGTGTCATACCTTCATACCTTTTTCATCTTACAGTAATGATATATATACGAGGAGAAAGCTGAAGTCTCTACCTATTCACTGATGTAAATATATCCTCTGTGTGATTCCCAGTTCGTCCACTAGACAGCAGTAGGAGATCACATGACATCTCTTGGCCACTTGAAACCAGAATAAATTGGTTATAACAAACTCTGAACACCGTAACACGTGACAGCAAAATGGATGCAGAGGACGTGACAAATAAACTCGAAACGGTGTAATGTTTAGTTTTTGCTCAAGAGGTAAAGGGGAAGTCAGATGTGTGGAATAAATTTGACTAGTTGTGGAAAATACTGGAGATCAAGAAAAATAAGGTAAGGAGCAAGCGCTGCGTGCATATTATGTGTGCCAAACAGGTGCTGTTAGATTACAATATACATTTTTCTGACCGTTTGGAACAATGTAAATAACACTAAATAAATTATAAGCCTCCCAGAGAGTCTGTTGTGATAATGACATTACTTATTATTATAATGATGATCCTAATAAAAGTAGTAATAATTACATTTAAGTCATTTAGCAGACGCTCTTATCCAGAGCGACTTACAGTTAGTGAGTGCATCCCAGAGCATATGAGCGGAGTGGAGCGGGAGCGAGCGTGGAGCGTGAGCGGACGGATTTTGAACAGAGCGCAGAGCGGCATTTTTAAAAGGACGGAGCGTCGCCCTATGTCCCGCTCCAATTTCGCTCGCTCACACCAAGAGTCTGAAGCATGCTCAAGCCTGACCCAGAATCCATCTGTTTAATTTAATTTGTGTTGTCCAAGAATTTGTATTTTATAGAGCGAGGAGCAGCAGCAGCAACAAGAGAAACGCGTTGAGGAATTCAAAAGTTTATTCACTGCAGGCAAAGGCCCAACCATAACAAGGGAGAGAAAAAGAGAGCTGGATGTAGCATTTTAAAAAATGATTTTCATGGACTATGAACCGCTGAGTAAAGGAGAACGCGAAGGGATGCAACACTTCGCCAGCGCAGCTCAACCGGGCTACACCCCCCCCAAGAAACTATGATAAATCAGTACTTTACTTTGTCAAATTTACATCTGAGATGCCCCATTCACATGCTTCAGCTGGCGATCAAAAACGCCGTTAACGAGCACGACAACATTAATAGGCTGTTAGTGAAAGTCGGGCACCTGGTGAAAAGTGTACGCAAGAGCACAGAGGAAACCGAACAATTAGGTGTCCGCCCCACAAATGCCTGCGCCATTCGATGGAGCAGCCAGCTGCGGATGATTCAGTCGTTCATCCGGTTGTTCCAAAAAGACCCGTTATGGCAAAACAAACTCAAGTCTAATGTTGCTAACATCACCCTGAATCAAGTACGGCAGCTGACGCACCTTGTCCGTGTGCTGACACCACTAGCAGACCTCACAGACAAAATGCAGAAGGAGCTGGGGAACCTGGGGATGATCCTCCCTGCTGTCACATAAATCAAATCCCTGCTCACCGATTACACTCACGCTGCACTTCCAATGGGCATCGCTGCTTTTGCAGAAACATTGGCAAACAACGTGTCAATTCGCTATGGAATATACTATACTGATTAACATCTCATTTTAGCGTCAGTGTTAGATCCCCGTTTCAAGACAGAATGGATAATCCGAGATGAGTCTGTATGCAACAAATTCGGGGAGATAAAGTAAGGCTGTGGTTTAAGCTAAAAGTGAAATACATGCAGATTTTGTTCCTTTTTTTGGAGTGAGCGGGGGGCGATTTGAGTGGAGCGCGATGCAAACTGCGTTGAGCGCTGAGCGATAATGAGCGGACTGGCCTGATGTGGCTTTGAGCGGGGGGAGCGGAGGGGTGAACAACTCCGTGAGCGAGGAGCTGAGATTCTCACCGCTCCACTCCGCTCATATGCTCTGGTGCATACATTATTTTTTTTCATACTGGCCCCCTATGGGAATCGAACCCACAACCCTGGCATTGCAAACGCCATGCTCTACCAACTGAGCTACATCCCTGCCGGCCATTCCCTCCCCTACCCTGGACGACGCTGGGCCAATTGTGCGCCGCCCCATGGGTCTCCCAGTCGCGGCCGGCTATGACAGAGCCTGGATTTGAAACAGGATCTCTAGTGGCACAGCTATCACTGCAATGCAGTGCCTTAGACCACTGCGCCACTCGGGAGGTAATAACAATAAAAAGATCAAGGAAAAAGGAGTTATTATTATTATAAATATAATGTTTCTGACAATTTGGAACAGTGTAAACACTTAATCAATTATAATAATACCAGAGGCTGGTCTAATGAAAAAAAGTGTAAAGCCTTTGTTACAGCATAGAAAAGATTAAAAACAGCCTCTGGTATTATTATACCAGAGGCTTTATTATTAAATTTGTGAAATTGTTTATCTGACATGTGATTGCGTGAGGCTTAGAGCTCATGGTCAGTAGGCTATTAAACAAACACTCAAACAGGCAACAGAAGCAGGATCTGTCTTATTTCTGTAGATATATGTGACCAACCGGCTCGATTCGGTCTTATTTAGCAAAATAAAAGTCACCTTGTCCTAGAGAGATTTACATGGTTATCAAAACGTCACGCCAGGGTCAGCCTACACGAAACACATCCCTTATTTTAAGTGTTTCTAAAATTCCCTATGGCAGAAAATGATGGTGGAAAAACGATTCGACCTGTTTGACCGCTAGGTTTTATGGGTATTATGACACCTCCACTGTGGGGTTCTATTTATGTGGAATTAACAAACACAACCACGACTTTGACAGTAGCCTACCTGCACAGCGTTCGACACACTACAATTCGTATCGAAAACATGCCAGCAGCAACTTCATACGGTTTTCTGCGTGCAATTCGCAAAACCCTCTCTCATTCAACCTCTTTACTTCACAGGTCCAGTAGTGCTCATGAATCGGTTTACTTCCGTTGTGAATGCGCAGGCGCCAGAGATGCGATCAATCTGAGCAAAAGTTCTCATGACGCGGTAGCAGAGACAGCTGGAAAATATCTCAGGTAGGTGGGCGCACTGGGCGGGGTCGTCGAATGGCATCCCTTGACTCAATGTTGTTATTTACAGTGTTACAGTACTGTATTTAGAAGGATAGGAATGAGCAGTGGAGCTGCCTTTGTTCTCCCTCGTATAGGCAGCTTTATTATAGCGATGGTCAGCCATTATAGGTTGCAGACTGCATGGGTAGAGAGGCACATTGTCGGTGATGATCAGGGGCAATCATGTATTTGGACACGCTATGTAAATAATCAATATATGTCTGTCATCAAAGACTGCTATTTACTTGAGATAAGGATGCATTAGGATGACATGGCATCATGAGATGAAATCTCAAGTCTCTAGTGGCATTAGCAAATACATGCATCATCCCTACATATTTTGTTATGAGGCAGATGTCAACAGAACAGAGGGCTAGAGTTGCTTTGCTTTGGAATGTCAAACAAGCATGATTATACATTTTAGGGTTTAAAAATTCTGCATGGTTCCAAAACGGTCAATGATACAATAGAGATAATTCATTCAAATGTATGTTTGTATTATGCCTTGCCATACATTGATTGTGTCATAATTAATTTCAAAGCAAGTCAAGTAGTATCCCATATTCCCATATCTAATAATATGGGAAAACATGGGTTCCCTGTTGTGTAGGTTATGGATCATTTATAATGGCACACCCCTGGTTGTGCTTGATATTTATGCAGTACTACTGTACAGTAATGCAAGATCCTCGGTATTAGTATTGTAAATAAGTTTCTCTCCAAAATTACAATTAGTAGACAATGGATTTGAAAAGACTAACAAATGTGTATCACATTGAAATCTGAATTATGTTTAATAACCTGCAGCAAGCAATATACAGTAGTAGCTTACTTTAGGAAATCTGCAGTGAAGAGTTATCAAATGTATGAGTGTGATGAGTGTATGATACTGAAGGATTCATGATAACTGAACTGTACTCATACAGAATGGCTTATACACACACCCAACTTTTCCCTCTTGAGTTGTCTTGGAAACAGACCTGCATCTTACCATAGGCAGTAATGTACTATATTTGGTGCCATGTATTAACAACTTGGCTCCAATGTACCACATTACAGTGACTTGAGATAATCAGACCATAAGGGAGTCCAGTAACCATAGAGCTGTCATAAAACAACCATTAATGTGGCTTATTCAAGTTGGAATGAACTCTGCAGCCTCTCACTGTGTAGTATTCTATTCTATGTATCCCTACATGTTCTATTCTTTTCTATGTATTCCCAAACATTAATATTCTATTTTATTCTAATCTATTATCTCCATGCCCAGTTTTTTGCAGCGAAAATGGCAGTAGAGAAGCGCTTGGCATTCTCTATTGTGCAGTTCCTGCGAGATCAAATGCACTGTGGTGCTTTGAATTCCGATGAGCAGGAAAGCCTCGAAGGTAGGTCAGCGTAGGATCACTGTCTGTTCACAAAGTTTCTGCTAAAACTGCTTTTGAAAATACTGTACCCTGCTCTCTCCAATTCAGGGATTTGTAAACTTGGTTGGTGACTCAGTTGTGGGTGGACTATAATAACATGTGCACTATGTTTTCTTATCGAATGGACCTACACGTAGCTGCCAAAACAAAGGAAACACCAACATAAATTGTCATATTAGGGTATTGGGCTACCACGAGCCACCAGAACAGCTTCAATGTGCATTGGCATAGATTCTACAAGTGTCTAGAACTCTATTGGAGGGATGCAACACCATTCTTCCACAATAAATTCCATCATTTGGTGTTTTGTTGATGGTGGTGGAAAACGCTGTCTTGGCCGCCACTCCAGAATCTCCCATAAGTATTCAATTGGGTTGAGATCTGGTGACTGAGACAAACACACACACACACACACACACACACACACACACACACACACACACACACACACACACACACACACACACACACATATACACACACACACACACACAACAACTTTAAAACCACCTATGCTCCTTTGAGACCCCTCTTTCAAAGTCACTGAGATCTCTTCTTCTAGCCATGGTAGCCAACATAATGGGCAACTGGGCATTTTTATACATGACCCTAAGCATGGGATGAGATGTTAATTGCTTAATTAAATCAGGAACCATACCTGTGTGGAAGCACCTGCTTTCAATATACTTTGCATCCCTCATTTACGCAAGTGTTTCCTTTATTTTGGTAGTTACCTGTATAACCATAATATAAACAGCTCCATTGAATTGAAGCTACTCAGTGTTGACTATTATGTAATTTCAACTATTTTTTCCCTTGTAGTTGCAATACAATGTTTGGAGACCACCTTCAAGATCAACTCCAGTGACTGTCATCTCACAGCACCACAACCTCTCACTGAAATATTCTTAAATTCTCTCCTCAAGGTGGGGTTACTCTCTGATTCACTACCTTGTTTCAAACTCGTTTACCCAAACTACAACATTCACCTGTCTGTGTGCAGTTCATCAATCATGCTCAAATCAGTAACCTCACAATCAGTAAACTACAATAATGTATAATGTGTATGAGGCTTTATTGATATTTTACTTTATCTGTCATTGTATTTTCCTCAGAATGATCAGAATAACCCGGCGCCACCAGAGACGTCCCCATCACCAGAAGACACAGAGAGAGCAGAACAACTGAAGAATGAAGGTACCTGGCACTGTTTTAATATGTAGTGTAGACTTATGATAAATATACGTTGGATGAGTGCAAACTCAGTTTTCCTTCATATTGACAATGTTTTGTAATGTTGTCATAAAATCTGTCAGTAGATGTGATCTGATCATCAGGCTGAAATAAAAAACAAAACAAAAAACGCCATTTCATTTTCAGGGAATAATCACATGAAAGAGGAGAACTACAGCTGTGCGGTGGAATGCTACTCAAAAGCCATTGATCTGGACCTCCGAAACGCTGTCTACTACTGCAACAGGTACACACAACCGCTTCTGAAAAAGTATTAACACTGTATTCAAATGAGAAATATATAACATAACACCTAAATTATGTCTGCATCTATTGTGTTTTTATTCCAACTATATTGGTAATAATTTTTGTAAAACTGTGACAATAACTCATGATATGCTTGTACTATGCATAGATAATGCAGTCAAAGTCACAGTACTGTCTGAGCTGAAATACATAGTGGCATACACATCTGGTGAACCAGACTACTAGGCAGGCACACAGCTGCTGCAGCCTTTGCATGTGCCTGCCTTATTGATCTGAGTGCAAATAAATGAACCTGAGTGTCTGGTTGTGTGTCTGGCTGTTGCTGTTGTCGTCACCGCAGGGCTGCAGCCCAAAGTAAACTGGGGAACTACACAGAAGCAACGGGGGACTGTGAGAGGGCCATAGGGATCGACCCCAGCTACAGTAAAGCCTATGGGAGAATGGGGTGAGTTAGACATGGGAGAGGAGTGGAAATGTTGTTTACAATGTCTAGTCATGTATCCTTTGAGGAATATGGCCTTTGTTTAGAGAGCAATAGTAGTATCTGATGATAATGCAAGAATTTGGCTTGAAAATAGTCATTGTTTTGCTCTGGAGTTAAACTTACTGCACTTCTCCAATGTATCTTATTCTCTGTGTGTCTCTAGATTGGCATTTACTGCTATAAATAAATACCCAGAGGCCATTTCCTACTTTAAGAAAGCTCTGGTGTTAGATCCAGAGAACGACACCTACAAATCCAACCTGAAGATTGTTGAGCAGAAGCAAAAAGAGGCAGCCAGTCCTGTAAGTAGTGCTGTTTTACCTCCTTGTGGAATTTCATGTCTGAAGGTCAATCTAAGCAAAAACACTATAACACATGTAATAATATATAATTACTCCCCTACAAATACTGGCACTACAGCGCCAATAATGGACACTTCATTTACATGTGAACACAACTCTCACTAGAGTTCTTCATGTACTATTAAATGTGTATCTTATATCCCACGGGTATTCAAGTGTGTCAAGATGTCGCAGTTGTGTCAACAGCTGTATCAGACACATTTAACATTCCTGCTTTGAGCAGTGGTACAAAATGATATCATACTGAACCTACAGACGGATTTTTCTTGTCAGATTCAGCTTCAAACTGCACTATGAAACAAAGATAAATGATATAAAGAATGATAGTCAAAAGCTTTGGAGCACCTTAAATACAATTTTGGCCAAAAAGGCAAACTCGGCTCCATCATTCATTGAATCAGATGGCTCATTCATCACAAAACCCACTGGTATTGCCAACTTCTTTCATGATTTTTTCATTGGCAAACTTAGACATGACAACAACAAATTCTGAACCTACACATCCATGCATAACTGACCAAATTATGAAAGACAAGCATTGTAATTTTGTTGTCTATCAACAATGACAAGCCACCTGGGTCTGACAACTTGGATGGAAAATTACTGAGGATGATAGCGGACGATATTGCCACTCCTATTTGCCATCTCTTCAATCTAAACCTACAGGAAAGTGTGTGTCCTCAGGCCTGGAGGGAAGCAAAATTCATTCCGCTATGCAAGAATAGCAAAGCACCCTTTACTGGCTCAAAGAGCCAACCAATTAGCCTGTTACCAAACCTTAATCAACTTTTGGAAATAATTTTGTTTGACCAGATACAATGCTATTTCACAGTAAACAAATTAATAACAGATTTTCAGCACGCTTATAGCAAAGGGCATTCAACACTTACACAAATGACTGATAATTGGCTGAGAGAAATTTATAATAAAAAGATTGTGGAAGCTGTTTTGTTAGATGTCAGTGCAGCCTCTGACATTATCGATCATAATCTGCTGCTTGAAAAACGTATGTGTTATGACTTTAGATCCCCTGCTATATTTTGGATTGAGAGTTACCTGTCTAACAGAACACAGAGGGTGTTCTTTAATGGAAGCCTCTCCAACATAATCCAGGTAAAGTGAGGCATTCCCCAGGGCAGCTGTCTAGGCCCCTTACTTTTTTCAGTCTTTACTAATGACCTGCCACTGGCTCTGAGTAAAGCATGTGTGTCTATGTATGCTGATTACGCAACACTATACACGTCAACTACCACAGCAAGTGAAATCCCTGTAAGCAACACTTAACAAAGAGCTGCAGTCAGTTTCAGAATGGGTGGCAAGAAATAACTAAAAGCATTGTATTTGGGACAAATCATTCACTAAACCCTAAACCTCGACTAAGTCTTGTAATGAATAATGTGGCAATTGAGCAAATTGAGGAGACTAAACTGCTTGGATTAACCCTGAATTGTAAACTGTCATGGTCAAAACATATTGATGCAACAGCAGCTAACATGGGGAGAGGTCTGTCCATAATAAAGCGTTGCTCTGCCTTCTTAACAACACTATCAACAAGGCAGGTCCTACCGGCTGGCCCTTAAATGTACATTTTTTCTTTTTTTCTTTTTTTTTTACATGGAAAGCTAAGTGTACACTGGCTCAAAATAGAGGAGAGATTGACTTCATCACTACTTGTGAGAAGTATTGACATGTTGAATGCACCAAGCTGTCTGTTTAAACTACTAGCACACAGCTCAGACACCCATGCATACTCCACAAGACATGCCGTCAGAGGTCTCTTCACAGTCCCCAAGTCCAGAACAGACTATAGGAGGCGCACAGTACTACATAGAGACATGACTACATGGAACTCTATTCCACATCAAGTAACTCATGCAAGCAGTAAAATCAGATTTAAAAATACACTTTATGGAGTGTGAAGAGACGGGGAGTGTGAAGAGACACACACACAGGCACAGACACATGCATACATACACACGATAACATACGTACTAGACACACACGTACACATGGATTTTGTGTTGTAGATACAGTATGTGGTAGTAGAGTAGTGGCCTGAGGGCACACACTTAATGTGTTGTGAAATCTGTTATGAAATGTATTGTAATGTTTCAAAAATGGTATATAACTGCCTTAATTTTGCTGGACCCCAGGAAGAGTAGCTGCTGCCTTGGGAGCAGCTAATGCGGATTCATAATAAATACAAATACAAAAATGAAGCCTTTGAATGTTTGCTTGTTATAGACAGCTACAGGACTGGGATTTGACATGGCCAGCCTCATCAACAACCCTGCCTTCATCAGCATGGTAAGACTGTGATTAGTGCTGGGCTGGAACAAACACCTGCACACAGCATATACTGTGCATCGGAAAGTATTCAGACCTCTTCCCTTTTTCCACATTTTGTTACGTTACAGCCTTATTCTAAAATGAATAAAATAAAATAAAAATCTCATCAATCTACACACAATACCCCATAATGACAAAGTGGAAACAGGTTTATACATTTATTTTGATTTGGAAAGGTACACACCTGTCTATATAAGGTCCCACAGTTGACAATGCATGTCAGAGCAAAAACCAAGCCATGAGGTCGAAGGAATTGTCCGTAGAGCTCCAAGACAGGATTGTGTCGAGGCACAGATCTGGGGAAGGGTACCAAAACATTTCTGCATTGAAGGTTCCTAAGAACACAGTGGCCTCCATCGTTCTTAAATGGAAGAGGTTTGTAACCACCAAGACTCTTCCTAGAGCTGGCCGCCTGGCCAAACTGAGCAATCGGGGGAGAAGGGCCTTGGTCAGGGAGGTGACCAAGAACCTAATGGTCACTCTGACAGAGCTCCAGAATTCCTCTGTTGAGATGGGAGAACCTTCCAGAAGGACAACCATCTCTGTAGCACTTCACCAATCAGGCCTTTATGGTAGAGTGGCCAGACGGAAGCCTCTCCTCAGTAAAAGGCACATGACAGCCCGCTTAGAGTTTGCCAAAAGGCACCTAAAAGACTCTCAGACCATGAGAAACAAGATTCTCTGGTCTGATGAAACCAAGATTGAACTCTTTGGCCTGAATGCCAAGCATCATGTCTGGAGGAAACCTGGCACCATCCCTACGGTGAAGCATGGTGGTGGCAGCATCATGTTGTGGGGATGTTTTTCAGCAGCAGGGACTGGGGGACTAGTCAGGATCGAGGGAAAGATGAACGGAGAAAAGTTCAGAGAGATCCTTGATGAAAACCTGCTCCAGAGCGCTCAGGACCTCAGACTGGGGCGAAGGTTCACCTTCCTACCGGACAACGACCCTAAGCACACAGCCAAGACAACACAGGAATGGTTTCGGGTCTCTGAATGTCCTTGGCCCAGTCAGAGCCCGGACTTGAACCCGATCAAACATCTCTGGAGAGACCTAAAAATAGCTGTGCAGCGATGCTCCCCATCCAACCTGACAGAGCTTGAGAGGATCTGCAGAGAAGAATGGGGAAAAACTCCCCAAATACAGGTGTGCTAAGCTTGTAGCGTTATACCCAAGAAGACTCAAGGCTGTAATCGCTGCCAAAGGTGCTTCAACAATGTAGTGAGCAGGGACGGCCTGTTCAATAGGGCGATATGGGCGACGCACTGCCAAACGGGAAAAGGAAGGGATTTTTTTTCTAATCAATTATATCACGGCAACAGTAGTTATCAGTGTTGTAATCTGATCTGACTGCCACTAAATGTCAAATCAGGCTAAAGTCGTGCTTCAAATGGCCCCGCCCGTTTTTGGGCGATTTCAGTCAGGTTGAAAATCGCCCAGAAGTCTCTCATAGCCTGTCATGTAAAATCTATTTTTTTCAAATTTCAAAGCTTTCAATACATTCTCTATGGGTGTCTGTGGGCTTGCACTTACGCGCTTTCGTCATACGTGACGTAACCATGAACGTAACTAAGCAAATAGCGGCTAGCAGCGTCTCTTTGCGACCTGCAGTGTGGCATTATTTTATGTTTTTAATTTGTACACTTAGTGGCGTTATTTTATGTTTTTAATTTGTACACTTAGTTTACAAACATTCTGCCAACCATGGATTTCGAGTGGTGGGTTTTGGACTGATCTTGTTGATCGTGTACATACCCGCTACGAACGGACTAAATAATGAAAACGTTGCTGGCAGCGGAATCCAATACAGCTGGGAGACTTGGCTGGATGACAGAGTCCCGGACAGAGAAGTGGAGCCGGCCGGCTTCACCCTGGTCGGAGCGGACCTCGATCTGACAGTCACAGGGAAAATCGATCCTGGTAAGAGAGCGACTCTGTACCCCCGAGCCCCGACATTGAACTGCTTTCTGTGTCACTGTGACCTTACTATCTGCCCCGTGAGTTCCCCCAATTGTTTGTTACCGTTGTGTACTGTTGATAATCACAAGTTTACTGGAGAACTGAGACCAAGTAGAGACTTTGGACAGGGTGGATATGCACAAGATTTTAGTCAGACCAAGCTATAACATTATATATTTACTACGACAGTACATTCAACCAAAAGCTAATATAACAAAGGCATCAGAGATTATTTATAATCTGTCACAGAAACTGGAATCCATCTCCCCAGATCAGTCAATAAATGCTTCTGGTATTGACTTATATGCTGCCCCTGTCTTCATGTTGTTGCTGGACATATCTTTTTTAAAATGTGTGTAGGTCACCTAAATCATCAGAAAAATTGCCCCTCCTGAGAATTTTTTCAGGAGCCGCCACTGGTAGTGAGTAAAGGGTCTGAGTACTTATGTAAATGTGATATCAGTTTTTTATTTTTATACATTTGCAAAAATGTCTAAAAACCTGTTTTTGCTATGTCATAATGGGGTATTGTGTGTAGATTGAGAGAGAAAAAAACAATTTAATCCATTTTAGATTAAGACTGTAACGTAACAAAATGTGAAAAAGTCAAGGGGTCTGAATACTTTCTGAATGCACTGTACCTGGGTGGAAATAGATGTTGTTTTCCTTAAGGTACTTTAGGTGTGCTAATACAGTGCACCAGATGTGGGAGGTGGGGGTATGCACTTTTGGGACTATGCCATTGGTTCTATTACATCAGACAAGAAAATCAAGCGCACCTGCAATATTTGAAAGAAAATAAATACTATATTCGACCCAGGTCTAAACCACATTGCAGTCCCTCCAGGGCCAAAGCCATCCCTGGTCTAGACAAATCCTTAACACAGGTTCCTCATACTTATTTTATGAGTGTTTGTGATACGGTTACTAGTGGAGAATGCTTCCTAAAATTGACCACATGCCTGACACAGTTGGCCTGGTATTCCACCAATGCCATTGTCAAGGGGCCTGGGGACATTCAAGGGGTTGATCATGACTGGTTGATTGAACGGGTGGCTGATGGAATGCCTGCCAGGCAGAGAGTGCATGTCTTTATAAACATACCAATCCTCCATGGCAGCAGCTGGGCTGAATCATAGTTTTACTAGACAGCTATGAAATTGGAACCAGCGCTAAGTAGCCACGCCACTGGAGAATGCATCTGGTTCCCCCTTAACGCTGTTAATGAATTGTCCTTTTCACACATTTAAATGGGAGACATGGTGATTGGCTTTGTGTGTATTTGCAGGCCGCCAGTGTGATGCAGAACCAGCAAGTGCAACAGCTGTGAGTGTTCTGCATGTTTCAGCATACACAGGGCTGGGGCTCAATAGTGTGAGGTGTCCTTTCCTCATCTCGTTTCCTTCATCTGCACTGATCTGAATGAATAAATAGGTGAAAGCCACCCCACTGAAACTATTGAGACACAGCTCATCAATATTACCCCTACCTACTGTATATGTACAGTACATAGCTACCTCAATTACCTCATACCCCTGCCCATCGACTTGGTACTGGTACTCCCTGTATATAGTCATGTTATTTTTACTCTTTATTTGTATTCGTTATTAAGTGTGTATTTATTCCTTGTGTCACAATTTCTATTTTTTATTAAAATGTGTATCTTATCTTTAACTCTGCATTGTTGGAAAAGGACCCGTAAGTAAGCATTTCACTGTTAGTCTACACCTGTTGTATACGAAGCATGTGACAAATAAAATTTGATTTATGTTTTACTTTACAAAAATACCCTACATCCCACTAATTCATAATCCTGTGATCATTGCTTGAAGAAAGTCAGAATTTAGGAATTACTGTTCAATTATGCTCAGATTTGTTACAAGTTTTTGTCATAAAATGGCGTGTGACACATGTTTATAACTCTTTTGGGTTTTCTCTCTCTCTCTCTGTGGGCAGTATGTCAGGGATGATGTCCAATGCAGTGGGGGGTCCAGCAGCAGGAGTGGGGGGACTGTCGGACATCTCCAGCCTGATTGAAGCGTATGGCAGCACCATAGGGTTATTACTGTAACATACACAGGGACTCTGCTCACATTAGGGCTCTAATTACACATTTAAAAAAGCATCAGACATCAAGAATTAGTGAGGTTTCATTTTGACTAAATTATCATGAATGTTCCTTGACATTTTAAAAGATTTTAAAGTTTCCTTTAAATATTTGATGTAGGATGCTACATCCTAGTTGTATCACAAGCTGCCTGACACAATGAGTACATTAACATGATAAGTAAAGCAGAGAAACACTAAATGCTAACTCCCCTGGTCTCTCTCCATTTGCAGCGGTCAGCAGTTTGCCCAGCAGATCCAGCAGCAGAACCCAGAGCTGATCGAACAGCTGAGGAACCACATCCGCAGCCGGTCCTTCAGTGGCAACGCTGAGGAGCACTCGTGATCCACACAGGTCTGTGTACTACAACACAGAGGTTAGGGCTCGCTCTTAGGATGCATCTCCATAGTCTAAAGAGGCTTCCTCCCCTTCATGTGCTCTAATGGAATGGTGAGAATTAACATGGAGAATGCGGTGGATTTGCTTTCACCTGTCCAGTTATATCATAGCAGAGACCTAACATTTGATTGTACATGTGCGCTTTTGTTTTACCGGCAATAGATGGTTATTAATTACTTAAACTGTTATTACCATGTTCTTACACAGGGTGAAAAGGACATTTGAATGCATATAAATGTTTCTTACCTTCAGCGTAAGTTTCAATAAAGGAAGGGCAACCATATGACGTGATTACACCCGTTCCTTAAACTTACATCACCGGCAGAGCTGGAATGAAGAGACATATGTGGATGATGCCACTTTACTATGACTGGATCTTCAGAGAGGAGAGGAAAGAGGAGAAACATTTTACAACCCAATCAGGAGAAAGAATATCCAACACATTCTATGCACACTGAACATACAGTTGAAGTCGGAAGTTTACATACACCTTAGCCAAATACATTTAAACTCAGTTTTTCACAATTCCTGACATTTAATCCTAGTAAAAATTCCCTGTTTTAGGTCAGTTACGATCACTACTTTATTTTAAGAATGTTAAATGTCAGAATAATAGTAGAGAGAATTATTTATTTCAGCTTTTCTTTCTTTCATCACATTCCCAGTGGGTCAGACGTTTACATACACTCAATTAGTATTTGGTAGCATTGCCTTTAAATTGTTTAACTTGGGTCAAACATTTTGGGTAGCCTTCCACAAGCTTCCCACAATAAGTTGGGTGAATTTTGGCCCATTCCTCCTGACAGAGCTGGTGTAACTGAGTCAGGTTTGTAGGCCTCCTTGCACGCACAAGCTTTTTCAGTTCTGCCCACAAATTTTCTATAGGAGTGAGGTCAGGGCTTTGTGATGGCCACTCCAATACCTTGACTTTTGCCACAACTTTGGAAGTATGCTTGGGGTCATTTGCGACCAAGCTTTAACTTCCTGACTGATGTCTTGAGATGTTGCTTCAATATATCCACATAATTTTCCTTCCTCATGATGCCATCTATTTTGTGAAGTGCACCAGTCCCTCCTGCAGCAAAGCACCCCCACAGCATGATGCTTCCACCCCTGTTCTTCACGGTTGGGATGGTGTTCTTCGGCTTGCAAGCGACCCCCTTTTTCCTCCAAACATAACGATGGTCATAATGGCCAAACAGTTCTATTTTTGTTTCATCAGATCAGAGGACATTTCTCCAAAAAGTACAATCTTTGTCCCCATGTGCAGTTGCAAACCGTAGTCTGGCTTTTTTATGGCGGTTTTGGAGCAGTGGCTTCTTCCTTGCTGAGCGGCCTTTCAGGTTATGTCGATATAGGACTCGTTTTACTGTGGATATAGATATTTCTGTACCTGTTGCCTCCAGCATCTTCACAAGGTCCTTTGCTGTTGTTCTGGGATTGATTTGCACTTTTCGCACCAAAGTACGTTCATCTCTAGGAGACAGAACGCGTCTTCTTCCTGAGCGGTATGACGGCTGCATGGTCCCATGGTGTTTATAGTTGCGTACTATTGTTTGTACAGATGAACGTGGTACCTTCAGGCATTTGGAAATTGCTCCCAAGGATGAACCAGACTTGTGGAGGTCTACAATTTTTTTTCTGAGGTGTTGGTTGATTTCTTTTGATTTTCCCATGATGTCAAGCAAAGAGGCACTGAGTTTGAAGGTAGGCCTTGAAATACATCCACAGGTACACCTCAAATTGACTCAAATGATGTCAATTAGCCTATCAGAAGCTTCTAAAGCCATCACATCATTTTCTGGAATTTTCCAAGCTGTTTAAAGTCACAGTCAACTTAGTGTATGTAAACTTCTGACCCACTGGAATTGTGAAACAGTGAATTATAAGTGAAATAATCTGTCTGTAAACAATTGTTGGAAAAATTACTTGTGTCATGCACAAAGTAGATGCCCTAACCGACTTGCCAAAACTACAGTTTGCTAACAAGAAATTTGTGGAGTGGTTGAAAAACGAGTTTTAATGACTCCAACCTAAGTGTATGTGAACTTCCGACTTCAACTGTAAATATGAACGCAACATGTAAAGTGTTGGTCCCATGTTTCATGAGCTGAAATAAAAGATCCCCGAAATGTTCCATACGCACAACAAGCTTATTTCTCTCAAATGCTGTGCACAAATTTGTTTACTTCCCTATTAGTGAGCATTTCTCCTTTGCCAAGATAATCCATCCACCTGATAGGTGTGGCATATCAAGAAGCTGATTAAACCGCATGATTATTACACAGGTGCACCTTGTGCTGGGGACAATAAAAGGCCACGCTAAAACGTGCAGTTGTCACACAACACCACAGATGTCTCAAGTTTTGAGGGAGCATGCAATTGGCTGTTGCCAGACAAGTTGATGTTAATTTCTCTACCGTAAGCCACCTCCAATGTCGTTTTAGAGAATTTGGCAGTACGTTCAACCGGCCTCACAACCACAGACCAAGCGTATGGCATTGTGTGGGCGAGCGGTTTGCTGATGTCAACATTGTGAACAGAGTGCCCCATGGTGGCAGGCATAAGCTACGGAAAATGAACACAATTGCATTTTATCGATGGCAATTTGAACGCACAAAAATACCTTGACGAGGCCCTGAGGCCCATTGTGAGGCCCTTTTTTTAAAAAAGGTATCTGTCACGAACAGATGCATATCTGTATTCCCAGTTATGTGAAATCCATAGATTAGAGCCTAATGAATTTATTTCAATTGACTGATTTACTCTTATGAACTGTAACTCAGTAAAATCTATTAAATTGTTGCATGTTGCGTTTATATTTTTGTTCAGTATAGATGATACTCAATCAGGAAACAGAGTTTCAAACACATTCTAGATACCCAATTAGTTTAAAACACATTCCCACCAATCATTATGCACAGTTATAGAGACCCAATCAGGAGACTAGTTTTAGTTTATCTTTCCTCAATGATGTTCCATTCAAATCAAATAAAGTTTATTTGTCGCGTCCACAGATTAGCAGATGTTAAAGCAGGTGCAGCGAAATGCTTGGTTTCTAGCTCCAGCAGTGCAGTAAATGTCTAACAGTACAATACTAATACACAATAAAACAAAAAAAGAGAGAGAAACAAGACATTTAGAAATATCAGAACGAGGATTATTCCAAATGGATTTCTGTGTTTTTCAATATTGTTTGTATATTGTGCTGTAGTAGCAATGTCCAAACCATTGCCCTGTTCCTATACTGAATTACAGATCCTTTGGTCCTCTGAAAGATTTCACTGATCCAACAGAATTGTACGTAGGAGAATGCAGGGGTATATTCAGTGAGGGGAAACCTGATAGAAATTCAGTTAATAGAGCTGATACAATTCCCTATTCTACATGACAGGCAATTGTATCTGGTCTACACAATACAGTTCTATGTTAACGTTCTGTAACATTGCACCTGTCAGTACTGGCCCCAGGATTTGACTTATTAATATTGCTTGTAGTAAATGCCTTGATGAGGGAAAGGGAGGAAGGAATTGCAGGTGAGAAGGGGAGGAAGGAATTAAGGAAGGGGTAAATGGAGGAAAGAGTTAAGGAATGAGAGAAAGGGAGGAAGGAATTAAGGATGGAGTGAAAGGGAGGAAGGGGATATTAAGGAAGGCGTGAAAGGGATAAAGGATGCATGTGTGAAGTATTTGAACAGGGAGTACATATCCTTTTCTCACGATTACATGACATTTGCACACGACAGAAGGGTTACATTATTTTCTATTCTATCATGTTCAAACAGTTATTTTTGTACCAAATGATTTGCTATAGTTATTGTTGGGTGAAACAAAGCCCCTAAGCCTTGATCATGTGGAATTCTAGCATTGCTTTGGATAGCAATTATCTGACTGCTAATTTGAAGATAAAGGAATGTATGTATCCTTGAAAGTATGAATAGTGTATGCAGCCCAACACCCCTGTATTTACAACCATAGCAAACACACACGTCAATGCCATTTCCCTTTTGATTCGGTTTCATTTGACATGGCTGAAGCAATGTTGATAGCTAGTATAAGACTCATTCATATCTGTCAGACAAGCTAATGAATATGCCTGTAAAACAGAGCAGCATAATGTTTTGTCAAAAAATATGTCTCAATAAAAATGTCTTGAAATTGATAGTTGTTGAAAGTCTTGTTGTGAAATCATATAATGAAATCGCTTCAGAGGCAGATGTGTGTATAGTGCACAATAATACACGTTTTTCTAGCGAAGCACAACAAACCATGGATTAAGTTCATGCTTTTATTCACATTTAAATGCACATTCATTTAAAATCCATATTTTTTTGCAAAGAAAACATTAAAAACATAAGATCTGTTAAAACGTGATAACCTTGGGGTGTGTACAGTAAGGTGATAGTATAGGTGCAGAGTTTGGAAGTTGGTCCATGGAGATGTGAGATTTATAGTGCTGGGTTCTAGAAGCGTCTGGAAGGGTCTTAGCTCTCCCGGCTCATGTATGGACAGACCACACACACCTGTGCAATGTCATCGTATTCATATGTCCTCTTCAGAAATGTGTCGGTTAGTCTCAGGCCAGATATACTCTGAAATACAAGCAAATGGTAATTAGTTATGGTTATTATCGGCAATAGATTTTTAACTATTAACAGTCAAAGCGAGACGTAACATAATAATAAGCCTTGCCTATAATAAGATTAATTAATTAATTAATTAATTAATTAATTAATATGCCATTTAGCAGACGCTTTTATCCAAAGCGACTTACAGTCATGAGTGCATACATTTTTGTGTATGGGTGGTCCCGGGGATCGAACCCACTACCTTGGCGTTACAAGCGCCGTGCTCTACCAGCTGAGCTACAGAGGACCACTGACATCATAAAGGGTCATACATGCTTAGTGGGTAACACTGAAAGCATCCAGGTATAATGCATTGTGATGCAGTTACAATGCATTGTAAGGCTTCTCATGAGCATGTATGACCCCATTTAGGCCAATTGAATGTTTAATGGATTAATTTTTTGTTGTTGAGGTGAGCGAGCAACTAAAACATTGAAAAGTGGACCTTCTTGCTAAAATACTATAGCAAACTTAGTTCAACAGCTAGCGACCTAATCAATAGATTTTAGCCTCTTGAGGAGGATAAAAGAGGCAAAGTTCAACCATAATCCGTGAGGAAGTTGTGTATATCTCTTTACTGGAGGCTTGAGGACATTATTTTTGCTATTATCTTTGTTATAATATTGTAACTTTTTCATTTTTCAGATTCCATTTTTATTTTTGAGGAAAGTGAAGAGGGGCATTCGTAAAATATTTAATTAAAATGGTATGGCCTTATATCTTTTAATCATCTCACAATGATCCACACTAAATCACAGCCAGTTTGAAACAGTTAAATGTTATGCATCGAGGGACATAACATATTATAAGTCTTGTTAAAAGACATCTTGTATTACATGCTTATGACAAGTATTAAAGCTTGATACCTCTCTGCTTTAAGCTAAGTGTTACCAAGTATTATAACATGAATAACTTTTGAAATACCTGCAGTCCCTGGACAGAGGAGAGGAGTTTGAGGGGCAGAGCGAGTGAGGCACTGGGGCTGACTTTGCCTAGCTGTCTCCCTGATACACCACACCAGTGGATGGAGCAGGTGTTACACATCTCCAGCACCAGGTCCATGGTCCTCTCACTGCAACAACACACACACACAGCCTGGTTACACATCTGTATGTTCTTTAACCAAGCCATCTGACTATCGGTTGTCATTCCTTCTTGTACATTAATGAAATGGCATGACAATGACAGACAGGGGAGTTGACTAAAGCATATAAAGATCAGTATGTGTATAGCAGAATTGAGGTCAATTCCATTTCAATTCAGTCAACTGAATTGAAATGGTATATACCCCAACCCTGGTGTACAATAATATTTGAGGAGTCTGTATGACTATACCTGCAGTTGGTGATTTTACAGGTTATGTCGAAGGGTTCCTCTAGGTTGACGGTGTCTGGGATCATCTCCAGTGATAGCCTGACATCTCCATAACCTGGAGCCTGGCGGAGACGAGGGGGAAAAAATACCTTGATGAAGGTCGACTGAGACCGAAACGTTGGTACATAAGATGCATAAATTTTTTGGAAGCATCAAGATTAGCAGTATTCTTCTTTTTAATAAGGAGACGAGAGGAAAACCAACTCATACTGGTCAACACACAATAATAATAATTACACTCTCCGATCCAGGCAATAGCACAGAATAACTGTCACGACTTCCTCCGAAGCTGCCTCCTCTCCTTGTTCTGGCAGGCTTCGGCGTTCGTCTTCACCGGCCTTCTAGCCACTGTCGCTCCTCTTTTCATCATTACATTTGTTTTGTCTTGTTTTTCAAACACACCTGGTTCATATCCCCTCATCAGTCTCTGTATAAGTATTCCCTCTGCTCCCCATGTCTTTGTGTGTTATTGTTTCCATGTGGAGGTGTCACTAGCTCAGTTGAGCATTATGTACTTTTATTGCCGGGATATTCACCCGTGTGTTTTTGTTTTCCCAGTACACATTGAAGGTGCACTGTATTTGGTTTACGCATTGCTGCTAACTGCTGTATTGGACGAATAAACCGTATTCTGTGATTCACACCTCCTGCGCCTGACTCCGTCCGAATCACCCGCTACAGAATAACACACCCAACAGCATGGAGTCAGCAGGAGCGGGGAATATGCCTGGAGTCGTTAAGCGGTTGCGGGAGCATTCCAATATATTAGCCAGCTTGGGCGAAGCGATGGATTGGGTTCTCTAGGCCGTCCAGCGCCTGGAGAGTAGAGGACCCGACCCTGCGGAACCAGCTGAGCGACCGGATCCAGCCATCCACATACCAGCACCCAGTGGTATTCACCTGTCCGGGTGGAACGAGCGGTGCCTCATCGACCAATTCCGATGCAGCCTGCGTGAGGACGTCCGAAGGGAGCTAGCCTGCCGGGATACCACTCTGACCTTCGACCAACTGGTGGACATTGCCATCCGGTTGGACAACCTGCTGGCTTCGAGAGGACGTCCTGGTAGGGGCCTGCCCATTTCACCCCCCCTCACCACAGCTCACGTTCCGATGGAGCAGGGTGGTGCAGCGGTCCAGAAGAACGGAGGACGACAGATCCAGTGTCACTCTTGTGGCAGAAGAGGACATTCTGCTACACGATGTCGTCAGAGTTCTTCTGGTTCTGGAGGCGGCAGGCAGGGCGCTCTCGTGTCACCCCAGGGAGTGCAAATCCACACTCGTTCAGTGCCCTCTGCTGCACAGTTAACCATCCACGTCCACTTCCCTGATTACACGGTAGGTCCCCAGTGTAAGGCACTAGTAGATTCAGGAGCAGCTGGGAACTTTATGGACAGGTCTTTAGCTTTTACGTCTTACATTGGTTCCCCTATCCATTCCATTGCCCATCAAAGCACTTGACAGTCGACCATTAGGGTCAGGTTTTGTTAGGGAGGTTACAGCACCAGTCACTATGATTACACAGGAGACCCATAGGGAGCAAATCACCTTTCATATTCTTGAGTCCCCTGATTTCCCTGTTGTGTTGGGCCTTCCCTGGCTAGCACTACACGACCCAACCTTTTCATGGCCGCAGAGGGTTCTCACGGGGTGGTCGCGAGAGTGTCAGGGTAGGTGTCTAGCTGTTTCTGTTGGTGTGACCACCGTAACCTGGAGTACATCCGGGCAGCAAGGAGGCTGAACCCTCGCCAGGCCAGGTGGGCCTTGTTCTTCACCCTTTTTGATTTCACGCTGTCCTATATACCAGGCACTAAAAACGTGAAGGCAGATGCACTGTCACGGCAGTACGACACAGAGGAGAGGCCCATTGACAACACCCCATACTCCCGGCCTCCTGCATTGTGGCGCCGGTGGTGTGGGCAGTGGACGCGGACATAGAGCGGGCGTTACGCACAGAGCCATCTCCACCTCAGTGCCCAGCTGGGCTTCGGTACGTGCCATCTAGTGTCTGTGATCGTCTTATCTATTGGGCACACACGTCCCCCTCCTCTGGTCACCCAGGCATCGGCCGTACGGTGCGCTGCCTGACCGGGAAGTACTGGTGGCCTACCTTGGCTAAGGACGTGAGGGTGTATGTCTCCTCCTGCTCGGTGTGCGCCCAGAGTAAGGCACCTAGGCACCTTCCAGCGGGTAAGTTACATCCCTTACCAGTTCCACAACGGCCATGGTCCCACTTATCGATCGATTTCCTAACTGATCTACCCTCCTCTCAGGGTAATACCACCATCCTGGTCGCTGTGGACCGCTTCTCTAAAGCCTGACGCCTCCTTCCTCTGCCCGGTCTCCCCACGGCCCTGCAAACTGCGGAAGCCCTGTTTACTCATGTCTTCCGGCACTACGGGGTGCCAGAGGACATAGTGTCTGACCGGGGTCCCCAGTTTACGTCTAGGGTCTGGAAGGCGTTCATGGAACATCTGGGGGTCTCAGTCAGCCTTACCTCTGGGTTTCACCCCGAATCTAATGGGCAGGTGGAATGGGTGAATCAGGATGTGGATAGGTTCCTGTGGTCCTACTGCCAGGACCGGCTGGGGGAGTGGTCGGTGTTCTCGCCTTGGGCCGGTCCTGGCACCGTGGCATCAGAGCCAGACTGAAGCTCCTGCGGTGGAAGACTGGTTTCGGCACGCGGAGGAGACGTGGAACGCCGCCCACGTCCACCACCAGCGCGGCGTGCGGCACCAGAAGGCCAACGCTGACAGCCACCACAGTGAGGCCCCGGTCTTTGGATCGGGTCTGGCTCTCGACCCGGAACCTGCCCCTCCGCCTGCCCTGCCGGAAGCTGAGCCCACGGTTTGTGGGGCCGTTCAAAGTCCTGAGGAGAGTGAACGAGGTTACGTATAGGTTGCTGCTCCCTACTGATTACCGTATTAACCCCTCGTTTCACGTGCATCTCCTCAGGCCGGTGGTGGCTGGTCCGCTCCAGGAGTCTCAGGTGAGGGAGGTCCCTCCGCCCCCTCTGGACATTGAGGGGGCCCCGGCGTACTCTGTCCGTTCCATCCTGGATTCGAGGCATCGGGTGGGGGGCCTTCAGTACCTCGTGGAGTGGGAGCGGTACGGTCCGGAGGAGCGGTGCTGGATCCTGGTGAAGGATGTCCTCGATCCCTCCCTGTTGCGATATTTCCACCGTCGCCTCCGGATCGCCCTGCTCCGCGTCCTCCTGGCCGTCCCCGAGGCCTGTGTGCTGGAGCTGCGCGTCAAGGGGGGGGGGGGGGGGGGGGGGGGTACTGTCACAACCTGCCCTGAAACTTCCTCCTCTCCTTGTTCTGGCAGGCTTCGGCGTTCGTCGTCACCGGCCTTCTAGCCACTGCCGCTCTTTTTTTCATCATTACATTTGTTTTGTCTTGTTTTTCACACACACCTGGTTCATATCCCCTCATCAGTCTCTGTATAAGTATTCCCTCTGCTCCCCATGTCTTTGTGTGTTATTGTTTCCATGTGGAGGTGTCGCTAGCTCAGTTGAGCATTATGTACTTTTATCGCCGGGATATTCACCTGTGTGTTTTTGGGTGGTCGTTTGGTTGGTACCCCTGGGCAACAGGCTTTGTGACATCACATTTTGGTGTAGGCCAATTTGGAAACGAATGACTGCATTACCCAATTGAGAATAATTGAGAATATATTGCGAATACAATCATCATCTTGAGCTATGCTATTTTCATTGTAATTCTCCAATGAGTCACATTTGGCAACAGCCCAGGTATGACTCTGACAAAAACAAGAACAATGACTACATCAACACCACCACTCAACATCAACATCACCACTCAACATCATCACCACCACTCAACATCACCACTCAACATCATCACCACCACTCAACATCACCACCACTCAACATCATCATCACCACTCAACAAATGACCACAAAGACAACCACAGCATTGAGACTGAGAATGTCCTGTTATGCAACAACCATACTGTATACTGTGACTATGAACCATATACTGTAACTGATAATGTAGTGGTACCATTCTCTGTAGCTGGCTTGTCTGCAGCCTTCCTCTTTCTCCTAAGTTGGTCTTCCACACAATGTCCAGTTTGCCGATCACCGTCACGCCCTTGATGACGCCTGCCTTCTCTGCGAACTCTGGCTTGGGCTTCAGACAGTAGAGGTACTGGCGCGTGTCCATGGGCTGCAGGTAAGACATCTTTCCAAACGTAGACGTTCTGGAACACAGTCAGGGTGGAGAAGTCTGAGCTGACACTGAAAACCTATTACCTTTGACATATAGTGGGGGCGTCTTCAGCTACACTGATAAAACCTGGCAGAGTGAATGCTGTATTTTGTAAGCAGCATAGTTTCCAATCAGAATAGTCATACAGCTTTCACAGTCTAAATGTTTTAACAAAAAAGCAGTAAAATAACACTATAAGTATCGACACTCGAAACTCTTGTTGGTTTCCTTTTTCTTCTTCACATGTATATCTTTCTTATTTTACTGCCTTTTTACTGAACAATCCAAACATAACTAAAATAAGTTTGTGTGAGATGTGTGTGTCTCCCTTACCCTACGTCCCCAGTCTCCACGGTGTTGAGCTCAGTGACGTTGTACATCATGGAGGGCTCCAGGGACACTTTCTCCATGAACATGGGCAATGTGGTGATGTTCTGGATCTGGGCCTCCAGGAACACCTCGTCTGTCTGGGGTCAGGGGTCAGCGCTAACGTTAGACGCTAATGCTAACTAGAGGAATAGCTCAAAGGACCTAACTGGGCAGCGCTTCGACTTAAATTCCCTTTCAATGTACTTATATTGGCCACTAAAGGGGATATTGTAGATTTCATTTAGGCCTAGTGTGTGTCACATTTTTCTGAAAACATGTAATTTATACAGGTAGAATCTAGAAAACACCACAAATTACCTGTATAACCTAGGCATGTACTGTATGAATGTGTCAGAAATGTTACACGGGGGACCAGTATGAAAAAAATAAAAATGTATGCACTCACTAACTGTAAGTCGCTCTGGATAAGAGCGTCTGCTAAATGACTAAAATGTAAATGCAAAAATATAAATTAGAACTCCAGTAAGACAGGGTTTTCATGTCTTTGTCAGTCCTATGAAAAACCAACCAGTGGGGCCCAAATGGAGTACCAAAGTCTGCTCAGTTTACCTTTGAGGAGTGGATTAGTACTGAACTGAACAGAGGAGCGCTCTGAGATTAGTTCATGCCTGCAATTCAAAGGCTAGTGATTAAGTAGGGACCACAGACAGAAACATTCTGCCAGACAGCTAGACAGACAGACTGGGGTTATTGTTACAGAGCAGAGCACCTCTATTTTACATCTCCCATGCCGAGCCTGACCAATCATCCAACCCAACGCCTCAGATCGGACACATCTCAAATAGCACCCTATTCCCCATGTGGTGCAGCTATTTTTGGCCAGAGCCTTATGTGAAGAATGTTTCACTTTATTTGATCTATTTGGACTCTTGAAAGAGTTTATTTCAGTTAAAGAGTGAAGTAAACATATACATTCACAATCAGATTCATAATCACCAACTCTACAAACATCATTAAAATGTAAAGCATCAGAGATTGGTACTGGATTTCGATTGAAAAATATCATTCAAATCTACATTCTGAATCCAATCATTCAAAAGAACTGTAGAAATGGAAACCCCACTACAATCATACAGACCTTTGTCTGAAATGGCACCTTATTCACTATAGTACACTACTTTTGACCAGAGCCCTAAGTAGTGCACTATATAGGGAATAGGGCACCATTTCGCAGCCCTAGACCAATTTTGTCTTGGGCTGCGAAAGTCCTGTGACAGATGAGTTAGCGAGAGGGCAAACGCCTTGAAGAGGAAAAGTCAGAGCAATGGCAAAACAGTGGAAAAAGCATTTCATGGACCTTTATTAAAGCAGCATGATACCTGATTTCCTTGCAAAAAGTAATATCTCACTAGTCTGGCTGACACCAAACTTGAAGTCTTCCTGACTTCACAGTCTGGAAAGGCTCTTTTGATGTTGTCGGCACGATGTGTTGATATTGAAGGGGGCTGTGCTTTTTAACTGATTGGTTCTCTTCTGTGTCTTTCTCACTCAAACACCCACATGGACAGCCACACACAGCCCCCGATCGCTGCCCCCTTCCAATACAACTGTTGGATTTTCAAATCCAAACAACGAGAGGTCTCAACCCGCCAGGAAAAACAAAAACGTTTGAGAAAACCAATCAAAGCTCAAGCCAATTTCTGTGCAAATATTGTACCATCAATGGGCTCCTGTCCAGAGCAGTGTTACAGCTCTCCCTCGCTGTGTACCACGTGAGTCGCATCAGCCAGGCTAATGTGCCACATAATTTTCCTATAGACTTTTATTCCCCACAATATCGTTATGGAGTTTTCAGAAATATTTCCTCAACACATTGAAAGCTAGCGTGTTAACGTCCATGCGTGCTTTTTCATTATTTTGACTTTGCTCTTGCTCATTGGCTCCAGAAAAAGACAGACAGACATTGCTGCAACAAAAAGTATTAAGAAAGCGAGAGTTAAGAGCAATGAAAACTGAAAAAACTATTACCACGGAACTGAGGTCACTCTAATGGAGGAAATAAAAACACAAGAGACAATAAACAAATGAAGGTTACATGCCAAATGAAAGTGACAATACATCTGATATTCTAGCAAATTAAACAGTACTATGAGAGAAAATAAGCACATTTTACTATATGCGGCACCAATGGAAAATGCCTGACCATGGAATGAAACATGACATACAGCAAACTATGTTTTTTATGTCAAGTTAAAAACCAATTGCTGAATTGATAGTGGACATTTCTGGAGAAAAGATGGGACTATGTGAGTGAAGATAGCTAAAGTATGTTGACAAAGGTAGAAGGTAGAAAGTTGAATAAGCTGGTAAGACAACTGTATTTGTCATTGTTTTGGTACAGGTAATAAAACAGTGAGGTAAGTGCAGCAGGGAGAAAGAGAGAAACAAACATACCTCTGCATTGTAGAACTTGGTTTTGACGTCGAGCGGCTTCAGAACCTGATTGAGAATACATTGCAAGCTAAATAATGCAGACGTCTCAAATGATTTCTCAAATGATTTCTCAAACGATTCCTCCATTCAACAGCTACGAAAAATCTTCCTCAATAACATTAGAAAATATAGCCATTTATCTCTGGTGACAGAAAATACTTAAATCCATGAGCCAAGAAATTTGATTTAAAACAGTCAGTATATCTTATACAAAAAGTATTACTGGAGGAGAAGTTGGATTTAGTTTATTTGTGTGACAGAGTAGATCCTTTCTGAGACTGAGGATAGTAGGTAGTGAGATTGTTTGGTAGTCGAAAGCCAAAGCTTGTGTGCTATTGCTAATTGCCTTTTTATATTGACATTTTAGTTATTTAGCAGACGTGGACCAGTGACATTGTTCAGGGTTGAGGTCCGCGCTTTCAATATAACTCAGTGAGGGGGAATGGGAGAGTTCAAATAAAGGATGCTTTGAAACTTACCTGAAATTTGAAGAACTTCCTGAAGTACAGCTTCTCTCCCGCCTGTGTGGTATAACTGACTGCACAAACCAAGCTGGAGTAGAGACACAAATTCTTCAAATATTAGCATTCAAATGAACTCCTATGCATCTTTGCAGATGTGTTGATGTACATCTTCCCCATAGCTGTGGCTCGAGTGACACCCTTTCCCAGAATTACATAGAGCATTGATCAAAAGTTGGGTACTATATGGGGAATAGGGTGTCATTCCAGATTTACTCCATGTCAGAAAAGAAAACGTACATGTGAGTTCCAATCTCTTTGACTTCATGGTGGATGACATCATCAATGCAGGACTCAGGCTTCAGCTCTGTGACTGCGTTGTTGGACGCTGATAGGTTTAGCCTCTGAGAGCTGGTCTGCAGGTCTGCCTGTAAGACATGACAAAAAGGGGGATTTCACTTAAAGGAGTGTGAATAGGACAAGTGGATTCATCAGAGATAGTTTAAACATGTTTCCATTGGATTTATGTAAATCTGTATTGTACCTTTACTAGTATGTCCTTGACCACCTGGTTGCTGTCATTATGCACACTAATGTAACTCGAGAAGGTCTCGCCAAGGAAAATATTTCTGTGCAGAGGGAAGTTGTTACGCAAGTGTCACACACAAAGACAATAGACTAACTGAAGACCAGAAATGAGACTTTGCTTTTCAGTGAAAAGGATTAATGTATGGTAAAAATAAAAGTTAACAAGTATTCCTGTGAAAAGTTTTGCCTTGCAAGAAATGTGATGATTCTATAATGAAACAGATCAAGACAAACTGACAGAAATGATCGGCCAGGGGGAATGAAAGACATAAACTGAGTGTATAAAACATTAAGAACCCCTACTCTTTCCATGACAGACTGACCAGGTGAATCCAGGGGAAAGCTATGATCCCTTATTGATGTCTCACTATTAACCCTCTAGAGTCTAAGCCCTGTCTAAGCCGGGGGGAGGGTTCTAAGCTAAGATATGAATTGTTTTAAGATGATCATACCAAGGATCCTCTAGCTATTTGATTTAGAATTTGTTAGACCCCTTAAGGTATGAAGACAATATATATATTGGATGAAACATTGAATTTGGCATTACTGTTTTAGCCAATAGAAACGCATTGAATAACAGATTCACTACATGAAACAATAGATAGTCCCCAAAAAAATCGAAAGGAAGTTTGTTCTGAAGTGTCTGTGCTATATCTGAGATAAGAAATAATATTATTATTTTTTACATGTATTTATCTCCTTATTTTAGGCTCTAAACTACACTACATGACCAAAAGTATGTGGACACCTGCTCATCGAACGTCTCATTCCAAAATCATGGGCATTAATATGGGGTTGGTCCACCCTTTACTGCTATAACAGCCTCCACTCTTCTGGGAAGGCTTTCCACTTGAGGATGGAACATTGCTGCGGGGACTTGCTTCCATTCAGCCACAAGAGCGTTAGTGAGGTCTGGCACTGATGTTGGGCGATTAGGCCTGGCTCACAGTCGGCGTTCCAATTCATCCCAAAGGTGTTCGATGGGGTTGAGGTCAGGGCTCTGTACAGGCCAGTCAAGTTCTAACACACCGATCTCGACAAACAATTTCTGTATGGACCTCACTTTGTGCATGGGGGCATTGTCATGCTGAAACAGGAAAGGGCCTTCCCCAAACTGTTGCCACAAAGTTGGAAGCACAGAGTCCCGAGTGGCGCAGTGGTCTAAGGCACTGCATCGCAGTGCTAGCTGTGCCACTAGAGATCCTGGTTCGAATCCAGGCTCTGTCGTAGCCGGCCGCGACCGGGAGACCCATGGGGCGGCGCACAATTGGCCCAGCGTCGTCCAGGGTAGGGGAGGGAATGGCCGGCAGGGATGTAGCTCAGTTGGTAGAGCATGGCGTTTGCAAACGCCAGGGTTGTGGGTTCGTTTCCCACGGGGGGCCAGTATGAAAAAATTAAATAATGTATGCACTCACTGTAACTGTAAGTCGCTCTGGAAAAGAGCGTCTGCTAAATAACTAAAATGTAAATGTAAAATGTAGAATGTCATTGTATGCTGTAGCATTAAAATGTCCCTTCACTGGAACTAAGGGGCCTAGATCGAACCATGAAAAACAGCCCCAGACCATTATTCCTCTTCCACCAAACTTTACAGTTTGACTATGCATTGGGGAAGGTAGCATTCTCCTGGCATCCGCCAAACCCAGATTCATCTGTCGGAATGCCAGATGTTGAAGTGTGATTCGCCGCTCTAGAGAACGCGTCTCCAGAGTCCAATTGCAGCGAGCTTTACACCACTCCAGCCGACGCTTAGAATTGCGCATGGTGACCTTAGGCTTGTGTGCGGCTGCTCGGCCAAGGAAACCCGTTTCATGAAGCTCCCGACGAACAGTTCTTGTGCTGACGTTGCTTCCAGAGGCAGTTTGGAACTCGGTAGTGAGTGTTACAACCGAGGACAGACGATTTTTACACGCTACGCGCTTCAGCACTCGGTGATCCCGTTCTGTGAGCTTGTGTGGCCTACCACTTCGCGGCTGAGCTGTTGTTGCTCCTAGACGTTTCCACTTCACAATAATAGCACTTACGGTTGACCGGGGCAGCTCTAGCAGGGCAGAAATTTGACGAACTGACTTGTTGGAAAGGTGGCATCCTATGACGGTGCCACGTTGAAAGTCACTGAGCTCTTCAGTAAGGCCATTCTACTGCCAATGTTTGTCTATGGAGATTGCATGGCGGTGTGCTCGATTTTATACACCTGTCAGCAACGGGTGTGGCTGAAATAGCCGAGTCCACTAATTTGAGGGGGTGTCCACATATATATATATAAACAAAAAGTATCTCCATATACAGTACATTCGGAAAGTATTCAGACCCCTTGACTTTTTCCATATTTTATTACGTTACAGCCTTACTCTAAAATGGATGAAATACATTTGTTTCTTCATCAATCTACACACAATACCCCATAATGACCAAGCGAAAACAAATATTTACATAAGTATTCAGACCCTTTGCTATGAGACTCGAAATTGAGCTCAGGTGCATCCTGTTTCCATTGATCATCCTTGAGATGTTTCTACAACTTAATTGCAGCATTGAAGGTCCCCAAGAACACAGTGGCCTCCATCATTCACAAACGGAAGAAGTTTGGAACCACCAAGACTCTTCCTAGAGCTGGCTGCCCTGCCAAACTGAGCAATCGGGGGAGAATGGCCTTGGTCAGGGAGGTGACCAAGAACCCGATGGTCACTCTGACAGAGCTCCAGAGTTCCTCTGTGGAGATGTGAGAACCTTCCAGGTGGACAACCATCTCTGCAGCACTCCACCAATCAGGCCGTTATGGTGGAGTGGTCAGATGTAAGCCACATGACAGCCCGCTTGGAGTTTGCCAAAAGGCACCTAAAGGACTCTCAGACCATGAGAAACAAGATTCTCTGGTCTGATGAAACCAAGATTGAACTCTTTGGCCTGAATGCCAAGCATCACGTCTGAAGGAAACCTGGCACCATCCCTACGGTGAAGCATGGTGAAGCAGCATCATGCTGTGGGGATGTTTTTCAGTGGCAGGGACTGGGAGACTAGTGAGGATCGAGGGAAAGATGAACTGAGCAAAGCACAGAGAAATCCTTGATGAAAACCTGCTCCAGAGTGCTCAGGACCTCAGACTGGGGCGAAGGTTCACCTTCCAACAGGACAACGACCCTAAGCACACAGCCAAGACAACGCAGGAGTGGCTTCGGGACAAGTCTCTGAATGTTCTTGAGTGGCCCAGCCAGAGCCGGGACTTGAACCCGATCAAACATCTCTGGAGAGACCTGAAAATAGCTGTGCATCGACGCTCCCCATCCAACCTGACACAGCTTGAGAGGATCTGCAGAGAAGAATGGGAAAAACTCCCCAAATACAAGTGTTCCAAGCTTGTAGCATCATACCCAAGAAGTCTCAAGGCTGTAATCGCTGCCAAAGGTGCTTCAACAAAGTACTGAGTAAAGGGTCTGAATACTTATGTAAATGTGATATTTCATTGTTCTTTTTAAAAATAAATAATCAAACATTTCTACAAACCTGTTTTTGCTTTGTCATTATGGGGTATTGTGTGTGGATTTTTTTTTTTTTTTTTATGTTTTATCCATTTAGAAATAAGGCTGTAACGTAAAAAAATGTGGAATAAGTCAAGGGGTCTGAATACTTTCTGAATGCACTGTGTACTTCCATATTTTTCTTACAGATAAACGGAGAACACCATTGTGTTCATGAGAGTCTCAGCTTTCAATCGATTGGTTTGTATAATTTGTAGGCCAAACCGTTCGGACGCTACAGACGTTTTCGTGAGAAGACCGATTTTCAGGATGTCTCATGGTCTGACAAACACCGCTCTATCGCTGCTACCTTTCACCACAGATGCAGAAGGGCGATATCGGCAGATGTGGTGGATTGAGACGCAGCCCATGCATCTCTAGCTTAAACAGACAGATTTTGATGGGGGCTCGACCATTGTAGGCCAAGGGTTAAATCCACTTCAATGAGTGTAGATGAAGGGGAGGAGACAGGTTAAAGAATGATTTTTAAGCCTTGAGACAATTGAGACATGGATTGTGTATGTGTGCCATTCAGAGAGTGAATGCGCAAGACAAAATATTTAAGTGCCTTTGAACGGGGTATGATAGTAGGTGCCAGGCGCACCGGTTTGTGTCAAGAACTGCAACGCTGCTGGGTTTTTCATGCTCAACAGTTTCCCGTGTGTGTCAAGAATAGTCCACCACCCAAAGGACATCCAGCCAATTTGACACAACTGTGGGAAGCATTGGAGTCAACATGGGCCAGCATCTCTGTGGAATGCTTTCGACACATTGTAGAGTCCATTCCCCCGACGAATTGCTGTTCTGAGGGCAATATTAGGAAGGTGTTCTTAATGTTTTGTAATGTAATGTTAAATGTTTCATCCTGTTCTATCCGTCAAAGGGTTCAAATGGTTGTTGCTGTAGTGTTTATTACCCAAAGTTCTGAGGTAGTGTGAGCATCTCTCCCAGCATTAAGGCCTCTGCTCCTTTAATAGTGGATGGGTCCTCCTTCATGAGCCGCCCAAACAAATCTCCTGTAGAATGCATGCACACACACGCATGCACACGAACGCACGTACACACACAGACAAACACGGTTAGTCACAGTCACACACACAAATTACTCATATATATACAGCTAAGTGTTGTCGATGATCATAAAGAACTTGACACAATGCTAGAAATGTTGGACTGCATCCTTTTTTTCAACAGATATTCTTTCTGTTTTAGGGCTATATGGAAAACTGTCACTACAAGGTCTAATAGTCAGCCTCATCAAATTTCCCATCATGTTAGTTTTGTAAATTAAATATTGATGATCAAGGTCAATATTTTAAATCTCTGAGTGAAAGGCTGCTTTCAGATGAGCAGTGTGGAAGTTTCGAGAGCTGGGTGGCATAAAAACTTCAACAATTTATTTTCTGTCTCCAATATAGTGTTCTAGTCGTTCATCTTGATTTACGGCCATGCATTCATTTCATTTCTCCCCCCTTGTATAATAGCGTCCCTACCCAGAAGTGTCACTGTGATTTATGGGTTCCGTGGCATTGGGTTACCAGCCCAGTGCTGGCCCAGCAGGCCTCCAAAACAAAAAACAAACACTGTAAATTATCTTCAGGCCTGCCCGACTGAATTTGGGAGCCGTTCATATACACAGTCTTTGGATCCCGTAGAGATTCATTGGGGGAGGCAGCTAGATGTGGCTGGCTGGCTGACTGGCTGGCTGTATTATTGATTACCGAATTCACAGAATTTTAGAGGTTAATGAACGTATTGGCTCAATTCATTTGACTGTCGTCCTGCCTGGAATTTTAACTAGAGGCTTAACCCTAGTAAAGGAAAGCTAGTTGATTTACACGTTCACTTGGTAGTCCTTTACACTCGTACCCGTTTACGGGTTGAAAATGCCCGATTTGGGCACTGATAAATGCCTACATTGGAACACAGTGGCTGTACTGTAACATGCTATACATGACGTCAGACTTCATGCTGTATGGGTTTGAATTTGAACACCGCGCGCGACAAGAACATGCCCCCATCCCTCCCGCTATTGTCATACAAGCAAGCCAAACAACCTTGACTCCAAATGTGCACTTCAAATGTCCATATCATAAAACTCATATCATATACAGTGCCAATGTATATGATTACTATTTGAAGTACAGTTACAAGATGACATGGCATCATACCCTGGGTTGTTCTGAACAGAATGAGCCTGTTTGTCTACTTTGAAGAAAATTAGCTGCAGCACGTGCACCTTATGCGCACCAAAATGACGATCTGTTTACCTGAATTGCCGTGTGAAAACCTAACACTCTAATACCATTTTCTATAACTTAGCTAGTCATGTTGGCAATAGTACAAGCTTTCAAATGATGCCCACCTGACCTAGATTGCGATTTATAATGGACCGTTTTTGGATTGCGTAAACAACAGTAATTGTGTGATGGTGGGGATGCAGGGTTGTGTTCAAAACAACTACAAGTGTGCTTGCTGTTGTTCCTCAACAGCACAGCTAGGAGAGCTCAAAAAAGCCCCTTATAGTTGAGTCAAAAGTGCATTGAAATTATTTAAGAAATGTGCACACTTTGGAGAGGTGTGGCCACTTGGAGACACCAGTTAGTCCTCTCACTCAAACCCTTGTCATTTGTTTGTCTTATGTTGCACCTACAACACATTTTCCAGGAATATTCGTATCATGTTACTGAATGGATCCAGAGTATTTTCAGATGTCATTATCAACAAATGCAGTGAAAAGTACAGTAAATATAAAATGCACATGAAATCATCAGTGTAACGTTTGGATTCAGTCTTGTGTCAGGTGAACGGTTGTGTCCTCAGCTTTGGTCTAATATTTTTTGCATTATCTCCAAACTGTTCCCTTTCAATTGCTACCATGGTAATGCATATGCGTTTCATATTTATTCTGTAAGAAACATTTCAATTGAGTCCTATCCATCGGCCAATTCCCACAAGTGTAAAGGGTTAACATACATACAATACCAGTCAAAAGTTTGGACACACCTACTCATTCAAGGGTTTTTCTTTATTTTTAATATTTCTTACATTGTAGAATAATAGTGAAGACATCAAAACTATGAAACAACACATATGGAATCATATAGTAACCAAAAAAAGTGTTAAACAAATCAAAATATATTTTATATTTGAGATTCTTCAAATAGCCACCCTTTGCCTTGATGACAGCTTTGCACACTCTTGGCATTCTCTCAACCAGCTTCACCTGGAATGCTTTTCCAACAGTCTTGAAGGAGTTCCCACATATGCTGAGCTTTTGTTGGCACTTTTCCTTCACTCTGCGGTCTGACTCATCCCAAACCATCTCAATTGGGTTGAGGTCAGGGGATTGTGGAGGCCAGGTCATCTGATGCAACACTCCATCACTCTCCTTCTTGGTCAAATAGCCCTTACACAGCCTGGAGGTTTGAACTTTGAACTCCTGTTGAAAAACAAATGAAAGTCCCACTAAGCCCAAACCAGATGGGATGGCGTATCACTGCAGAATGCTGTGGTATCCATGCTGGTTAAGTGTGCCTTGAATTCTAAATAAATATCAGACAGTGTTACCAGGAAAGCACCCCTACACCATAACACCTCCTCCTCCATGCTTTACGGTGGGAAATACACATGCGGAGGTCATCCGTTCACCCACACAGCTTCTCACAAAGACACGGCGGTTGGCAACAAAAATCTCCAATTTGACTCAAGACCAAAGGACATATTTACACTGGTCTAAACATTGGCCAAAACAAGTCTCTTCTTTTATTGGTGTCCTTTAGTAGTGGTTTCTTTTCAGCAATTCGACCATGAACACCTGATTCACACAGTCTCCTCTGAACAGTTGATGTTGAGATGTGTCTGTTACTTGAAATCTGTGAAGCATTTATTTGGGCTGCAATTTCTGAGGCTGGTAACTCTAATGAACTTATCCTCTGCAGCAGAGGTAACTCTGGGTCTTCCATTCCTGTGGCGGTACTCATGAGAGCCAGTTTCATCATAGCGCTTGATGGTTTTTGCACCTGCACTTTAAGAACGTTCAAAGTTCTTGACATGTTCCATATTGACTGATCTTCATGTCTTCAAGTAATGATGGACTGTCATTTCTCTTTGCTTATTTGAGCTGTTCTTGCCATAATATGGACTTGGTCTTTTACCAAATAGGGCTATCTTCTGTATACCTTGCATCACACTCATCGCAATATCTGTGGTGCTGCTCGTGGCAACGTCCATTAGCTGAGTCTACCTTTATGTCAAAGCTGTAACTAGGACATTCAGGAACATTTAATGTCGTCTTGGTAAGCAACTCCAGTGTATATTTGGCCTTGTGTTTTAAGTTACTGTTCTGCTGAAAGGTGAATTTGTCTCCCAGGGACTGTTGGAAAGCAGACTTAACCAGGTTTTTCTCTAGGATTTTGCCTGTGCTTAGCTCTATTCAGTTTCTTTTTATCGCAAAAAACTCCCTACTCCTTGCTGATGACAAGTATACCCATAACATGACGCAGCCAACACCATGCTTGAAAATATGAAGAGTGGTACTCAGTGATGTGTTGGATTTGCCCCAAACATATTCAGGCCAAACAGTTCATTTCTTTGCAACATTTTTTGCAGTATTACTTTAGTTATTATTATTTATTATTGCAAACAGGATGCATGCGTTGGAATATTTTTATTCTGTACAGGCCTCCTTCTTTTCACTCTGTAATTTACGTTAGTACCCAGCTAGCACATAATGTTCTGAGAACCATATGTTTCTTAGGGCTTGGTGAGAGTGTGGTTGTCCTATGGTTATTTAGCATACAGCCTTCCCACAAGTTTCTGGGAATGGTGCAGGATAGCTGTTTGGCTTTCAAACATTCTCAGCACATTTAAGGCACTTGACAAATAAACCATTATTTTCTTGGTATTTCATTACTTTAACAGAACGTTTCCTAAAAGTTCAAACATGGTTACATCTCATTTCAATTTTGGTAATGTTCTAGGAACGTTCTACAACTGGTTTGACATTGGGAATGTTCTCAAATAGTGGAAATTTCAGTACTTCAGCATAACGTTTTCTACAGGTTTGATCATGGTTCCGTTTAAAGTAATGTTCTCAAAGTGTTCCAAGAACGTTAAGATACAACGTTCTTCTGTGGGAATTTCAGTACATCAGCATAAGGTTTTCTTCAGGTTTCCTCATGGTTCTATTTAAAGTCACGTTCTCCGAGAGTTCTTCTGTGGGAATTTCAGTACTTCAGCATAACTTTTTCTGCAAGTTTCCTCACGGTTCTATTTAAAGTCACGTTCTCAGGACATTACCATTTTTTTTCCATAAAAACCACAACAAAACATTAGTAATGTTCAAAGAACATTCTAAGAATTTTATTTAAAAACATATTCATTCCGTTTTCAGCATCAACAAAACTTTTTCTATCCTCTATATTGTTAAGTGTGTTCAGCTGTGTTGGCCACACCACTATTTGGCCACACCTGATCTTAATGAGTGCTTGTTTCCTTTGAAATGGGGTCTGTTTGAATAGACTAAACTGAACAGCTTCGTATGAGTAAAACAAAATAAAAAAATACATACTAGCTCCATCCTGGTGGCGCAGTGGACTAATTCCAAGGCTAGAGAACAGAAGATCATAGGTTCGAATCTTACTTGACGCCGTGCCACATTAAAAAAGAAATGTGTTTGCATGATTAATGCTTAGGCAAATTAATTTTCATGTGTCATATCTGTGCTTGGAGTTCAAAACAGTTAACCTAAGCTAGCAGTGCTATTAAAAGTCTTATTGAAACGTGTCCTCAGAACGTTATTTAATTACCTTCAAATAACCTATAATTTCCTTTCTCAGAACGTTAATAAAACCTCCCAGGAAACCTTCCGGGAACCATAGTAAAACGTTCTCAGAACCTCCCTGCAACCAAAAATTAACATCCCAGAAGAGGCGAAGTTTAACTTTTTACTGGTCAGGAAACTTATGGCTTCGTTCCCAGAACCAATGCGAAACCAAAAACGTACGTTCCCACAACTTCCAAGGAACCAAATGTGCTAGGTGGGTATTGTGGAGTAACTAGAATGTTGTTGTCCATCCTCAGTTCTTTCCTATCACAGCCATTTAACTCTGTAACTGTTTTATTTGGCCTCATGGTGAAATCCCTAAGCGGTTTTCTTTCTCTCCGGCAAGTTATGAAGGATGCCGGTATCTTTGTAGTGACTGGGTGTATTGATACACCATCCAAAGCTTAATTAATAACTCCACCATTCTTAAAGGGATATAGTATTTGTATTTTATCTACCAATAGGTGCCCTTCTTTGCGAGGCATTGGACAACCTTCCTGGTCTTTGTGGTTGAATCTGTGCTTGAAATTCACTACTCGACTGAGGGACCTTACAGATAATTGTATGTGTGGGGTACAGAGATTGGGTAGTCATTCAAAGTCCATGCAACTTTTTATGTGACTTGTTAAGCAAATTCTTTACTCCTGATATGATTTAGGCTTGCCATAACAAAGGGGTTGAATACTTATTGACTAAAGACATTTGAGCTTTTCTCTGTTCTATATTGATATGCCTATGTCATTTATTTTGAATTACAGCTGCAAAGCAAACTGGATAGGCCTAATAAAGATTCTACAACTCTACTACATGTTGGCGGTAAAATAAATCAAGAGGCTTACCTGGGAGGTCTCGATTTTCACATGTCACTGGCATGTTAGTGAAGAGAGTGGGTTTTGTTAACCGCATCACTGTGAAAGACAAAGGATAAAAGAGATAAAATAGTTCAGTTAAGGTAAGGTAAGGTAGGTAAGTTTACTTGCTTGCAATTCTAGATTGAAATTCCATGTTAACATGAAATAACATGCTATTTGACACTTTAAAGAGCAACTGCCTTTAAAAAGCAACGAATCCCTTTGAAAACGGTCTATGTGGCATCGATATGAGTCAGAAACAGTTATCTAGTGTGAAAATGTACTACAAAGTGTAAATAGGATATTTTTGGTCATAAAGTCAGTCTAAAATGGAGTTTGGAACATCTGTGCGTCACAACGGGTAAATGAAGGTTGGGTTTTGATTTGATGATGTCCATTTGCCTACTAACATGGGGTGAACAGCTGCGGTGATTGCTCTCTATCCAATAGCATAGACAGTGAGACAGACCTGCCCAGCAGCTCCGACTTCGTTTACATAAGACAACACATAAAACATTTTTTTTAACTTGAAAAATACTGCACCAAACACCCTGGTTAGATGTAAAATTGTGCAACTAAAACATCCTCAGCAAAAACGTCAAAATGTATTACAGATTTCTTGAGTTACAGTTGAAGTCGGAGGTTTACATATACTTACAGTGAGGAAAAGAGCATTTGATCCCCTGCTGATTTTGTACATTTGCCCACTGACAAATAAATGATCAGTCTATAATTTTAAATGGTAGGTTTATTTGAACAGTGAGAGACAGATTAACAACAAAAAAATTCAGAAAAACGCATGTAAAAAATGTTATAAATTGATTTGCATTTTAAAGAGGGAAATAAGTATTTGACCCCCTCTCAATCAGAAAGTTTTCTGGCTCCCAAGTGTCTTTTATACAGGTAACGAGCTGAGATTAGGAGCACACAAAGGGAGTGCTCCTAATAATCTCAGCTTGTTACCTGTATAAAAGACACCTGTCCACAGAAGCAATCAATCAATCAGATTCCAAACTCTCCACCATGGCCAAGACCAAAGAGCTCTACAAGGATGTCAGGGACAAGATTGTAGACCTACACAAGGCTGGAATGGGCTACAAGACCATCACCAAGCAGCTTGGTGAGAAGGTGACAACAGTTGGTGCGATTATTCGCAAATGGAAGAAACACAAAAGAACTGTCCATGTCCCTCGGCCTGGGGCTCCATGCAAGATCTCACCTCGTGGAGTTGCAATGATCATGAGAACGGTGAGGAATCAGCCCAGAACTACACGGGAGGATCTTGTCAATGATCTCAAAGCAGCTGGGACCATAGTCACCAAGAAAACAATTGGTAACACACTACGCCGTGAAGGACTGAAATCCTGCAGCACCCGCAAGGTCCCCCTGCTCAAGAAAGCACATATACAGGCCCGTCTGAAGTTTGCCAATGAACATCTGAATGATTCAGAGGAGAACTGGGTGAAAGTGTTGTGGTCTGATGAGACCAAAATCGAGCTCTTTGCCATCAACGCAACTCGCCGTGTTTGGAGGAGGAGGAATGCTGCCTATGACCCCAAGAATACCATCCCCACCGTCAAACATGGAGGTGGAAACATTATGCTTTGGGGGTGTTTTTCTGCTAAGGGGACAGGACAACTTCACCGCATCAAAGGGACGATGGACGGGGCCATGTACCGTCAAATCTTGGGTGAGAACCGCCTTCCCTCAGCCAGGGCATTGAAAATGGGTTGTGGATGGGTATTACAGCATGACAATGACCCAAAACACACAGCCAAGGCAACAAAGGAGTGGCTCAAGAAGAAGCACATTAAGGTCCTGGAGTGGCCTAGCCCGTCTCCAGACCTTAATCCCATAGAAAATCTGTCGAGGGAGCTAAAGGTTCGAGTTGCCAAACGTCAGCCTCGAAACCGTAATGACTTGGAGAAGATCTGCAAAGAGGAGTGGGACAAAATCCCTCCTGAGATGTGTGCAAACCTGGTGGCCAACTACAAGAAACGTCTGACCTCTGTGATTGCCAACAAGGGTTTTGCCACCAAGTACTTAGTCATGTTTTGCAGAGGGGTCAAATACTTATTTCCCTCATTAAAATGCAAATCAATTCATAACATTTTTTACATGCGTTTTTCTGGATTTTTTTGTTGTTATTCTGTCTCACTGTTCAGAAAAACCTACCATTAAAAATATAGACTGATCATGTCTTTGTCAGTGGGCAAACGTACAAAATCAGCAGGGGATCAAATACTTTTTTCCCTCACTGTAGGTTGGAGTCATTAAAAACTAGATTTTCAACCACTCCACAGATTTCTTGTTAACAAACTATAGTTTTGGCAAGTCGGTTAGGACATCTACTTTGTGCATGACACAAGTAATTTTTCCAACAATTGTTTACAGACAGATTATTTCACTTATAATTCACTATATCACAATTCCAGTGAGTCAGAAGTTTACATACACTAAGTTGACTGTGCCTTTAAACAGCTTGGAAAATTCCAGAAAATGAAAAAGCTTTAGAAGCTTCTGATAGGCTAATTGACATCATTTGAGTCAATTGGCGGTGTACCTGTGGATGTATTTCAAGGCCTACCTTCAAACTCAGTGCCTCTTTGCTTGACATCATGGGAAAATCAAAAGAAATCAGCCAAGACCAGCCAAAATTGTAGACCTTCACAAGTCTGTTTCATCCTTGGGAGCAATTTCCAAACGCCTGAAGGTACCACGTTCATCTGTACAAACAATAGTACGCAAGTATAAACACCATGGGACCACGCAGCCGTCATACCACTCAGGAAGGAGACGCGTTCTGTCTCCTAGAGATGAACGTACTTTGGTGCGAAAAGTGCAAATCAATCCCAGAACAACAGCAAAGGACATTGTGAAGATGCTGGAGGAGACAGGTACAAAGGTATCTATATCCACAGTAAAACGAGTCCTATATCGGCATAACCTGAAAGGCCGCTCAGCAAGGAAGAAGCCACCGCTCCAAAACCGCCATAAAAAATCCAGACCACGGTTTGCAACTGCACATGGGGACAAAGATCGTACTTTTTGGAGAAATGTACTCTGGTCTGATGAAACAAAAATAGAACTGTTTGGCCATAATGACCATCGTTATGTTTGGAGGAAAAAGGGGAACGCTTGCAAGCTGAAGAATACCATCCCAACCGTGAAGCACGGGGGTGGCAGCATCATGCTGTGGGGGTGCTTTGCTGCAGGAGGGACTGGTGCACTTCACATAATAGATGGCATCATCAGTGTTATGATGAGTTTCTCGGGTGTCAAAGAATCAAGGATGCAAGGATATACTTAGACATTCTGTGGAGACTTTATACCAAGTATTTATTGAATCACGAGCTCGTGGGTTCATCTAACAAACCGACATGGCTTTGCCCTTCGTCACTTGAACAAAGAAGACACTACCATATATAGCCTTTATTACCATCTTCCTGGCATACATCTGGCAAGTCTCCATGGGCACTCCCTGTCTTTGATGTTCATCACTCTTTACCCCAAGTCACTATCCTAAACATCACTCATGCTATCCTAAATATCAGTAATCTCCTTTGACATAATGGAATGTAGACTTCATGGCCCCAAACCACTCATCTCTTAACTCTTCCTCTGTCCTCACAATCCTATAACATGACATCATTACAATGAGGAAGGACATTTATGTGGATATATTGAAGCAACATCTCAAGACATCAGTCAGGAAGTTAAAGCTTGGTCGCAAATGGGTCTTCTAAATGGACAATGACCCCAAGCATACTTTCAAAGTTAGGCAAAATGGCTTAAGGACAACAAAGTCAAGGTATTGGAGTGGCCATCACAAAGCCCTGACCTCAATCCTATGGAACATTTGTGGGCAGAACTGAAAGAGTGTGTGCGAGCAAGGAGGCCTACAAACCTGACTCAGTTACACCAGCTCTGTCAGGAGGAATGGGCCAAAATTCACACAACTTATTGTGGGAAGCTTGTGGAAGGCTATCTGAAACGTTTGACCCAAGTTAAACAATTTAAAGGCAATGCTACCAAATACGAATTGAGTGTATGTAAACCTCTGACCCACTGGGAATGTGATGAAATAAATAAAAGCTGAAATAAATAATTCTCTCTACTATTATTCTGACATTTCACATTCTTAAAATAAAGTGGTGATCCTAACTGACCTAAGACAGAGAATGTTTACTAGGATTAAATGTCAGGAATTGTGAAAAACTGAGTTGAAATTTATTTTGCTAAGGTGTATGTAAACTTCCGACTTCAACTGTATTTTAGATTCATTCTGGGGATTTTGAGGAAGTGTAATAGGCTTTCGCATCTACAGTGTCTCATGGAGGACATACATCATTAACCAAAGGCGGAATAGGTAAGGAAAAACACCTCCAAGACAATCTTGTTTTTCTAATAAGCAACAGAAAAACACACGTGCCAATCCGCGTGTTCAGTGGCTCTTTAGTTAAGTTTAGATTTATGTTAAAATCGCACTTGGTTCATAGAACCATGTCAGTAACCTCCGGTAGTCGCTAGATGTGGTTGTAATAAACAGAGCGGTTTCTGTTTTCTTCCTACAAATGTGGATCTCTTTTGAACAGTTTAAGCTACAAAATATTATGACCCCATCACTGAAATATAATGAACACGTATATATATCTTCTGTTTCCCTCTACAATACCCACAATTCTCATTAGAAAAACATAAACAAGACCAGGCACTTAATCAGCCTGGGGGGAAAAGAAGATAATCAATGATCATGTTCTTTTCTATACAGAAGATCATATAAAAGTATTGCCTTTCTGAGGCATTTCAGTCACTTCAAACCATACTTCCTTCAGATTGAAATACTGTCAAAAGCACTCTCAGACTGATTTGTAATAGAGTGTCATAGCCCCAATAAAAACTGTAAACATTGGCCATTGATTACATAACGTATTGTTACATGGTGGGGTCCAAATTTGTTTTGATATCAAAATGGGGTTGTGGGCCCAAAAGGTTTGGGAATCCTTGGGTTAAAGTAAGGTGACTAGGGTTAGTGTTTTCTCCGTGAAATGGTTGTGAGGATTAAAACGAGTGGTTAGTTTCAGTTCTTGATCGTTAGGCTAGTTGAGGATCTATACACCATAATAATAATAATAATAATATGCCATTTAGCAGACGCTTTTATCCAAAGCGACTTACAGTCGTGCGTGCATACATTTTTTTTTGTGTATGGGTGGTCCCGGGGATCGAACCCACTACCTTGGCGTTACAAGCGCCGTGCTCTACCAGCTGAGCTACAGAGGACCACACCATCTGAGCGGTACCACAGGTTTTTCTGGATCAAAATGGGGCTTAGGTGGTGGGCGTGGCAAGGTCGTGGCCATGGGTGTGGCCAATGGTGCGGTCACCGACCAGCAATGTTAGAGGCCCTCCTGTTGGCTGCAGTGACAAAATGTTGCTGTTTTAATTGACTGAAATTCTACACATTTTGCCATGTGGCGGAGATAAAATGTTGCACATTTCCTGCAATTCTACATATTTTGCCACGGTTTATGCCATCTTAGAGACTCAAACATTATTTAAAAAATTAATTGGTGCCCCATGCAAGCTGTCATCAAGGCAAAGGACGGTTACCTTGAAGAATCTCAAATATAAAATGTATTTTGATTTGTTTAACACTTTTTTGGTTACTACATGATTCCATATGTGTTATTTCATAGTTTTGATGTCTTCACTATTATTCTACAATGTAAGAAATAGTAAAAATAAAGAGTAGGTGTGTCCAAACTTTTGACTGGTAGTATATATGTCCTATGAACATAGAATTGCGTGCAGTGTTGTCAATAATGATGTCATGAAATGTAGAGCCGTGCATCTGTTTTTCTGTCTGAGTAATACTGATTTCAAAGAGAAACATGACATGTATTTGTATTTATTATGGATCCTCATTAGCTGCTGCCACTTTTTTGGTTACTACATGATTCCATATGTGTTATTTCATAGTTTTGATGTCTTCACTATTATTCTACAATGTAGAAAATAGTAAAAAAAATAAAGAGTAGGTATGTCCAAACTTTTGACTGGTACTGTATATATACATATACACACACACACACACACACACACACACACACACACACACACACACACAGGTAACTGCCAAAATAAAGGATACACTTGAGTAAATAAAGGATTCCAAGTATATTGAAAATAGGTGCTTCCACACAAGTGTAGTTCCTGAGTTAATTAAAGGGATGCTTCGGGATTTTGGCAGAGTCAGATGAACTGGTGGATACCATTTTTATGTCTCTGTGTCCAGTATGAAGGAAGTTAGAGGTAGTTTCGCGAGCCAATGCTAATTAGCGTTAGCACAATGACTGGACGTCTACGGGTACAGTGGCTTGCGAAAGTATTCACCCCCTTGGCATTTTTCCTATTTTGTTGACAATCTGGAATTAAAATTGATTTTTTTGGGGGTTTGTATCATTTGATTTACACAACATGCCTACCACTTTGAAGATGCAAAGTACTTTTTATTGTGAAACAAAGAAGAAATAAGACAAAAAAACTGAAAACTTGAGAGTGCATAACTATTCACCCCCCCAAAGTCAATACTTTGTAGAGCCACCTTTTGCAGCAATTACAGCTGCAAGTCTCTTGGGGTATGTCTCTATAAGCTTGGCACATCTAGTCACTGGGATTTTTGCCCATTCTTCAAGGCAAAACTGCTCCAGCTCCAAGTTGGATGGGTTCCGCTGGTGTACAGCAATCTTTAAGTCATACCACAGATTCTCAATTGGATTGAGGTCTGGGCTTTGACTAGGCCATTCCAAGACATTTAAATGTTTCCCCTTAAACCACTCAAGTGTTGCTTTAGCAGTATGCTTAGGGTCATTGTCCTGCTGGAAGGTGAACCTCCGTCCCAGTCTCAAATCTCTGGAAGACTGAAACAGGTTTCCCTCAAGAATTTCCCTGTATTTAGCGCCATCCATCATTCATTCAATTCTGACCAGTTTCCCAGTCCCTGCCGATGGAAAACATCCCCACAGCATGATGCTGCCACCACCATGCTTCACTGTGGAGATGGTGTTCTCGGGTGATGAGAGGTGTTGGGTTTGCGCCAGACATAGCGTTTTCTTTGATGGCCAAAAAGCTCAATTTTAGTCTCATCTGACCAGAGTACCTTCTTCCATATGTTTGGGGAGTCTCCCACATGGCTTTTGGCGAACACCAAACGTGTTTGCTTAATTTTTTCTTTAAGCAATCGCTTTTTTCTGGCCACTCTTCCGTAAAGCCCAGCTCTGTGGAGTGTAAGGCTTAAAGTGGTCCTATGGACAGATACTCCAATCTCCGCTGTGGAGCTTTGCAGCTCCTTCAGGGTTATCTTTGGTCTCTTTGTTGCCTCTCTGATTAATGCCCTCCTTGCCTGGTGCGTGAGTTTTGGTGGGCGGCCCTCTCTTGGCACGTTTGTTGTGGTGCCATAATCTTTCTATTTTTTTATAATGGATTTAATGGTGCTCCGTGGGATGTTCAAAGTTTCTGATATTTTTTTAATAACCCAACCCTGATCTGTACTTCTCCACAACTTTGCCCCTGACCTGTTTGGAGAGCTCCTTGGTCTTCATGGTGCTGCTTGCTTGGTGGTGCCCCTTGCTTAGTGGTGTTGCAGACTCTGGGGCCTTTCAGAACAGGTGTATATATACACTGAGATCATGTGACACTTAGATTCCACACAGGTGGACTTTATTTAACTAATTATGTGACTTCTGAAGGTAATTGGTTGCACCAGATCTTATTTAGGGGCTTCATAGCAAAGGGGGTGAATACATATGCACGCACCACTTTTCCGTTATTAATTTTTTACAATTTTTTGAAACAAGTTTTTTTCATTTCACTTCACCAATTTGGACTATTTTGTGTATGTCCATTACATGAAATCCAAATAAAAATCCATTTAAATTACAGGTTGTAATGCAACAAAATAGGGGGCTGAATACTTTTGCAAGGCACTGTATCTGCTAGCATGCTAGACATAACTGTTGTTTATTAAAATGTTGAACGTAATGGTCTATCCTTGTAGGCTACGTAGCAATATCACATAGATATTACATTTTAGACAAAGCCTTAAAAAAATGAAAAATATAAGTATTTTTGTCTCCTAAAAAAGGTATACTTTCCCAAGTAATCGAATACTAACGTCCGTTCGGATATCCACACTTTCTAACAACTGTGCCCATCCCTAAAAAAAATAAGAGGAGAAACCAGTTGCGTCTGGATTGGGTAGTGAGTGATTCTTATGACATTGCCAGCAGTAAGATTTTAGTTCCAATTTCCAAAAAGACAAGGGCTGTGGGTGGGACCAAACAACAGCTCAGTTTAACAGGTCCTAAAGAGTATGTGTGTGTGTCTCAGTCACCAGATCTCAATCCAATTGAACAATTATGGGAGATTCTGGAGTGGCGCCTGAGACAGCAATTTCCACCACCATCAACAAAACACAAAATTATGGAATTTCTTGTGGAAGAATGGTGTCGCATACCTCCAATAGAGTTCCAGACACTTGTAAAATCTAGCCTATGCAAAGGTGCATTGAAGCTGTTCTGGCGGCTCGTGGTTGCCCAATGCCCTATTAAAAACGTTATGTTGGTCTTTCCTTTAGAAACGTCCTCTCACTGTCAACTGCGTTTATTTTCAGCAAACTTAACAAATGAAAATATTTGTTTGAACATATCAATATTCAACAACTGAGACAGAAACTGAACAAGTTCCACATAATGTGTCCCTGAACAAAGGGGGGGTCAAAATCAAAAGTAACAGTCAGTATCTGGTGTGGCCACCAGCTGCATTAAGTACTGCAGTGCATCTCCTCCTCATGGACTGCACCAGATTTGCCAGTTCTTGCTGTGAGATGTTACCCCACTCTTCCACCAAGGCACCTGCAACTTCCCAGACATTTCTGGGGGGAATGGCCCTAGCCCTCACACTCCGATCCAACAGGTCCCAGACGTGCTCAATGGGATTGAGATCCGGGCTCTTCGCTGGCCATGGCAGAACACTGATATTCCTGTCTTGCAGGAAATCACGCACAGAACGAGCAGTATGGCTGGTGGCATTGTCATGCTGGAGGGTCATGTCAGGATGTGCCTGCAGGAAGGGTACCACATGAGGGAGGAGGATGTCTTCCCTGTAAACGCACAGCGTTGAGATTGCCTGCAATGACAACAAGCTCATTCCGATGATGCTGTGACACACCGCCCCAGACCATGACGGACCCTCCACCTCCAAATCGATCCCGCTCCAGAGTACAGGACTTGGTGTAACACTCATTCTTTCGACGATAAACGCGAATTCGACCATCACCCCTGGTGAGACAAAACCGCAACTCGTCAGTGAAGAGCACTTTTTGCCAGTCCTGTCTGGTCCAGCGACGGTGGGTTTGTGCCCATAGGCGACGTTGTTGCCGGTGATGTCTGGTGAGGACCTGCCTTACAACAGGCCTACAAGCCCTCAGTTCAGCCTCTCTCAGCCTATTGCGGACAGTCTGAGCACTGATGGAGGGATTGTGCGTTCCTGGTGTAACTCGGGCAGTTGTTGTTGCCATTCTGTACCTGTCCCGCAGGTGTGATGTTCGGATGTACCGATCCTGTGCAGGTGTTGTTACACGTGGTCTACCACTGCGAGGACGATCAGCTGTCCGTCTTGTCTCCCTGTAGCGCTGCCTTAGGCGTCTCACAGTACGGACATTGAAATGTATTGCCCTGGCCACATCTGCAGTCCTCATGCCTCCTTGCAGCATGCCTAAGGCATGTTCACGCAGATGAGCAGGGACCCTGGGCATCTTTCTTTTGGTGTTTTTCAGAGTCAGTAGAAAGGCCTCTTTAGTGTCCAAAATTTTCATAACTGTGACCTTAATTGCCTATCTTCTGTAAGCTGTTAGTGTCTTAACAACCGTTCCACAGGTGCACATTCATTAATTGTTTATGGTTCAATGAACAAGCATGGGAAATAGTGTTTCAACCCTTTACAATGAAGATCTGTGAAGTTATTTGGACTTTTACAAATTATCTTTGAAAGACAGGGTCCTGAAAAAGGGACATTTCTTTTTTTCCCTGAGTTTATATATATATATATATATATATATATATATATATATATATATATATACATACACAGTGAGGGAAGAAAGTATTTGATCCCCTGCTGATTTTGTACGTTTGCCCACTGACAAAGAAATGATCAGTCTATAATTTTTATGGTAGGTTTATTTGAACAGTGAGAGACAGAATAACAACAACAAAATCCAGAAAAACACATGTCAAAAATGTTATAAATTGATTTGCATTTTAATGAGGGAAATAAGTATTTGACCCCTCTGCAAAACATGACTAACTACTTGGTGGCAAAACCCTTGTTGGCAATCACATAGGTCAGACATTTCTTGTAGTTGGCCACCAGGTTTGCACACATCTCAGGAGGGATTCTGTCCCACTCCTCTTTGCAGATCTTCTCCAAGTCATTAAGGTTTCGAGCCTGACGTTTGGCAACTCGAACCTTCAGCTCCCTCCACAGATTTTCTATGGGATTAAGGTCTGGAGACTGGCTAGGCCACTCCAGGACCTTATGTGCTTCTTCTTGAGCCACTCCTTTGTTGCCTTGGCCGTGTGTTTTGGGTCATTGTCATGCTGGAATACCCTTCCACGACCCATTTTCAATGCCCTGGCTGAGGGAAGGAGGTTCTCACCCAAGATTTGACGGTACATGGCCCCGTCCATCGTCCCTTTGATGCGGTGAAGTTGTCCTGTCCCCTTAGCAGAAAAACACCCCCAAAGCATAATGTTTCCACCTCCATGTTTGACGATGGGGATGGTGTTCTTGGGGTCATAGGCAGCATTCCTACTCCTCCAAACATGGCGAGTTGAGTTGATGCCAAAGAGCTCGATTTTGGTCTCATCTGACAACAACACTTTCACCCAGTTCTCCTCTGAATCATTCAGATGTTCATTGGCAAACTTCAGACGGGCCTGTATATGTGCTTTCTTGAGCAGGGGGACCTTGCGGGCGCTGCAGGATTTCAGTCCTTCACGGCGTAGCGTGTTACCAATTGTTTTCTTGGTGACTATGGTCCCAGCTGCCTTGAGATCATTGACAAGATCCTCCCGTGTAGTTGTAGTTCTGGGCTGATTCCTCACCGTTCTCATGATCATTGCAACTCCACGAGGTGAGATCTTGCATGGAGCCCCAGGCCGAGGGAGATTGAGTTGTTTTGTGTTTCTTCCATTTGCGAATAATCGCACCAACTGTTGTCACCTTCTCACCAAGCTGCTTGGCAATGGTCTTGTAGCCCATTCCAGCCTTGTGTAGGTCTACAATCTTGTCCCTGTCATCCTTGGAGAGCTCTTTGGTCTTGGCCATGGTGGAGAGTTTGGAATCTGATTGATTGATTGCTTCTGTGGACAGGTGTCTTTTATACAGGTAACAAGCTGAGATTAGGAGCACTCCCTTTAAGAGTGTGCTCCTAATCTCAGCTAGTTACCTGTATAAAAGGCACCTGGGAGACAGAAATCTTTCTGATTGAGAGGGGGTCAAATACTTATTTCCCTCTTTAAAATGCAAATCAATTTATAACATTTTTGACATGCATTTTTCTGGATTTTGTTGTTGTTATCCTGCCTCTCACTGTTCAAATAAACCTACCATAAAAATTATAGACTGATCATTTCTTTGTCAGTGGGCAAACGTACAAAATCAGCAGGGGATCAAATACTTTTTTCCCTCACTGTAAGTATTCAGACCATTTACTCAGTACTTTGTTGAAGCACCTTTGGCAGCGATTACAGCCTTTAGTCTTTTTGGGTATGACGCTACAAGCTTGGCACACCTGTATTTGGGGAGTTTCTCCCATTCTTCTCTGCAGATCCTCTCAAGCTCTGTCAGGTTGGATGGGGAGCGTCACTGCACAGCTATTTTCAGGTCTCTCCAGAGATGTTAGATCGGGTTCAAGTCCGGGCTCTGGCTGGGCCACTCAAGAACATTCAGAGACTTGTCCCGAAGCCACTCCTGCATTGTATTGGCTGTGTGCTTAGGGTTGTTGTCCTGTTGGAAGGTGAACCTTCGTCCCAGTCTGAGGTCCCGAGCGCTCTGGAGCAGGTTTTCATCAAGGATCTCTCTGTACTTTGCTCCGTTCATCTTTCCCTCGATCCTCACTAGTCTCCCAGTCCCTGCCACTAAAAAACATCTCCACAGAATGATGCTGCCACCACTGTGCTTCACCGTAGGGATGGTGCCAGGTTTCCTCCAGATGTAATGCTTGGCATTCAGGCCAAAGAGTTCAATCTTGGTTTCATCAGACCAGAGAATCTTGTTTCTCGTGGTCTGAGAGTCCTTTAGGTGCCTTTTGGCAAACTCCAAGCGGGATGTCATGTGCCTTTTACTGAGGAGTGGCTTCTGTCTGGCCACTCTACCATAAAGGCCTGATTGGAAATGGTTTGTCGAGATCGGTGTGGAAGAACTTGACTGGCCTGCACAGAGTCCTGACCTCAACCCCATCAAACACCTTTGGGATGAATTGGAACGCTGACTGCAAGCCAGGCCTAATCGCCCAACATCAGTGCCCGACCTCACTAATTGATTAAGCTATTCACTTTCTGTACAGTAGAATATGTTAAATCCAGACAGATTTTTAGGGAAACACTTGTGACCTTCTCTCATTGGGCTAAGCCACAGAAGAAGAGTAGCCAGCAGTTAAAGCTTACATTTTTCTGTGTTGGTAGGCCTACTCTGTCTGTGGTGGAAAGGTAGGCATAACTTTTGAAAGTACCAGGCCCAGATTCCTAATATTGTCTCAGATTTAATTATTTGCAAACAGGGAAAGTTTTGTTGCAAACAAGACACAATGATTTGGCATTTGAGAAATATGATAAAATGAACACATAGGTCTATTATTATCTCTCTGTCCATTCATAGCCTGTAATTTCGGGAAATGTGTGTAGTATTAAAACATATTCTGCTAATATGTAAAATGACGTAGGATTGCATTTTTTATCGGACCTGCAAATACGACAATAGATTCATGCTATGCTTTTAAATCTTTCCACCCCAACTCTTGTCCACGGTGGTCCGCGAACCCACAACCTTCTGTCCAGCAGCCCTATGCGCTATCAACATTGTTACCGTATGTAAAGATTACAAGACCAACATTGAACAGTTTCTAAAACTGCATATCTAAGGTTCTGGTCTGTCCAACAAGTTTGGGTAAATGGTAGATGTTCTCTGCTATCGACATTGTTTTCATTATTAATTTTGGCTATAGGGGAGGGTCACTTGATTTTTTAAATATATTAAATATATTTTGCTGAATGGAAGGCCATCCATTTTCATTTCAGAAAGTTCCGATTTTCTCCATGTAACCCTTATTATTATTTTAACGTTCACCCCCTAACATGGAGATTTGGCCGTGTGGGAACCCTAACCCTATGCAATGGAACATAGTCATGATCAGGCGCTAGGTAACAGTATGATATAGGAGAGGAATAGGCGAACATCTTTAGATATAGTATGCAAATGGTCATGATATGGCAAATGTGACATAATATTGTTAACATTACATTACCTTGCTAAGTTACTATCTAACGTTAACGGTCGTTACGCTAACAAGGTTGGCTCTTGAAAAAACAAAAAATAGACACCGTCAACACACCCCTTATCAACAGCAAGTTCTGTTTTAATTTGCTCGATACTAGCTGCGCATTTAGCGAACTTGTTCATCTATTAGCCACACATTAGCTAGAAGTTGTCAGTAACAGATGTAAACAACCTCTTCTTTTCAGATATCAACATAACGGACAAATCAAACGCGACCCGAATGAGTATATTGCTTAAGTATATTGTTTTATACAATGTTATCATGTATTTAACTCAGTAAAATACCTTTTAATGCAAGTAGATGCTCTTGTTTTGCTTGATTTACTTCCATTATGTCCGGAGTTCGGTTGAACTTCCATGTGGTCGTCACTAGTTACCACAGCCACAAATAGCTAAACCTCGCCTATTTCTACAGTTTATCTTCTTAAAATCTGATTTCTCGCCAATTTCTACAATGTATCTTCTTAAAATCTGATTTAAACCTAACCACACTGCTAACCTTATGCCTAACCTTAAATTAAGACCAAAAATAATTTTGTTTTCATGATTTTTTACAATATAGCCACAAAGCTTCTGTATTTGATATAGGAATAGGCTAAGAGAGAGGGATAACAGGGACCAAAATCTGTCTTCTCCAACTGGTGGCATTATTTTTTTATTTTGCTCACCAAGTGAAGAGTTTTTGCCAATTTCGACTTTGTGGATGTAGTAACTAGTGACAACCCTTTCACCAGGCAATATCAGATGACTATAGTGAGGACAGAGGGACAAACTTGTGAGAGCCCTCTTGTGGTAGCATTGTGGTAATAATAATAATAATAATAATAATATGCCATTTAGCAGACGCTTTTATCCAAAGCGACTTACAGACATGCCTGCATACATTTTTGTGTATGGGTGGTCCCGGGGATCGAACCCACTACCTTGGCGTTACAAGCGCCATGCTCTACCAGCTGAGCTGAAATACTTCCAAAGCAAATTAAATGTATCAAGCTGTATGTATCACAACGCTAACAAGAAGATAATTGATACACTATATTTCTTGTTAGCCGCATTTATAATTGTCTCTTTCATATACATTGAGTGTACAAACATTAAGAACACCTGCTCTTTCCATTACATAAACTGACCAGGTGAAGGCTATGATCCCTTATTGATGTCACCTGTTAAATCCACTTCAACCAGTGTAGATGAAGAGGAGGAGACAGGTTAAAGAATGATTTTTAAGCCTTGAGACATGGCTTGTGTATGTGTGCCATTCAGAGGATGAATAGGAAAGACAAAAGATTTAAGTGCCTTTGGACGGGGTAGTAGGTGCAACTCAATATTCTGATGTTTTATACACTCAGTGTATAGTTAGTTATGTGTATCAATCATTATCCTTTTAGTGTTTTGGACAACAACTCTAGCATACAGTAACTCCAGCAAAGGGGTAAGAGTGAAATGTGTTAATACAAATTCTAATCAGATTTGGATGATACAAACAAAGAGTATTACATAAAAATAATCACAAGTATTATGTGTCAAAAGATATGTCATTTCAGGTTGAAGGAAATGAAAATAAAGTCTATAAAAGCCACTGTAAATTAAAATCGTTATAATTAAATAATTGATTAACTTTGCACAACCAATCAGCCAAACTGCTAAGGGAATTTACTCTAATACAAATTTTGATTTGACAGAGTAGTAGAGGTCTAGACACCCATTTCGGGAGAATGCAAGTGTGGCCGACATAAAATAACACTGATTAAAAACTAAAAGGAAGAAGCGCTTGGATTTCCTTGGTCTCAGAAACTAGCCTTATGCGAAGGACAATATCACAATGACAGTAAGGAATAAAATGAAACCACATAATTTAATGTAATACCTTTCTTTTTACACTGATTACTAGGATGTTTGACTGATGTGTAATATGCCATTTAGCAGACGCTTTTATCCAAAGTGACTTACAGTCATGCATGCATACATTTTACATATGGGTGGGGGAATCGAACCCACTACCCTGGCTTTACAAGCTCCGTGCTCTACCAACTGAGCTACAAAGGACCACAGCTGTTGGACTGATGCATGCTCAATTCTGAGGATGCTAAACCCACAAGTTAACAAAAGTGGTGGAAACATGTTACGAGATAACCTCACAAGAATACATTTACAGCATCATAGACAAGTAGAAATACACAAAATTCTCACTTTTCTTTCACGTTAAGAAAAACGTTGATTTGTCTCCTGGTGTCTGGCCCAATTGAACAGTGTTCAGACATGGTGAATTCTGCAGAGGTCTCTTCTTTTAGAATCAAAGTGGACTTCAAACAAAGTACACTAAAAGCTTTCGCATTGGAAGCAGTGACACAGGAAACGACAAGTTTCACATTCGCAGCCTGTGAAGGAATTGTCCATTTAACTGATTGATGTCTCAAAGAAATCCTGAGAACATTTGCCATGGTCTGTGAATCAATCATTTTCTCAATGCACTAAGACGTTTTTACTAAATCGTAGACGTAGATGTGAAAGTCGTCATCAAACTTGATGAAATACACAGACGGTTTGGCATCAACCTGATGGATAACCATGCCAGTCCTTTTGCCGCCATCCTCTTTGGCATATTCCACTTGTTTGCCAACAAGACTATCCACCACTTCTCCAGGCTCTCTCTCTGTTGGGGTCGAGTCATTTGAATCAGGCATTATCCGGAGATCCCCCTCTTTGTAGTCATCCAAGAGCTGGTACATGTACAAAACAGGGTCCTTTTCGTAAGTGATGTAGAACCATGTGTTCATAATGGGAGCCCGTGCTAGCACCATGCCCCTCCACTCCTCCTTTGGTCCTTCATCTTGCTCAAACATGTGCTCCACTGCTTTGCCTATCATGGTTTCTGCTAGCTGGGCATCACTGACGCGAGCTGGAGCAACTCGGTCTGGTAAAACCTCCAGGCCTTGCACCCTCTCATCTTTGTGAAGCTCAAGTCCATAGATGCAGTCAAAACCATCATACTTGATCAGGTAGAGAGAGGGGTTGACAGGGACTTGGTCGAGAACTGTTCCATTCCACTGGGACAGCTTGGTGTCTTCCTTCCACTGGTGAGTTATCCTGCAACCCACTATGTTTCGTCTGGGTTGGGCAATAGGCTTGCTTGGACCAACATTATTCTTCTGCTTCTTGTGGGAATTTTTCTTCTTGATCAGATTTGCAGATACCCCAGTATTCCCCGATGAATTGTAAATCTAATTAATTGGTCCCCTCTCGCTTTTCCTCCAGCTCCGTTTGCATGCAACCCTAAAGCTATGGGTTGCATGCACAGGTGACACGTCACATTTCACGTCCCTATCCTAAACGCAAACCTTAACTGTTTTAAATTTCAACTTCAGAGTTGGGACATCCCAAGGATCCCATTTCCTTTTCTTATTCAGCAACTATAAATTCATGTAAAGGGAATGCTTTTCATTTGTCACAACCACTAAGGCATGTCAACAACTTTGGTATGAAAAAAAAAAAAAATCATGAATTCTAGTAAGCAGGAAACTACATATCTTTGAAAGACAGGACCCTGTCTTTCAAAGATAATTCGTAAAAATCAAAATAACTTCACAGATCTTCATTGTAAAGGGTTTAAACACTGTTTCCCATGCTTGTTCAATGAACCATAAACAATTAATGAACATGCACCTGTGGAACGGTTGTTAAGACACTAACAGCTTACAGACGGTAGGCAATTAAGGTCACAGTTATGAAAAGTTTGGACACTAAAGAGGCCTTTCTACTGACTCTGAAAAACACCAAAAGAAAGACGCACAGGGTCCCTGCTCATCTGCGTGAACATGCCTTAGGCATGCTGCAAGGAGGCATGAGGACTGCAGATGTGGCCAGGGCAATAAATTGCTATGTCCATACTGTGAGACGCCTAAGACAGCGCTACAGTGAGACAGGACGGACAGCTGATCGTCCTCGCAGTGGCAGACCACGTGTAACAACACCTGCACAGGATCGGTACATCCGAACATCACATCTGCGGGACAGGTACAGGATGGCAACAACAACTGCCCGAGTTACACTAGGAACGCACAATCCCTCCATCAGTGTTCAGACTGTCCGCAATAGGCTAAGAGAGGCTGGACTGAGGGCTTGTAGGCCTGTTGTAAGGCAGGTCCTCACCAGACATCACCGGCAACAACGTCGCCTATGGGCACAAACCCACCGTCGCTGGAACAGACAGGACTGACAAAGTGCTCTTCACTTACGAGTCGCGGTTTTGTCTCACCAGGGGTGATGGTCGGATTCGCGTTTATCATCGAAGGAATGAGCGTTACACCAAGTCCTGTACTCTGGAGCGGGATCGATTTGGAGGTGGAGGGTCCGTCATGGTCTGGGGCGGTGTGTCACAGCATCATCGGAATGAGCTTGTTGTCATTGCAGGCAATCTCAACGCTGTGCGTTACAGGGAAGACATCCTCCTCCCTCATGTGGTACCCTTCCTGCAGGCACAACCTGACATGACCCTCCAGCATGACAATGCCACCAGCCATACTGCTCGTTCTGTGCGTGATTTTCTGCAAGACAGGAATGTCAGTGTTCTGCCATGGCCAGCGAAGAGCCCGGATCTCAATCCCATTGAGCACGTCTGGGATCTGTTGGATCGGAGGGTGAGGGCTAGGGCCATTCCCCCTAGAAATGTCAGGGAACTTGCAGGTGCCTTGGTGGAAGAGTGGGGTAACATCTCACAGCAAGAAGAACTGGCAAATCTGGTGCAGTCCATGAGGAGGAGATGCACTGCAGTACTTAATGCAGCTGGTGGCCACACCAGATACTGACTGTTACTTTTGTTCAGGGACACATTATTCAATTTCTGTTAGTCACATGTCTGTGGAACTTGTTCAGTTTATGTCTCAGTTGTTTTATGTTCTTACAAATATTTTCACTTGTTAAGTTTGCTGAAAATAAACGCAGTTGACAATGAGGACATTTCTTTTTTTGCTGAGTTTAATAATTTTCTCAAATAAGACATTCATAGGCATGAAATGTACGGTTGTAGCAGATATGATTTGTAGGCTATGTACTGTATACATTTTATGCAAGTTAACAAGCAACACATTGTATCACAAACTACAATTGCATTGTGTGACTTGACTGTCTCGTCAAGACATAGATGGTTAGTTAGTTACCGCCAGGCTGTAAATACAATGTTTAGTAGAACAATGGAACCAACAGTTGAACAAACAAGCTTTATGAAAACATTGGAACAGTCAGAACAAAAATAAGTTATTTTCTTTGAATAGGTGTGTGTAATACATTCGCTGTAGACCTTCATGAAGCTTCTAAAAACAGAGCTTAAGTACAGAGCAGACTGGTAAACAGTCATTAGGTTTAGCTGAGTAGCGTTACATGGAAGTACAGGTCACACACTACA